>NC_080094.1:29387575-29690606 GCF_950005125.1 Chionomys nivalis
CCTCCTACATCAATGAAGGATGTCATACAATTTACCAGATGGGTCAGAGTTTTGAGAATGTTTTTGGTAATGATGAAGAAAGAAAACATCAGTAAACAACCAGGTCACTCATTTCAAGATCTGCTAATTAAAACAGACTGTGGCAGTACACACTTAAAGTCCTAGTATGCACCAGAGAGACTAGGGTAGGATTGAGAGTTCCAGGAAAACCTGGGCTACACAGTGAGACTCAAAAGAAAAAATCCAAAAGAAACATAACATTTAAAAACTTACAATTTGGGGCTGGAGAGATGTCTCAGCAGTTGCCTAACTGTTCTTGCACAGGACTTGGGTTCGATGGGTAGCTCATAACCAGGTATCACTCTAGTTTCAGGAATGACACTTCCTCTTCTTCCCTCCATGTGTACCAGGTACACATATAATGCAATACATACATATAGTAAAAACATCTATATATATAAAATAAAATAAATAAATCTAAAAAAACTAAAATTAAAAATGCAATACCCTTAAGATATACTAATAGGAGACTATTAGCCACAGTTAGGACTGAGGATCCTGGGATTTTGCAGTTGGACCTCTAAGGCCATCTAGACCACAGTCCTCAGTCAGCTTCTTCAATAGTTGCATGGACATACATGATTTTACAAGCATTCTTTAGAGTTTGTCAATTTAGGTCTGAAAGTTCTCCCAAATCCCCATGTGTTGAGTCCTTGGTCCTCAGCAGGCACTATCAGGAAGTAGTGGAACCTGTAATAGGGGAGGTCTTCTGGAAGGTTGTCAGGTCATTAAAGGCAACGCCCTCAAACAAATAGTAGGATTCTGACACTTCCCCTTTTTCTCCTTCATTCCACTTCTCATTCTCAGCATGATGTGTTGTCTTACCACAGTCCCCAAAGCTATGGGGCCAATCAGTCACAGGTCGGAAACTTCAAAATTTAAGTAAAAAGCAAACCAGCTCTAAGGTGATGATCTCAGGTGTCTTACATTAATACAAAACTCTCTCACACACATATGGACTCCTGGATCTAAAAATAATTTTGTCATAGATGGGAAAACTGAGTTACATTATGATTTCTTTATGATCCAAGAGATCTTTCAACTGGTATGAAAATTATGTATTTTGGGGCTGGAGAGATGGCTCAATAGTTAAGAGCATTGCCTGCTCTTCCAAAGGTCCTGAGTTCAATTCCCGGCAACCACATGGTGGTTCACAACCATCTGTAAAGAGGTCTGGTGCCCTCTTCTGGCCTGCAGACACGCACACAGACAGAATGTTGTATACATAATAAATAAATAAATAAATAAATAAATATAAAAAATGGGCTGTCAAAAAATAGAAAGAAAATTATGTATTTAGAGGAATTTAGTATTGAGTCAAGATGAATATATGCCATATTCATCAAATGAGGGCTGGAGAGTTGACTTAATGGTTACGATTATTCCCAAGTTTGGTTCCTAGAGCCCACATCATGCATGCAGCTCAAAATTGTCTGTATCTCTAACTCTAGGAGCTCCAACATGACTTCTGGCCCCTATAGGTACCTGCACACACACATGGAGTACATTCAGACACACACTAATTAAAAATAAAACAAATATTAAGAAAATTAAAAAGATGACTATAAACCAGACTTAGCCTGGTGGCACAAACCTATAATCCCAGTAGTTGTGAGGAGGAAGCAGGACGACCAGGAGTCCAAGATAGGCCTTGGCTACAAAGGAAGTTTGAGGCCAACAAAGACTACATGGAACCCTGACTTACAAACAAAAATAACAATAAAGAATTAAATTAAACAGACTAGAACAGTTCTCTAAAAACACCAACAGCACTCCTTCACACAGGGTAGTTTATTCTCCATACTATAATCTACCAGGTTGTTAAAGGGCTGGCCCCTGCCCACATTCACAATTTTGCTGTTATGTCATTTTCCTTTTGCATCATCATCCAACCAAGCAAGCTTCTGTGCTGTTCCCTGTACTTGCCAGATTTGGTGCCTACACAGTTGCTATTCCCTAGTCCAGGTACGCTTTCCCTAAATGTCCACACTTCTCTTGCATTTCCTTATTTTATGATTTCAGACAAATAGAGGCCCTCTTTGAACATGGAATTTACTATACCATTACCAACCAATCTTCTTGTATTTATAAATGTAGCCATTTGTTATCCTCTATATGGTCAGTACAATCATCTGAGAGTGGAAATTTTGTTTTGCTCTTTAGTACATCCTTAGTACTTGTATTCAAGCCTGAAATACAAAAGGTACTGGATTGGTATCAAGTGAGTTGACTGATTTACAATAAAATGCAAACCACAAAGGAACCCGGAAAAGAAAATGTGCTACAATGTTAGATTGGGGATGTTAGCTCAGTGGTAGAATATATGCCTAGCATGCACAAGGCCCTGGGTTCATGCACAACAAAAGCAAAAATGAAAACTTTAAAAATAATAGCTGAATGCACTTCATAACTAAATTGTGAGAGAGTTCATACACCTTATTCTCATGGGCAATGGGCACTTTTTTCTCCTAGTTTTCTGGATTGCTTTCACTTGACAATTGCAATGCTTAATCCAAGTAAAAATAAAAGTTCATCAAATCAATCTATATCCATATCTAGGAATTTTGTTTTTACTAATTTAGTAACACATATGCTAGTGTGGGTAAAAATGCTGTATGGAAGTAAGCTTTGGAAAAAAAAGTTGTAATCACTGAACCTATGGCTGAGTTGCTTCCTTTGCAAGTGGACACCATAACACTGTTTCTTGGTGTGTGGCTTTCCTCTGTATTACCAGGCTTGGGGGCGTCTTACCAAACATTGACTGAAGATGATGAGTTGGCTGTGAAAAGATTACAAGCTATCCTTCATCATGATTAATGATGCTCTGATTTCAAAGATTAACAAAGATTCACTTTGGGTTTATATGCTGTTTTCCCAAGTCATTCTGAATTGACAGCTAAGTATGCAGCCTCTTTGTTGGCACCTTTTATGGGTAGGTGCAGCTGGATGAAACTCAGCCACAAAGGAGATCCCAGTGTTATCATTAATGATGACTTTGTGTAACAGATGTTGTCTACATATTAAGCAGGCTACTTAATTTGTCTCTTGCAATCATGAAGCCTCTTGAAACTATAATGTACTACTACACACTGAAATTTTCTATTCTTTTTTAACACAGTCCTCCTTCAGGAAGAGTGGCATTTACAATTCAAAAATCAAAATAGAGACTTAAATGGAGAAATTCTATGTTCTTAACATCTGTGTTCATCATGATTACAATGAAGAGAATGAGGAAAAGACATTATGGGTAAATGCATGTATTAAAAAACAAAAGTTCAAATGAGTAGGTGCTGAGCAAGTGATGAGATGGGTCCTGCCTCATGTGGTTCCAAATGCAAGTGTCTCCATTAATTTACTGCTTAGAATAAATAGAATAGGTAACAAAGAATTAGAAATTTTTCATATAATGTTAGGAAAAAAAACTCATCCCTCCCACCATCTGGTTATGTCTGTCTTATTTTTAGGCACAGAACTAGTCATTTGTTAAGTACAGTAAGCTTAAGTTTTCCACAAAACCATCTCCCACAGTAATGATACCATATCTTTCTCTTTGAATTTAAATAAAAATACACATAAGTTCCACTTTAATTTTGAAATAGCAAAGAATATTGTCATATATATCATTAAATTAATCAGTTCCATGTTTCCCTTACTTAAAAAAAGCAACTTTCATAAAATCATAAAAAGGTTGTGGGCAGGTACATACCTCTAATCATATTACTTGAAATGCTGAAGAAGGGGGATCAGTAGCTCTGAGCCAGACTTAATCTACATAGGGGAAGCCTGCAAAGAATGAAGTATTTGAAAATATTTAAACATCATAACCCCAAACATCACTCTTGAAAATATATTCTTAATAGTTTAAAGTGATTTAAAAAATAGATCACTAGGCGGTGGTGGCACAAGCTTTTAATCCCAGCACTCAGGAGGCAGAAGCAGGTGGAGCTAGAGTCAGCTGCACAGGTTACAACAACATGGTGGTTGTAAAGACCAAGCTCAAGATTGCAAAGATCACATGTGAGGCATTTTTGCATTCTCTCAGGCCTCATATACCAGCTCTTATGATATCTTTACCGGTTGAGTCATAAAAATTCCTCCATGTTCAACAGAATGTGTATACCTGACATTGGGAAAGAAGAATGTCATGGTCACATTCTAGAAAAGGCACACATAAAGAGATGCTGTAGCTATCTATGCAAAACACAGAAAAGTAGATGCTGTAGCTATGCATTTAAAGTACCAAGTATCATTCATTGCCATTATTTTCAGTTTTTGAGCACTCTAACTTTATAGGAAATAAAATAGTTATTTCTGGAGTAAAAATCATGTATTAACTAATAGGTCATATTAATTACTCTTATCAGAAAATTTCAAGAAACCTATAAAAACATTATTAAATATAATTAATGAGCTAATATTAGGTAAGAAATTTTTTTAGGGTTGGCTAGACCTCAGACCCTTAAATACTCTGGATTAATATTTTCTTCTCAGATTAGGGGAGAATCTTTTGTGGCAAACTTGTTTCTTTTCCAGTGGCCATAAGCATCTAAACTCTGTTTGGTGTTATATTACCCCCTAATTTAAAAAAGATGAAGACCTAGAGCTTAGAGTCACTTACACAAGTTGTCTTTCTGCCATGAATGATCAAAAGCATAGTTTGAGCCTGTGTAGCAAAATAGGAAGGGACAGTAACCATGCTTATCTACAAGGAAAAGAGGACTATTGTCCTTCCTCTTTCTAATAGCTTCTGTGTGTCCCACCCCAGGTCTATTTTCCACTCCTCTCTACTCCATTTGACTTTGTGCCCTGGGAGGCTTGTCCCTCTGAGCTGTATAATCTGGGCTCCAGTGTCCACTGGATTTCAGTAGGAGCATAGAAAGAAGACAGAAGTCGAAAACATCTTTAAATATCTTTCATCATTTACTTTATACCCTTACAACTTGCTTTTATATATCTTAAATCATTTTCTGTATTCCTTTAGTGGGAAGTTATATTTTAAACCTATTCATCCTTTACTATGAAGCCTGTGAACAAGGTAAACCTGTCTGTATTTTTAATTAAGAAACTTAACTAATAAACAAGAAACTGAACTAATAACTAATGAACTACCGAAGTGGTTGTAGCTTTAGGGAGGGGTGCTGTTAAAATGGAGAAGCTATCAGTAGCCTAGTCATCAAGAACCATCAGATCTGAGTAAGCAGAAGTGCATACCAAGAAGCTTCTGAATATATTAAAAATGGTAGGGACTTTCTGATACTTAGACAGCTACCCCAGGTTCCTCCATGGTCACTGGGGACAGAGGTCCCAGGGCAGCATCAGTCTTTGGCTACCAGGCCCAGAAGATATGAAAGACTTTCCTGTGGAACAGGAACTCAGAGGAGTATCAGCCTACCTTGTCTAGTAAAGCAGGACAATCAGCTCCTCAGTGTCTTGTCTGTCCATAGTCTGGACAGCATATTGGCAGCAGTTGATGTGAAAGGCAGTTTTTTTTTTTCTGCTCCATGACCGGCTTTGTCATATTTAAAGCAAGTTCCAGGTGGAAATTCTTCTGTTCCAATCCATCTTCTTTGGAGGAGGTAGGGACACTGCCAGGAGTTGGCATGTCTCTCTATCATAAAAAGCTTTTTTATTAAACATTTTATTTATTTTATTTTATTTTACTTTATTGGTTTTTCAAGACAGACTTTCTCTACAGCACTGGAGCCTGTAATGGAACTTGCTCTGCTGACCAGGTTGGTCTCAAACTCAGAGATTCACTTGTCTCTGCCTCCCAAGTGCTGGAATTAAAGGCATGCACCATCACCACCTGGTTTCACTAAACATTTTAAATGCCATATTCTCAGATCTCTGAAGCATTTGAGGACCATTATCTGTTAAGTATATCTAGACTAGACAAATGTTGTTTGTTTCTAGTTACTTGTTTTAGGCTTAACTTTGAATACATATATAAGAAGCTAAATATGTACATATCAAAGAATTTAATCCTTAATGAGATGTTTGACTATTAACTTATATGTCTTAAAAGGTTGGGATTTTATAGCTTTATCCATGTTACGTTTAGCCTTAAAACAATAACGATTTCTGAATTGAAGCTCTTTTAATAACAAGACTGTATGACTTCATTTACCAAACTAGCTACAGCTTAACAATATTAGTAAAAGCAAGGAGGTTAGACATACATTCCTAAATCAGTCTCTGTTAACCTGAATAGACTAGGAGTCTGAATAGACTAGAATAGAAGACCCTTTGCCAGACTGCTTAGGTCACCATATTGCTACATCATGAAATAGGAATTCCTCAATCTGGAGTGTTTAGCTGTGCTCTTAAGTTCTTATTTCAAGAATAAAGACACAGAAAACAACCATAATTTGTAGAAGACAAAACCAAGTTTCAACACTGTAAATAATTCAGTGTCTCTAAAATCAATACCAAGTGGATTACTCTTATGTTACAAAATTCAGTTGCCAGCAAGATAAGTCTCTGTAATGCATGAAGGTGCAGTTTTAATATCTCATTAAACCAACATTGTTTTAAATCCTCTTTCATAAACCTTGTATTAAGAATAGGACAGGAATTATCATACAAAAATCCATTGTAATTCACCTTTAATCAAAATGGCAGCAAAGTCACATGACCTCCCTCTTCTCCAATCCTAGTCAAAATGGTGACTGCCCACATGGCTGCACTTAAGAGGATGGCAAACAATGCATTGTTTCCCAAAACAGCTCCAATTCGGACTTACAAGTTTTAACTTTTTGTTACAGATTTCCAACTATATTCAATTCCCTTGGCTGTTTTTTAAATAAGATAGAATATCACAAAACTTTAATATTATTTATACCCAAACGACATATAAATCTCTGCTATTACATCAGATTCAGTGGCCAGAAAGTCCAGAGGCAGATTCTGATCCCAGGCAGCTAGTTGCAGTAGTAACACCTGAGCTATCACCAAAACATACAGAAAATAGTAAAAACACACATCCAAGACCATTCAGAAACAAACATGCAGTGGCCACACACATTTATACATCTGAGACTGATGAAATTTTGTGTGGCTCCATGTACACAAGAAGACTTAAAGGCACAGATCCATACATATATACAAAATAGACAAGCTTTTCTTTTTTTAATTTCTCAACAGGGTTTCTCTGTGTAACTGCCGTGGCTATCCTAGAACTCACTTTCTAGACAAGGCTGGCCTCAAACTCACAGAGATCCACCTGACTCTGCCTTCCAAGACCTGTGATTAAAGATGTACACCACCACCACCAAGGACAAACCTTTTCTAACAAGACAAACAAAACTTCCTGCAGGAGACAAGACTTTGTTACAAATTATATAGATTTGAACCACATGTAAGGAGAGAAAGAGTACAAGTAAGAACAGTGTCAGGGTGGTCAGGCTGGCTGCAAGGCAAAATAAAATGAGGGAGAAGAAAAGGGAAGAGTCTATGTGGGTCAGCAGATCAAAAGAGCCAGAGCCATGTGAAATACAGTGGCCTAGAGTTTAAGCTGTGGATTTCCTAGGCTGCTGGGAGGGGGGAGAGAGCAGGAGAGAAGATTCCACATGGGTGCAGAAGGCTGCAGAAGCCAGAAAAACACATATGTGCCAATGTGGATGGTGACACAAGGCAGAGGGAAGCAGCAGTTGAAGAATCAGATTCTAGAATTTGGAATCAAATTTATAGACAAATGATCCATACATATCTTATTGAGGATTAGATCAGTAGATGCTATAAGGGAGAAAAGGCATGTGCCGAGAAGGCACCAGCTGGCCTCTCTTGTTCTAACTCCATGTTGTAACAAATGTAAGGACAGGGCATTTGCAGAGTTTAGGGTGGGAGAGCAGACAGAAACAAACAAAGAGAGCAGACCCATTGCAGGTGGAATGGGCAGGTAGGATTCCAGCATGGTAGGGTGAGAGAGCAGACAGAAACAGAGGGAGCAGATCTGTTTCAGGTGGAGCAGGTGGGTAGAATCCTAGCATACCAGGAGAACCTAGTGAGTCTTTGGCATCAATGAAAATATTTTCACACAGCAAAGTGGGTACCTTTTGACAGGCCCTGCCAAGGTATGCCATTAAGTGAAAACACCAAGTGCAACAGAGTTAGTACAACAGGTTTATTGGAGGAAAGAGAGAGTGAAAGAGCAAAAGGCTATGCTGGAGTGAGTACATGAGAAAGACGGGCAAACAGACAGAATAGGGATGAGAGCCAAGAGGAAAAAGAGAGGTGGGGATGCCAGCAACTCTAGAAGCTCAGTCAGAGTGGAGGGCTCAGAGTCAATCCCTAGGTGAAAAGGTGTCTGGAGCTGCCACTACTCTGGTGAACAAAACCTGGACTAATTAGTACTGGCTACAGAGGGAAGGGCAGAAGTGCATAGCTCAAAAACCCTAGATAAGGGAGCTCAACCATTTGTTTTGGTCATATGGTGTGAGACCGCCCCAATATGGATGAAATTCACAGCAGACACCCCACACCAGGGGTGACTAAGGATCAGGTTCCGATCTGGTGTTGCACATTTCCAAGCCTGTGCCAGAGAGCAAAAACTAGGGTGAGGCATTCCACATAGTAGCCTGGGGTTGAGGAGTGGGGGTTGGTAGTCTTTGGGAAGGACATCTTCTAACACAAAAGTGTCCCCAAAACAGACACTATCTCTGCTCTGGGATGGGAGGGCTTGCCCAGGGATGGTCACTATTTGGCAGGGGATCCTGAGGATCCTGAACCCAGAAAGAGGTACTTGGTACCTCTTTAGGTGGTGGTTGGGAAGTGGGTAACTTACCCGAAGTCAAAAGTCTGTCACATCGGAAGACCTTGGCAGGAGAGCTCAACTCCTCCCATGTTGTGGCACCAAGATAATGGGTTTTCTGTCCCCTAATAATAGGTTTCTCTACCAATGCAATAAGTCAGATCAAGCAGAATTGAAAAAGTATAACAACGGGTTTATTTGAGCAAAGCAACTCCCAGATAGGTTCTCCAGTCCCAGAGATCAAGGCCAGAGAAACTGCACCCAAACTAAAGCAGGGAGATTATATAGCTTGTAGGCAAGGGGTGATGATGTGTCTTCCATAAGCTGGGTTTGTACCCAAGTATGGTCAAAAGCTGAATGCTTCAGGCGAAAACTTGGGCAGCTGGCTAATTCAAGGGAGGAAACTGCAGTAGTCACCAGGAATGTGGGCTTTGGGTGCCTTCCCTTTGTTTGGAGAGTCTCTGAGTGGACAGGGTTTAAAGAGACAGGAACGGGGCTTTCCAGATGATGCAGGGGTGAGCTGGAGGTTGCAACTGAACAGTATGTATATGCTTATTGTTATTTTATTGTATTATGTAATCTTGAAATTTAGTTTTGTTTCAGGGCAACTCATTTCTCTTGAATTTGGACATCAGTCAGTGATCTCAATGTTGACATTAAGTGTTATTGCTCTACTTATAGAGCAGGTACATTATTTATATTTAGAGTTGTCTACTCAAACATATTTTCACTTTCAGTGTTTATAACAGAAACCTTTAGTTATCTTCACTTATGAGAAACTAAATCTCGAGAGGCAGGCCCGGGCAGCGGAGGCACCAGCACGCAGGCAAGTCCTGGCGGCAGAGGCACCGGCGTGCAGGCAGGCCCGGGTGGCGGAGGCACCGGCAGGCAGGCCCGGCAGGCAGGCCTAGGCAGCGGAAGCACCGGCGCACAGACAGGCCCGGGCGGCGGAGGCACCAGCACGCAGGCAAGTCCGGGCGGCAGAGGCACCGGCGTGCAGGCAGGCCCGGGTGGCGGAGGCACCGACAGTCAGGCCCGGCAGGCAGGCCTAGGCGGCGGAAGCACCGGCGCACAGACAGTTCCGGGTGGCGGAGGCACCAGCAGGCAGGCCTAGGCAGCGGAAGCACCGGCGCGCAGGCAGGCCCGGGCGGCGGAGGCACCAGCACGCAGGCAAGTCTGGGCGGCAGGGGCACCGGCGTGCAGGCAGGCCCGGGTGGCGGAGGCACCGGCAGTCAGGCCCGGCAGGCAGGCCTAGGCGGCGGAAGCACCGGCGCGCAGGCAGGCCCAGGTGGCGGAGGCACCGGCAGGCAGGCCTAGGCGGCGGAAGCACCAGCGCACAGACAGTTCCGGCCGGCGGAGGCACCGGCAGGCAGGCCTAGGCGGCGGAAGCAACGGCGCGCAGGCAGGCCCGGGCAGCGGAGGCACCAGCACGCAGGCAAGTCCTGGCGGCAGAGGCACCGGCGTGCAGGCAGGCCCGGGTGGCGGAGGCACCGGCAGGCAGGCCCGGCAGGCAGGCCTAGGCAGCGGAAGCACCGGCGCACAGACAGGCCCGGGCGGCGGAGGCACCAGCACGCAGGCAAGTCCGGGCGGCAGAGGCACCGGCGTGCAGGCAGGCCCGGGTGGCGGAGGCACCGACAGTCAGGCCCGGCAGGCAGGCCTAGGCGGCGGAAGCACCGGCGCGCAGACAGGCCCAGGTGGCGGAGGCACCGGCAGGCAGGCCTAGGCGGCGGAAACACCGGCGCACAGACAGTTCCAGGCGGCGGAGGCACTGGCAGGCAGGCCCGGGCGGCGGAGGCACTGCATACAGGATAGTGCGGGCAAGAAACAGTGAAGCCTGCACTGAGAACAGATTGCCCCGCTACAATTAAATCAAACCCAATAGATAGCATCGGTAAGAGGAGATGGGCAGACGCCAAGGCAAGAATTCACCCAACAATCTGAAAAACAACATGAAAACACCAGAACCCAATGATCTTACAACACAAGGACTTGAACACCCTATCACAGGAGAAGAGGAAAAAACTGACTTTTTGAAAGCAATAGAGTCCCTTAAACAACATGTAAAAAACGCCCTCATAGAAATGGATGAGAAGTATAACAAAAAGTTTGAAGAAATGAGTAAATACGTAAATGATACCCTGGGAAGCCAAGAAAAAACGATCAAACAGGTAATGGAAACAGTCCAAGAATTGAAAACTGAAATGGAAGCAAGGAAGAAAACACAAACTGAGGACCAGCTGGATATGGCAAATATAGGTCAACGAGCAGAGACTACAGAAACAAGCATAATCAATAGAATACAAGAGATAGAAGAAAGAATCTCAGATTCTGAAGACAACATAGAGAAAATAAACGGACTGATCAAAGAAAACACCAAAACCAACAAATTCTCATCACAAAACATTCAGGAAATATGGGACACAATAAAAAGACCAAACCTAAGAATAATAGGGATAGAAGAAGGAGAAGAGGCACAGCTCAAAGGTCCAGAAAACATTTTTAACAAAATTATGGAAGAAAACTTCCCCAACATAAAGAAAGATATTCCTTTGAATATTCAAGAAGCATACAGAACACCAAACAGACTGGATCAAAAAAAAACGTCCCCTCGCCATATAATAATCAAAACACAAAATATACAGATTAAAGAAAGAATATTAAGAGCTGCAAAGGAAAAAGGCCAAGTAACTTATAAAGGTAAACCGATCAGACTTACACCTGACTTCTCTATGGAAACCATGAAAGCCAGAAGGTCCTGGATAGAGGTACTACAGAAACTAAGAGACCATGGATGCAAACCCAAAATACTATACCCAGCCAAGCTATCGTTCACTATCAATGGAGAAAACAAGACATTCCAGGATAAGAACAAATTTAAACAATACGTTGCCACAAATCCAGCCCTACAGAAAGTAATAGAAGGAAAATCACAACCCAAGGAATCCAACATTGCCAACACTGCCTACAATAACCCAGGCATCTAGCGACCCTTCAACAGCACAACTCAAAGAAGGGAGACACACAAACTCTTCTACCAAAAGCAGTAAGAATAACCGGAGTTAACAACCACTGGTCATTAATATCACTTAATATTAATGGTCTCAATTCACCAATAAAAAGGCACAGGCTAAGAGATTGGATACGAAAACAGGATCCAACAGTCTGCTGTTTGCAAGAAACTCATCTCAACCACAAAGACAGGCATCTACTCAGAGTAAAGGGTTGGGAAAAGGTTTTTCAAGCAAATGGTCCTAAGAAAAAAGCAGGTGTGGCCATACTAATTTCTAACAAAACTGACTTCAAACTAAAATCAATCAGAAGAGATCGACAGGGACACTTTATACTCATAACAGGAACGATTCAGCAGGATGAAGTCTCAATCCTGAATATCTATGCCCCTAATATAAAAGCACCCACTTATGTAAAAGAAATATTGCTAAAACTCAAGGCAGACATCAAATCACACACACTAGTAGTAGGAGACTTCAACACACCTCTCTCACCAATGGACAGGTCAATCAGACAGAAAACTAATAGAGAATTAAGAGAATTGTTGGAGGTAATGAATCAAATGGACTTAACAGACATCTATAGAACACTCCACCCAAATAGGAAAGAATACACCTTCTTCTCTGCAGCTCATGGAACCTTCTCGAAAATTGACCACATACTTGGAAACAAAGGAAACCTCCACAGATACAAAAAAATATCAGTGTCCACCTGTGTCTTATCAGATCACCACGGATTAAAGTTAGAAGCCACCAACAAAGCTACCCCCAGAAAGCTGACAAACTCATGGAAACTGAACAGTCAACTACTGAACCACACCTGGGTCAAGGAAGAAATTAAGAAAGAAATTAAAGTCTTCCTTGAATTTAATGAAAACAAAGAGACAACATACTCAAACCTATGGGACACGATGAAAGCAGTGCTAAGAGGAAAGTTCATAGCACTAAGTGCCCACTTAAAGAAAACGGAGAAAGCATACATTGGGGACTTAACAGCACACCTGAAAGCTCTAGAAAAAAAAGAAGCAGACGCGCCCAGGAGGAGTAGAAGACTGGAAATAATCAATCTGAGGGCAGAAATCAACAAAATAGAAACACAGAAAACAGTCCAAAGAATCAATGAAACAAAAAGTTGGTTCTTGGAGAAAATCAACAAGATTGACAAACCCCTTTCTAAACTAATTAAACGACAGAGAGAGAACACGCAAATAAATAAGATCAGAAATGAAAAGGGGGACATAACCACAGACACAGAGGAAATTCAGAGAATCATTAGATCTTACTACAAAAGCCTGTATGCCACAAAACTGGAAAATGCAAAAGAAATGGACACTTTTTTAGATAAGTACCATATACCAAACCTAAACCAAGACCAGGTGAACGATCTAAATAGACCTGTTAGTCGCGAAGAATTAGAAACAGTTATCAAAAATCTCCCTTCCAAAAAAAGCCCAGGGCCAGATGGTTTCAATGCAGAATTCTACCAGAACTTCCAAGAAGAGCTAATACCTATACTTCTTAATGTATTTCACAATATAGAAACAGAAGAGTCATTGCCAAATTCCTTTTATGAAGCTACAGTTACCCTGATACCAAAACCACACAAAGACCCAACCAAGAAAGAGAATTACAGGCCTATCTCACTCATGAACATCGACGCAAAAATTCTCAATAAAATACTGGCAAACCGAATCCAAGAACACATTAGAAAAGTTATCCATTATGATCAAGTAGGCTTCATTCCAGAGATGCAGGGCTGGTTCAACATACGCAAATCTATCAATGTAATCAACCATATAAATAAACTGAAAGAAAAAAACCATATGATCATTTCATTAGATGCTGAAAAAGCATTCGACAAAATTCAACACTCCTTTATGATAAAGGTCTTGGAGAGATTAGGGATACAAGGGGCATACCTAAATATAATAAAAGCTATTTACAGCAAGCCGACAGCTAACATTAAATTAAATGGAGAAAAACTCAAAGCCATCCCACTAAAATCAGGAACACGACAAGGATGTCCACTCTCTCCATACCTCTTCAATATAGTGCTTGAAGTTCTAGCAATAGCAATAAGACAACATAAGGGGATCAAGGGTATCCATATTGGAAAGGAAGAAGTTAAGCTTTCATTATTTGCAGATGATATGATAGTATACATAACCGACCCCAAAAACTCTACCAAAGAACTCCTACAGCTGATAAACACCTTTGGTAATGTGGCAGGATACAAAATCAACTCCAAAAAATCAGTTGCCTTCCTATACACTAAGGATAAGGAAGCAGAGAGGGAAATCAGAGAAGCATCACCTTTCACGATAGCCACAAATAGCATAAAATACCTTGGGGTAACTCTGACCAAGGAAGTGAAAGATCTATTTGGCAAGAACTTTAAGTCTTTGAAGAAAGAAATTGAAGAGGACACCAGAAAATGGAAGGACCTCCCTTGCTCTTGGATTGGGAGGATCAACATAGTAAAAATGGCAATTCTACCAAAAGCAATCTATAGATTCAACGCAATCCCCATCAAAATCCCATCAAAATTCTTCACAGATCTGGAGAAGACAATAATCAACTTTATATGGAAAAACAAAAAACCCAGGATAGCCAAAACAATCTTATACAATAAAGGATTGTCTGGAGGCATTACCATCCCTGACTTCAAACTCTATTACAGAGCTACAGTACTGAAAACGGCTTGGTACTGGCATAAAAACAGAGAAGTCGACCAATGGAATAGAATAGAAGACCCTGACTTTAGCCCACAAACCTATGAACACCTGATTTTTGATAAAGGAGCTAAAAGTATACAATGGAAAAAAGAGAGCATCTTCAACAAATTGTGCTGGCAAAACTGGAAGTCAATCTGTAGAAGAATGAAAATAGATCCATATATATCACCATGCACAAAACTCAAGTCCAAATGGATTAAAGACCTCAATATCAGTCCAAACACACTGAATCTGATAGAAGAGAAAGTGGGAAGTACTCTACAACACATGGGCACAGGAGAACACTTCCTACGTACAACCCCAGCAGCACAAACACTAAGGACATCATTGAATAAATGGGACCTCCTGAGACTGAGAAGCTTCTGTAAAGCAAAGGACACTGTCACTAAGACAGAAAGGCAACCCACTGACTGGGAGAAGATCTTCACCAACCCCGCAACTGACAAAGGTCTGATATCCAAAATATACAAAGAACTCAAGAAATTAGACCGTAAAAGGTTAATCAATCCAATTATAAAATGGGGCACTGAGCTGAACAGAGACTTTTCAACAGAAGAAGTTCAAATGGCCAAAAGTCACTTAAGATCATGCTCAACTTCCTTAGCAATCAGGGAAATGCAAATCAAGACAACATTAAGATACCATCTTACACCGGTCAGAATGGCTAAAATCAAAAACACCAATGATAGCCTCTGCTGGAGAGGTTGTGGAGAAAGGGGCACTCTCATCCATTGCTGGTGGGAATGCAAACTTGTGCAACCACTTTGGAAAGCAGTGTGGCGGTTTCTCAGGAAAGTCGGGTTCAACCTACCTCTTGACCCAGCAATACCACTATTGGGAATATACCCAAGAGATGCCCAAACATACAACAAAAGTATATGCTCAACTATGTTCATAGCAGCATTGTTTGTAATTGCCAGAACCTGGAAACAACCTAGATGTCCTTCAATGGAAGAATGGATGAAGAAAGTATGGAATATATACATATTAGAGTACTACTCAGCAGTAAAAAACAATGACTTCTTGAATTTTGCATACAAATGGACGGAAATTGAAAACACTATCCTGAGTGAGGTAAGCCAGACCCAAAAAGAGGAACATGGGATGTACTCACTCATATTTGGTTTCTAGCCATAAATAAAGGACATTGAGACTATAATTCGTGACTCTAGAGAAGCTAAATAAGAAGGTGAACCCAAAGAAAAACATATAAGCATCCCCCTGAATATTAACCTTCATCAGGCGATGAAAGAAGACAGAGACAGAGACCAACATTGGAGCACTGGACTGAAGTCTCACGATCCAAAGGAGGAGCAGAAGGAGAGTGAGCACGAGCAAGGAACTCAGGACGGCGAGGGGTGCACCCACACACTGAGGCAATGGGGATGATCTATCGGGAACTCACCAAGGCCAGCTGGCCGGGGACTGAAAAAGCATGGGACAAAACCGGTCTCGCTGAACATAATGGACAATGAGGACTACTGAGAACTGAAGAACAATGGCAATGGGTTCTTGATCCTATTGCATGTAATGGCTTTGTGGGAGCCCAGGTAGTTTGGATGCTCACCTTAATAGACCTGGATGGAGGTGGGTGGTCCTTGGACCTCCCACAGGGCAGAGAAACCTGCTTACTCTTTGGGCTGAGGAGGAAGGAAGACTTGATTGGGGGAGGGGGAGGGAATGGGAGGTGGTGGCGGGGAAGAGGCAGAAATCTTTAATAATTAAATTAATTAATTAATAAAAAAAAAAAAGAAAACAAAAAAAAAAAAAAAAAAGAAACCAGAGAAGAAAATGAAGAATGAAACAAAAAAAAAAAAAAAAAAAAACTAAATCTCCCAAATGCAGAACACTTTTTAAAAAATGATGTGAAAGTTTTAAAAATATTATAATCAAGATGGTCCACCAGACAATTATTTCACATAAAACAATAGTTTTAAATCCTACAATATATGTAGATTTACATAACGATATATATGGAGATTAACTGACACAGATATTTTCCCAAATGTCTCTCAATCTGTACTTGAATTTTCTACCTAGAATATCAGCAAATTATAGCTCTGTCCTGATTAAGTACTTGATTGTGGTCAGTGATTTTTGAAGGTTTTCAATGGTTTGTTTAAGTTCCACTTCAGACACTCTGTGATAAACCTCTGTATCAATTCTCCTACATCCCTACAGCAAATATATTCTGAAGGATGCTTATAAGGTCTTGATCATATCTCTGCTTTGGAGAGAGCTGAGCATCAAGCCCACTGACCTAAACTCTGGAGAGCTGAGTATTATATGGCTTGGCAGGTAGGAGCTAAATTACATATTTTTCATTCAGCAGACTAAGTAATTCCTTTGAAGAATCTTAAAGAACCTAGGTACATGAGGCTTTTTGTGAAAATTTGACAGGCAGCTCTCTACCAGATTAAAATTCCAAATCTTCTTTCAGTATTTGCCATACTGGTCAATACCATTTTGAATATCTATGATTACTCTTCAGAATTTCACCTGGGCAAAATTCTATCCATGAGCAGCTGGCTTTCTTTCACTGCACCTCAAGTACTCTTGCTTGTGATAACCTCTTCTATCCAACTCCAATTAATATCATTTCTTTGGGTAGTTGGCTGTTTTCTAAAGTATGTATTTTAAATAATAAAATGTTATATTAAAATGATAGGCATTGGCCTATCATCACACCTTGAAAATGTTCTCAGTCTTTCATTTTACCCTGCAAAGAACTCGGTGTCATACTCCATAGATACTTGTTCAGACATGTTCATCAGTGCTCTATTCACAATAGTTAGGCAATGAAAACAATTTAAATATCCTTTAACTGATGAGTGGATAATGAAAATGTGGTGCATATATACTACTGAAATCTATTCAGCTATAAAGCAAAATGAAATGATGAAATATGCAGGTAAATGGATGAAACTAGAAGAAATTATATTGAGTGAGGTGACCCAGACTCTCAGACCAAGAAAGACAAATGCTACATAGTCTATTCTCATCTGTAGCTCCTAATTCCAAATCTTTAAACATAAGCAACTCTCACCCTTATCTAAGGTTTCCACTGCTGGGAAGAGATACCATGACCATAGCAACTCTTAAAAAGAGAAATATTTAATTCTGGATAACTTACAGTTTCATAGGTTTAGTCCATTATCTTCATGGTGGTGTGCAGTTAGACGTGGTGCTGGAGGAGCTGAGAGTTCTTCACCTTGATCCACAGGAAGCAAACTGAATGCTACATTGTGTGTAGCTTGAGCATAAGAGATCTCAAAGCCCGCCTCCACAGTGACACATTTCTTTCAACAAGGCCAGATCTACTCCAACAAATTCATACCTTTTAATAGTGCCACTCCCTATGGGGGTCATTTTCTTTCAAACTACCACACCCTCATAAGAAATTCTTTGTAACAGACAGAGACCATTACAGAAAACACAACCAATTAATATGCAGATGTTATGTGTTATATGTATACTTTACCACTAAGCAACATCCCAGTCCAATGGCCTATTTTCAGTTTCTAAACGTATTGACTACCTTTAAGATTTAAAAAATCTCTAACCACTCTATTGCAAAATCTTAACTACCTGTGTTTCATAATGCATTCCTCCTTTTTCACTCTTATCTTCTCTGGTATGTCCCGTGCTCTTTTTTTAGTGGTTGTTTCTCAAGACTCATCCTCACTTTCTTTGCTTTCCATTCACTATTTTCTCCCTATGAGTGCAAGTTGAATTTTGTCAACTTGACACAAACTAGACATATCTGGGAAGGAGGGAATCTTAACTGAGGAACTGCCTACATCAGACTATCTTATGGGCAAGTCTATAGAATGCATGTATTGATTGATGGTTGGTAAGGGAGAGCCCAGCCCACTGCAAGTGGTCTTGAGTGGTATAAAAGAGGCAGGCTCAGTAAGCCATGAAGAGCAAGCTAGTAAGCAATATTCTTTGATGCCCTCCGCTTTTCACTTCTTCTGGTTGCATCTTTAAATTTGTCCTCACTTGCCTCAATGATAGCCTGAGGCATAGAAATTTGAGCTAAAAGAAACCCTTCTCTTTCCCAAATTTATATGCATCTCTCACATTAATAGAAACTAATCTAGGACACTAAGCATCTTTCTCTTCCCATGGTTTCATCAGATTCCTAAATCCAACTCTGACCCACTCCTGAGTTCCAAGACTACATTATCAATCAGTTTAATTATCACAAATATTCCAAACATGAACAACATTAATGATCTTTCCCTCTTCAAACCATATCTTACAGTTCAATCACTGAAATTCCTAAACATCCATTCTAGCTCTATAATGTAAGACTGATATTTTTCCTCTATTCCAGACCTCTAACAGGGCTCATCCTAGTTTGCAAGAGGCCTGCCAAAGTAGCTAGTATTAATGCCACCATCCAGCCTCTTACTAGACTGTAGTTGAAGTCTTTTGCATGCAAGTAAAAGTTCCTCAGATGCCTTACTGATCCAAGTGTAGTCCAACTTCTGCCCCCAATTTCCTATCCCTTTTTCATAATTGCTTTACATGGTTTCTCAGTGAGTACATTGCAAGGTCTCATTTTGTTGCTTCTCTTCACATGCTTCCTGTTCTCTCTGCCCTTCCATTAGCCCTACAGCTGATAATCCTACTTATCTCCAGGTCATTAAATAATAGTTCCATCATAAGTCTTTCCATATCTTTCCTGCTATATTTGACTTAACTAGATTTAAGTCTCTGGGCCACTACATGATTTGAACCTTTATTTTGATGCTATCTACAGATTAACAAATAGACTGTTTCATTACATGTGGACCTGTCTCACCTTTCACATTTTTAACTCCTAGGGGATAGGGTTACTTGTGATCCAATTATTTTAATTTCTAGAAACTCCCAGGCACATGATAAGCTGTCAACAAATATTTCATATGACTTTTATTTCCTCCTGTTACAATTATACCAGTTACCTTGAGACATTCTAGTAAAACCTGTCATTTTTATTTTGAAGTGCTTCTTTTGATAGACCAATCATTAATGTGGGATTCCCCTCTGTATATTGTGAATATTTTTTATTACCACTGGCTAGTAAAGAAGCTGCTTTGGCCTATGGCAGGGCAATATATAGCTAAGCAGGAAAACTAAACAGAATGCAGGGAGAAAGAAGGAGGAGTCAGGCAGACGCCCTGTAGCTGCCAAAGGAGAAAGAAGCCAGAACCTTACTGGTAAATAACGAGCCTCATGGTAAAATATAAAATAATAGAAATGGGTTAATTTAAGACGTAAGAGCTAGCTAGAAATATGCCTGGGCCATAGGCCAAGCAGTGTTGTAATTAATAGAGTTTCTGTGTGATTATTTGGGTCTGGGCAGCCAGGAAACCAATGTGCTGTCTCTGTTTACAAATCATAGCTCACTCCGTTCTCTAGCTTCACTTCTCACCTCTGCTCTGTCCTATCAGGCATCATTGTATTATACTGATATCTACCTTCCTTTTTCTTTCCCTCATCTGTGGTTTCCTTTCTCTTTTTATCCCTCCTCCCTATTGCAATATCTCACCTTATCCCCTTAAGTATCCCCCATTCTGTTGTTATGAAACAGGGTCTTGTTATGCAGGTCAGGCTGACCTGAAACTTATTTAGTCCAGATCTAATCCTTCAGTTTCAGCCTTCTAAGAGTTGGGATTATAAGCATGTGCCAACTGACCTGGCTTACCTTCTTCTCTGAAATTTGCTTTTATGAAAAAGGTGGGATTACACTTCACTTGTAAGGATGGGTAGAGATAACAATTCAGTTCTCTTCGAAGACTTTTATACTGTTCTCTTGTGACAGGACAGTGGGGACTGGATAAAATTACATCAATATTAATATATAAAAATCCAATCACAAAGCATAGAGAGGCTGGGGAAAACTATGACTGGGAGAGACTGGTAACTGTTAAAGGCCATACACTGAGTGACTGGATGCTTTTTGGACTGTTTTCCTCAACTCACCAGGCCACTTCTATTCTCAGGAGTGTTCTTCTTTATCTCTGGTTCAAATGGGTCCCTGGGACACAAAAGCCTGATATCAAATGTCCACTTAACTTACACCTGCAGCTTCTATGCATATTTTCCTAGCACTATTGACTTCCTCACCATTTCTCTGATCTTCATGGCTAAATTAAAAGGCATAACTTTTTCTCCATATCCCTTTCTGGTGACTGCTAGAATTTTAAGTTTGTCTATATTGTTCCTTTTCTTTCAAAATCTAATAAAATTGTCCCTAAGTTTCCTTCTTAGTCTGTTGTTAAATCATTTAAGATACTATGAACCCCCCAAAATAGAACCTCACTTTCTCCACTAACAATCTTGTCACAATTCTTCGGTACCTGCTAGGTGAAGTATTCTGCACCAGATAACTCTGTAAGCTCTAGTGACACACTACAGAACATCTTATGGAAATTCTAACTTGCAGACCAAATCAATAACATTCAAGAGAGGTTAGTAAACTTGCTCAAGGTCATCTAGGCAGTTGGCAGTAGCCTTTTGAGTTTACTGTATTTTCACTTTTATCATCCCTATGAAGAGAGCTTTACACATCATTACTCACAATGCTGAAACAGTCTCCCAAGAAAGCTCATTTCACAACACTAGCTCATCTTATCTAGAGCCAGTCATTGTTCTTATTCTTGATTACTGAATGTATTATATTTTTCTATGTTTGCTAAGTACGTTTTCATGTATTGTAAATAATGCAGAAAGACAATGTCTCACATATGGGAATTCACTAAACATCAGTCTTTATTTTGCCAGATAATTGCAAAATAATAAACACCTGGAAAAATAAGATATAGTTTTCTATATTCTGTTGTCTTCAATAGCATTGGATTTGATTAACAAGGGGGAAAAGAGCTGAAACGAGAAAATGGAAGAGGGCTATTTACATCCTGGTTTGTTTGTACATCCTCAAAGAAACTGTAATGCAGCACAATTTCAATGATTGTCACAAAATTGGTAGTTCTCAGCAGCACCTAAGATTCTCCATTGACCTGATTGTTCCTGGAATTCATTATAAAACAAAGATAAGGATAATTTTCGTAGGATTATTGTTAAGCATCTGATTGTGTGTGAGAGCAACTACCATTTTCAGTTTTCTGAATATAAAAGCATGGCAAACAGAATGCAGTTATTAGGAAGAAATCCAAAGCATGCCATACTAAAACTTCATAATATCTGTCAGTATTTGTTCTGTTTTTAGAACTCAAATTCAGAGTTCTAAACTATATCCTTTTGGATTCATCTTTATTTAATATTCATTTCTTGGAGCTCATGTAAGTTAAGTATTCTATTTCTTATGTTTGCAGTGTGTCTTGCTTTATTTTTATTTTTTAATGATGAATCTTCTAAATAATGCATAGGTCATTTCTAAAGTAAAATGTCTTCCTCTGTGTCTAAAAGAAGTACATCTAATTAAAAATAAAGGCTCAATGGTGGTTAATTTGAGTTTACTTGTGTGTGAAGGTGTGTTCCTCATTCTACAATAAACAAAAACCACTCTGTCTTTAAACAGGAACATTTTGGTTTGGGTTCTTCCAGAAATAAGTCGTGCTTTTAAATATAATTTTCATCTTGTGAGTACATGATTTTCATTACATTCAGATAGAATACTGCACAAGTAATGTCATCTCTTGCTCAATATTTTATTTGAAGGTACACAATGTTTTCTCATTGGCTTCTGCCCCTCATTAGTATTGTTAATTGTGAACACCTGATCAAGATGTGTACAATTTCTCCTACTAATAGGCCATCTCTGGTGGTGGTGGCTCACGCCTTTAATCCTAGCACTCAAGAGGCAGAGGCGGTGAATCTCTGTGAGTTCAAGGCCAGCCTGGTCTACAAGAGCTAGCACTAGTTTCAGGACAAGCTCCAAAGCTACAGAGAAACCCTGTCTCATATTAACCTATACTTAAAAGAAATAAGTTCTGTTGTTCTCTTACATAGTAGAGTGACTGTAACAATAATGTACCTGTATATTTTTTGGAATACAGAAGAGTAAATTTTTGATGGTTTTACCACAAATATAACAGTTTGAAGGGATTATTTATTTTGATTTAAACATAATACACTGTATTCATGAACTGAAACACCAAATAATACCCCACAAACATCTACCATCTATACATTCATCTTTAAAAAGACATAAATAAACAAAAACCACCTGCAAATTGAAATTTAGTATGTGATAAAGGCAAACACCTAAGCTGGAGAGATAGACGTCTCAGTGGGTAACAGAACTTGCTCTGTAATCATGAGGACTAACCTGAGTTTGAATCTCCAGCACCAATGTAAAAAAAAGCCAGGCATGGATGTGGGTGACTATAACTCGAGCACTGATGGACTAAGACAAGTGGATCCAGAAAATTCACTAGTTGGCCAGCCAAAATGATGAACTTCTGGTTCAGTAAGAGAACTTGTCTCAAGGCAACAAGGTCTGTTCTGGTCTCCCCATGCATGCACAGACACACACACTACACACATGCTCACACATGCACACACACACACACCACCACCACCACCACCAACAACAACAACAACAAATGTACATACATACACCATTCTACCTTCACATCCCACCCACTAAATAAAAAGAACTTAAGAAGCATCTCAGCTGTCTCAGGAGAAAAGAGGTGTTAGATATTAAAACAACTATGTGATCAAACAGAACAGGTTAGGTTTTTATCTACTTCCTACACCATAAGAATTTTAAATGGATCAATGATTTCACTGTAATGTGGCAATAGTGGTGCATAGTTGTAATCTCAGCATTTGGGAGACTCAGACAAGAAGACTGTCATGAGTTTGAGGCCATTCTGGGATATACAGTTAGTTCAATGCCAGCCTGAACTACAGATTGCATCCCTTCACCACACTTCAAATTTTTTTCTGCATAAAAATTAACATATGGAGGAGGGCAAGGAACAAAGTAAATGTCTCTATAATCTAAAACTGAAATTATGACTTTAAAATATAAAAATGTATTCACAGTAAAGTTCTGTTGGTAAAGGGCTTGCTGCACAAGTATAAATTCATCTGAGTTCAATCCCCAGTAGTCATAAAATCTGAGCCATGGTGATGCATTCTTCTAATTCTAGTGCAGAGAAGGAAGTGACATCAGGATGGTCTCTGTAACTCACTCACCATCCAGTCTAGCTTAATTGACAAGTCCCAGACCCCAGTGAGAGAATCTGTCTTAAAAAGACCTCGTAGGTGGCTCCTGAGAAATAATAACCTATGTTGTCTATGGCCTCCACACACACACATATGCATCTGCACACACATGTACACCATGCACACAAAATATACAAACACAAATCTAGAAAAAATAAAGGAAAGATACATTACAAAATGGGCTCCAAAATGGCAGTGTTGGTGCTACACTTAAACAGGGAAGCTCAAGTACCACCAGAACTGGTTTTTGCTGGGAAACAGAAACCTAACCTCCAACAGTCATTCTCATCTCTTCCTGGAAAGTACCCATACTCTCAGAAAGTACTCTCAGGCTGTTTGGCCTACAGGCCACCTCCCAGGATAACACTGACAAGACTTTTCCTGTCAAGCTGCGGCTTTCTACTCTAGTGAGCCAGTCAGACAGTTTGTCCTCCAATAAACTTTTTTGCCTATGTATAGAGTGGTCTAGTTTGGTGATTTTGCTGCACTTGGCTTATAATGATAAGCTAGGAAAATACTTTTGCAAGGCGTATAGGGTTGGCATTATTCTTATATAGGAAGAGATTCCCAAGAAAAGGGAAAAAGTCAATACCCCAAATTTTAAAAAAAGAAAGGAAGGAAGGAAGGAAGGAAGGAAGGAAGGAAGGAAGGAAGGAAGGAAGGAAGAAAGAAAGGAAAGAAGGAAGGAAAAGGACCAAGAAGTTGAACAGAAAACTCCAGGAAATAAACTTATTTTTTTATTTTATTTTCTTTAAGATTTATTTATTTATTGTGTATATACTATTCATGCATGCTTGCAGGCCAGAAGAGGACACAAGATCTCATTATAGATGGTTGTAAGCTACCATGTGGTTGCTGGGAATTGAACTCAGGACCTTTAGAAAAGCAGGCAGTGCTCTTAACCACTGAGCCATGATGGAGGAAGGTCATTGGTTAAAAAATAAAGAAACTGCTTGGCTCTCATAGGTTAGAACATAGGTAGGTGGAGTAAACAGAACAGAATGCTGGGAAGAAGAGGAAGTGAGCTCAGATGCCATGCTCCCCTCTCCCGGGCAGATGCAGGGCAGCTCCTCTCAGGGGCAGATGCAATTGAAGCAAGCCGCCAGGTCAGACATGCTGAGTCTTTCCTGGTAAGACTGGTGCTACACAGATTATTAGAGATGAGTTGATCGGGATATGAGAATTAGCCAGTAAGGGCTAGAGCTAATGGGCCAAGCAGTGTTTTAAAAGAATACAGTTTGTGTATTGTTATTTTGGGGCATAAGCTAGCTAGGCGACCAGGAGCTGGGGCAGCAGGAACACAGCCTGCAGCTCACCACAACAGAGTCATCTCTCCAACCCTGAGGAAAGAAATTTAAATTGTGTCCTAGCTACTTTCTATTGCTGTGATGATAAGACACCATAGCCAAAAGCAACTTGAAGAAGGGTTTATCTTACAAGTCATAGTCTATTGTCAGGGAAGCTATTGCAGGAACCCAGGAACCCAGAGACAGAAAGTGAAGCAGGAACCACAGAGAAATGCTGTGTACTGGTTTGCTCCACATGGCTTGCTCAGCCTGCTTTCTTATTTATACCACCAAGAGTGGACTGTGCCCTCCTATATTTTTCTATAGGTAATCATATGGAGGCATTTTCTCAACTGAGGTTCGTTCTTCCCAGATGACCTTAATTTGTGTCAAGTTGACAAAAAACAAACAAACAAACAAACTATTCAGCACAGCTAGAGATGCAACTCAGTTTAGAAAACATGCTTAGCAGGCCGGTGTACCTGAGCTCATTCTCTTGTGTGAAGGCAAAAGAGGGAAAAGAAAGAGAGGGAAAGGAAATAGGAAAGAAATTCTTTGACACATGAAAAGTTCTTTACCACATGGAAGGATATTGAATCTTATTTGCAATAAGGGAAGTGTAAATTAAGAGAATACTGATATGCTATTTATCAGATTAGCAGAAGCTATCAAAAACATTAGTGGCAGGAATACAAAATGACACAACCATCCCAAGAAAAGAACTTGGAAATATGTTGCAAGATTACAAGGGCAGTTCTTTTATCTAGTAATCCCATTCTAAACTCCAAACATATCCTGTAAAGAAAAACATGAAATGATACATATTATTCACTACAGCGTGCTTTTGCAGAAGACTTGAAACAACTCAAATTTCAATCAGAAAGGGGACTAGGTGAATGTATTATAACACATCCATAAAATGGAGCATCATTTACCTGATCAAAAAGACTAGGAAATGTCTATTATCTCCACACAGTGATTTCCAGGATATACTGGCATGTGAAAAAGTAAAGTAAAAATAAATGTATACAGTATACTCCCCGGCACACACCTTCATTATAGGAACATCAACTGGATTATTTTATTTAGTGGGTAATTATTTGTTTACATGTCTAATAATAGCACCAAGGTTTTAAAGTTCATATTTCTAGGAAAGAGATATGAAAATATATTCTCCAGGAGACTCAGAAATAGGAATGGAAAACTCAGAACTCAAAAACAAAAAATGGAGGTGTTGCATAATATTTGTGTACCCTGTAAAGATGTGTCTCTGCTTGTGGTGCCTTCTGATTGGTTTAATAATGAACTGAATGGCCAATATCTAGGCAGAAAAAGATAGGCTGGATTTCTGGAGAGGGAGAGGAAAGGAATCTAGGCACACAGATTTTGCCAGAAGACTCAGGGCAATTCAGACATGCTGTACTGAGGAGAGGTAACTGAGCCATGTGGCAGAACATAAAGTAAAATAATATGAGTTAATTAAGTTAAAAGAGCTAGTTGGAAACAAGCCTAAGTTAAAGTTCAAGCTTCCATAATTAATAATAAGTCTCCAGGTCACTATTTGGGAGCTGGTGATGCAAAGATAGTCCAACAAGAAAGCTTGCTACATAGAGGCCAGGCATGGTGGTACACAAATTTAATCTCAGCACTCAGGAGGCAGAGGCAGGCAGAGATCTTTGTAAATTAGGGGCCAGGCTGGTCTGTAGCAAGTTCCAAGTCAGCCAGGACTAAAACAGTGAAACCCTGCCTAAAAAGAAACAAAAAATATAGAGGTAGAATATAGATGCAAAATCCCTAAAAATGTATGAAACCTATTTAAGGCAAATATATACAAGTCAGGTATATTTTATATACTAACAACAATAAAAATTATTTTACTTACAATGGCAAAAAAACTACAAAATGTTTAGAGAAAAATATGTATCCTAAAACATTACCAGTAAAAACTTTAAAAGCTCTAAATAATGTTCATAACGTCAGTTATGTGATGTAGAACATAACTAATTTTAGAACTCTGGGAAGTGAACAGGAAAATCAGAAATTCAAGATCATCCTCAACTACATTTGAGTTCAAGTTCAAGACCAACCAACATGAAATTCTGTCTCAAAAAAGCTCATAAATTGTGCAGCTCCATGTTATCAGGATGACAATTCTCTGTAAACTGATCTATAGAGTCTAATACAATTCCAGTTAAAATCCCAATACAATGCTTTGTGTATACTGAATAGTGCTAAAACCCTTTCAATTTCATATAATCCATTCCAGATAGGAACAACAATTCTGTTGGTGGTAGTGGTGTTGTTGGAGCTGGCTGGTGTGCTCTTTCTCGCTCTCTTCCTCCACCTCCCCCACTACCTCTCCCCCACTCCTCTCTGGTTTTTGGAGAGGGGTTCTTGTCATGAAACTCTGGCTGGTCTTAAACTTGTCAGCTCCTCCTCTGCCTCCTAAGTCCTAGGGTTACTAAACCCAGCTATCCAACCCATTCTGGATCTGATTGAAGACAATTTCATAGCACTAGAGTGATAAGACAACAGCAACAGCAACAGCCAGGGAGTTCAAGGCCAAGCTGGGCTACAGCAGGAGTTCCAGGACAGCCAGAGCTGTTACACAAAGAAACCCTGTCTCAGAAAAAAAATATAAAAACTCTCGAGAAAATGAAATTTAATCTGTCAACCAGGCACCTCAATTCACAATTTTACATCCTTTTGGCATACTTTTTCCTTTTTCCCCTCATACAGTTTATCACTGAAATTTTTTGCTCAGAGACATGCTCCTACAGTTAAATGTTTTTTATCAAATGTGAAGCAAAATGCATCTTTTACTAAGAAAATGAAGAAATAGAGAGAGGAGTAAATGGGTAGATTGTACACACACACAAACACAAAAAAATAGAATTGGAATTGTTTGGTTATAAAAACCAACATTAAATATAAAAATTATTCTATTGCTATAAACATAATAAAAATAAATTTGCAGAAAAAATATGTGCTTGATTTTTTGAGGCAGGTTGTACTGTATAGTAAGATGGTCTCAAATTTCCTATATACCTGAAGCTGGCCTTAAACCCTTAATCTTCTTGTCTCTTCCTAAGTGGTGGAATTACAGTTGTGTGACATCATATACTTAGCAAAATATTTCACTTAAATTAAAAAACTGTAAGTGCAAGTAAGATTATACTACTAACTTTAAATATATTATAAAATGAAGCATAAAAGTGTTATTATTTGTATCTAAAACTTAATTACAAAATAACAGGGATGAGAGAAGTGAGAAGTATAAGTGTATCAAACCTCTTGACTAACAGAAGCTATTTTAACATACAGCTTTTCTCTTGTCTCTGAAGATTACAAAAATAATGACTAATATTATTTCTGAAAACTGTAAAAGTAATCACTAGCAGAATTTAAGACAGGAATATGTCTTTTTGATGACTTATGCAGAAAAGTGCACACAACTATTTATGACAAGTAAAATAAAAAGGGGGAAACAAAAAAAACAAGATGACAAAAGTAAGATATTATTACAAATTATAATAATAATTAAAATACATGAAAAGCCAAATCTCTTGACTGAGTAACAACAATGTCTCATCAAAAAGACCAAAAGGTCAGGTGAGTATTAATCGGGCAATTCAAAGAACACAAAATCACGTTACAAAATTAATATCAAACAGCTAAGCATTTAGGGCAAACATTAATTGGGTAAAGATATTAAAGCAGATTGAGAATATAATTTTCAAAATGAATTAGTTTCATGAAGTTGTACTAAGTATAATTACATTACAATATACAGAAGTTATATATTCACATCTTGTATTTGCAAGAATAAATTTACCAAGGCTTTGTAAATGCTACTACGCTGTGAAGTTTCCCATTATCAGCCATGTTTGACATTAGTGTCAAAGGCAAACTGCATCTATGTTGAGCTGTTTGCAGACCAATTTCCAAAAATAGTAAAAAAGTTTTTTTTTTTTTCTAAACACTGAAGAAAGGGAAGTTGACTATAATGGTTCCTCCTTTCATAGAATTATTCCAGGATTCCTGTGCTAGGGTGGCAACTTTACATATCTATGGCGAAGATCTTAACCAGAGCATACCTGCATTTTGTTCATGGCAAATGCTGAAACAAACACAAATGTTGGCCAGTTTGTCATCTGCACTAACAAGACTGGACAATTGGATAACAAGTATATGAACTTCTGGAAGATAAAAGAGAGCAAGAGTCTTATAGAAGACATGAACATTTGAAGTCTAGGAATAGATAAAGCTAGCAAGACCACCACTGCCACTTGTGACAATTCTTTAATATTTTGACTTGTGTTCATCTCAAAAACCAGATCATTTCTTTTGTAGCTGAGAAGAGTACACTCATTCCCTTCTAAGTCTAGCTGGATTGCAGAATTATTTATGATTATGAATAAATACTAAATAATAACAACAAAAAGAACAAAAACTAGCACATTTTTATATGAGGAGTGGTGGTAGAAGGCAGAACAGCACAAAAAAAATTATCTTTCAGAGACTGCCACTGGCAGATCAAATAAACAAAAGGTAACTCTTATGGGTCAAGTTCCTTGGAAAGAGACGA
This sequence comes from Chionomys nivalis, assembly GCF_950005125.1. Classification (NCBI taxonomy): domain Eukaryota; kingdom Metazoa; phylum Chordata; class Mammalia; order Rodentia; family Cricetidae; genus Chionomys; species Chionomys nivalis. The sequence goes on from NC_080094.1 coordinate 29,417,191, forward strand.
CAGCTACTGACTGCAAGAGATTTATTGGTTACACTCTTAAAATTAATACTTGTGATGGAATGGTAAAAACTGGATACGTACAAAGGGAACCTAAACCATTCTGCAGGTACATTAAACACCTTAGATCCTACAGGGAACTCTGGAGATGGTAGGATCTTCTGAAACAAAGTCCCCACTGAAGGAAGAATGGAAAATCTTTGTATTTCCTTTTTTTAAGATTTATTTATTTATTGTGTATACAGTATTCTGCCTGCATGCATGCCTGCAGACCAGATCTCATTACAGATGGTTGTCAGCCACCATGTGGTTGCTGGGAATTGAACTCAGGACCTGTAGAAGAGCAGGCAGTGCTCTTAACCACTTAACATCTCTCCGGCCCTCTTTGTATTTCTCTATCAGTCTCTGGGGCAGAAGTTATTGGGAAAAGACTCAGCTCTAAGTTATAAGCAGCTAACAGTCATTACAATGTCCAGGGCAATGACAATAATGTTCTCAACAAAAAGAGGAGGAGCTAGAATCTCAAGAGGACCAGTGGATCAGAATAGGAAGAAAGGCGAACTGCATATACATCGCCGAGATTACTCTGATATGCTTCTTCCAATTCAAGTTGGAAGCACTAAAACCTAAATAATGAAAGTTTAAAGTTGACCTAAATACATACCATGTCTTTCAGGCTGGAGAGGTAGTTCAGTAGTTAACAGCACCTGCTGCTCTTCCAGAAGGCCAAGTCAAGTCACAGCACTCACTTGGAGGCTTATTTATAACCTTCTGTAACTCTAGTTCTGAGGAATCCAGTGCCTTCTTCTGGTCTTCATGATCAGCAGGTATGCACATAATGCATAGAAATATAAGCAGACAAAAGACTTATACACATAAAATAATGAGTAAAATTTAAAATAATCCTTTTATATTTAAAAATTGAACTTACTTTCCTATCCAGCATCTAGGTAACATTTACAAAAGTTTACCAAATATTAGATTATAGAAAATGTGTAAGTACATTAAAAACATATTATATCCAATATTGTTCTAAACATAATAACTGTAAGAGTTATAAAATAAGACAATCATTGGCAAAATGCTGATTAATTAATAATAAATTAAAAGAATCCAAAATAATAAGGGAAAATGAAATGAAACACAGAAAGGACACTCTTATTGTTAACAAGCAAAAGCTGCTTTTAGATCAACAAAAAAAAGTGAAATAAAACTTTAACAGAAAAGTGAACAAAATAAATATGATATTGTATTGGCTGGAAGCCTTGTGACCTGCATCACTGCTTTCACCAAAGCTACTGCAGCTACCTTTTTCACTTCCATACATGTAACAGACCACATAATCCTTCTGTTGACCTATTCTTCCTTCTAGATTAGGCAAATTTTCACTAGAAAAAATATGCTGGAGTGGAAGGGTAAGTAAATAGGAAATAAGCAGAATAATATGCCCCGCATCTCAGTCCTAGTAATAACAGGAACAGTCACTTTGTGTCTTGTCAAGAGACACGTGGAAGAAAGTGTACAAGGTATGAGGAAGTCTCACAACAGGTTTATCTCTGTATTTCCTGGTAGACAAATGATGTCATAATTTTTCCTTCATTGATTTCTCACTGCATGCTCACAAAAGTCTATCTTTCAACTTCATTGATAGCATTATATCCAATAGATACCAAACACAAAAAGAATGGTTCGGGAGGAAACAGAACTTCATGTAACCAACTTCTAAAATTCTTTAAATTAAAAGGCTGAGGATATTTTAGATTAAAACCATTGTAAAGTAATACCACAATGAAAATCTGAGCCTATATGTTAGAATATTAATTTTAAAAGTAACAGGTGGATCAGTGGGGGTTCTTGGGAGAAACAGAACCAAAATGAGAAAAAGAGATATATACACATAATCATCCTCTAAGATATATAAAGGAATGGTAGTAGGACAGAAACTCATGAATACAAAAATCTGTTGCTGTGCTCATTTCTTACATAAAATATCATATACATAGAGTCTATATATTTTTCCTATATGCTTTACTCCTTATTTTCTTTTTCATTGTTGTTATTGTGTCCTTTGTAGTGCTGGAGATTAAACTCTTGGCCTTATGTATATTAAGGAAGAACTCTTCCTCTGAGTACACCACCAGTTCCCTATCTCAAGTATTTTAATGACCTCTTGGTTAGCTATATCATATATAAAGTCGCACAATCTAAATATCTATTATACTGCATCATTTAGGTAATAATAACAAATGTCTATACACATTCCATATAATTTTAGAAAACAATTTTGGTCTATAGTTAATGTCACAAACATGGAATTCATGTATCTGTAAAGTTGACAGTATATATAGGTTGATAGGACTTTAGGAGTTAGGAAATCTGATACCTACAAGGCAGAATTCCATTCCCTAGGGACTGCAATCTATAGTGATATTTCCTTTGTACTTTAATAAATAAAGCTTGCCTGAAGATCAGAGAGTAAAACAGTCTCACTGGTCAGCCTTATAGACCAGGCAGTGGTGACACATGCCTTTAATCCCAGTAGTCACACTAATTTGCCATAGAAATCGGGCAGTAGTGGTTCATGCCTTAGAGAGGAATATAAAATGGGAGGAGGCAGCTCTCAGACATAGTCTTATTCTGAGATTCCTGATGGCAGGATCTCCATTTCAGACTGAGGTAGAGGTAAGAGCCAGTGGCTGGCTTGTGTTTCTGACCTACAGACTGAACCCCAGTATCTGTCTCTGGGTTTTTATTAATCATGCTACAGCAATCTTTGCTTTTAAGACTGTCAGCTAACTGGATGAAGATCACTCAAATTATGGAGAGTAACATGTTCAAATTCATGTACATTGAATTAAACGTTAATCGCTTCTAAATAAAGCCTTCATAGTAACATCTACACTGGTGTTTGACTAAACTTGACACTGTGGTCTAGACAAGTTGATAGAAGAAATTAGCTACCAAATTAATTATCATGAGGTTTTAGACTCTGTGGCATAAATTCTATATATTAGAAACATATAAGCATCATGCTATTCCCAGGACCAGTCTTTCTAAATGCATTAGAGTACCAAGCAATTCCATGCAGATATTTGAGTCACTTGAGAATAACTACTAAAGAGCAGTCTAGAGCAAGTCTTCACAATTCATTCAAATCTCTTAAAGAACACCAGAAACCATTCTAGTGTTAAACATGATAACAGTATTTGATGTAACTATATTATAGTAAAAACTTAGAACACTGACTGGCAATGTTGAAGGATCACAATATATTAAAGTTTAATATTTTATGAGGCCAATATACTGACCACTATGCAAAGAAGGTGACTAAAGTTTAGCATTTTAGCATCCTTTTTTTCTTGGAAACTATTTCTGTTAACATAAGTTTTACATTTTTACGCTACTGTTTCATCAATGTATAGTGTTTATTTTCATGGGAAGATACATTTCTCTTTTAATAGTCACTGTGTTGATATACTAATAGCAATTTTGATATGCTACAATCATGACACTGGCTATGTTGTGGTGAAAGTTTTTTACATACTAGTACTTGCTGAATTTTTTCTGAATATTGAGTTTGCTGACTCAAAGCAAACATATAAGCTCTTTACATTTTACTTTTGAGTTCTAATTTTAACCAACAGTATTCTTATTAAATTATTGCCTTCATTTTATGTGACATATTGCCTAACTCTTTGCAAAATTGGATAGATAGTTCTTTTTCCTTATTTTTAATTTTTTTTTTGTGTGTGTGTATATACAAGTGAGAGCAGGTGTTTGTGAAGGCCAAAGGTGTTAAATACCTTGGAGCTAGAGTTACAGGTATTTGTGAGCACCTGGTGTGTGGATACTGGGGACCACGTTCAGATCCTCTGGAACAGCAATAAGGACTCTTAACTGCTGAGCCATTTCTCCAGTCCCTTACTTTTAATATTTAAGTATTGACACCCTCATTTTCATTTTCATCAAATATTTCCAGCAAAATGTCTTTTGATTAAATGAACTTAATTGAAGTGTGAAATTTCTGTCAAACTGTCAGGTTTAGAATTCTGATAAACAAAAAGAACATAAAGGAGTTTGATTGTGAAGTGTGCTTGATTGTGCTTTGAAAAAGAAAGCAAACTTTTATAGTTAAGAATTTAAAAGATACAGTATAAAGCAAAAAAAAAGCCAAACAACTAACCTTTTAAAACAAAAAATTATAAAAAGAATTTATGACTCAAGAATCTGGTATATGACAACCTTTTACAGAATGCAAAAATTAATTGCATAGCACTAAGTGGTCAAATATAGGTGATGAGCCAAATTTATCTCAAAACTGAAAATTTTCACACACATGCACTCATACATATATCTTATCCAAGTTTAAAATATACTAAAATCAAATGACCATTTACACTCTCCAAAAAGGCAGATATAGGTAGGTAGGTAGGTAGGCAGGCAGGCAGGCAGGCAGGCAGACAGACAGACAGACAGACAGATAGATATAGATATGGAAAAAAATCTCTATTATGTCAGTTTATACTGTTGAAAGTGGTTACTATGAAAGACAGAAAATCTGAAACGCAAGCAGTTCAGGGCAGTAACTGCTGCCTAAAGAAATAGAGTGAAATTACTGACAATGACGGAGTGATTTCAGGAGGAAATGAGAAAATCATATATCAGTGAATAGAATTTTCACAAAAGAAAATAGCCCCAGTTTATCAAAGTTTTGATACTCAGTATTCTAGAAATAAATGTACTGCTGACATCTGATTCATAGAACATTAGTAACTAAATTACCACATAATAGAGAAAGTCAGAAGACTGAGACATTACCATTAGAAGAGTATTATAAGGTCATTGTGCACCTATATGGTAAGAATCATTTACAATCTGTCTCAACATAGCTGCCCAGATATCTCAGGTTGAGTGTGGTAAATACCCACATCATGATCTTGTGAGCTACTGGCATGAATATTTTTAAGGCAGTTAGTTGGTTATTTCTGGCTACTAGCAACTATGTAAATGTATTTGAGTATTAATTCACCTATGAAGAAGTGAATCCTTTTCTCATCTGTCAACATTAGAGGAGCCTGTGGATATGTAAACGAGACCACTCAGGAAAAGGGAGACCACTGGTTTGTTTGGTTTGGTTTTGTTGTTTTGTTTCTGACTGCCATCTGTATTTGAGTTTTCCCTTCTCTATCCCTTTGTCCCACATATGGACAAGCTGAGAAAAACCTAAACAGTCCTTTCCTGCTTTTCTTGAGCCATTTCAGTATTGCCTGCTCTGCTTTCTCCAGAACTAATTATGTATGTAATACAGTTTTTCATATCCTCTTGGTATGTGTGTGGTGTCACTAGTATCAACATCCAAATCTAATCTTGAGAAGGTGTTCTTTCTGTTCCCCAGTGGTAACAAAGTAGTTCATAATATATTGCTGAAAAGGGATTCTTTCACCCGGATTTTACTTTTATTTTATTTTTCTAAATAAAAATATAATAAAAAATCCAGGTTACTAGTTAGTGGCTTAAACATTAACAAAGCTGGTATAGATTTAGTGATAGCTACAGATTAAAGAGAAATTGGTCAATGTAATGACAAGAGAATCTACATTTAATTTGCTTACAGCACTTTTGGAGTAATTGTGGATATGACTATGAGGCCACAACATAATCAAACTGAACTCCTGATCCTATCTTATTTTTGTGGTGTTCATAAGATTCTATGTCAGTGGTTGTCAACTTTTCCAAGGTTGCAACCCTTTAATACAGTTCTTCATGTTGTGGTGACTCCCAACCATAAAATCGCTTTCATTGTTACTTCATAACTGTAATTTTGCTACTGTTATGAATCATAATGTAAATATCTGATATGAAAGATATCAGATATGTAGTGTGGAAGGATCATTAGATTTCCCCCTTCCAGGGGTTGTAACCCACAGGTTGAGAACTGCTATTCTATGTTATTAGATCTGTTTAAAGTGACTTCATATTATATTAGCCTTCTCTATTCCATCATTTGGCATTCTCATAACAAGACAGATCTTCTGTGCTTAGATTTAAAAAGGCATTAAGAACAATATATTAAAATATATTTTTTGTCTGAGAAAAATGTGAGAAAACATAAGCTATGAAAGAAAATAACTATATAAAACTGTAGGGTTTTTTTTTTTGTTTTGTTTTGTTTTTTTGTCAAGGCAGATATGAAGGTTTCCAAGGCCACAAAAAAAAAAAAAAATGGTAGCTTCTGTTGCAACCCAATAATAGTTGGGTAAGATAAGAACTGCTGGAAAAGGGGACAGAAAACCTGTATCAAGTCAGCTCCCATTTCTTTTCCCTCCTCAGTTATGGTGATGTCCAGAGTAATTGAGAACCTTTGGCAGTATAAGGAAAACCCCAGTTTTTAGCAGCGGGTGCTTTATCCATAGCTCTTTGCACTACCAACAACAATAGACAAAAATCTATCCATAGCTAAATATAGCATGAGGGAGGGATTAGAAGATGGATGGTTTGAAAGAAAATTGCCCCCAATGGGACTGGAATTATTAGGAGGTGTGGTCTTGTTCGAGGAAGTGTGTCACTATGGAGGTGGGCTTTGACATCTCATATACTCATATATGTTCAAGCCAGGCCCAGTGAGACAGACCACTGTTGCTTTCAGATCAAGATGTAGAATTCTCAGGTACTTCTCCAGCACCATGTTTGTCTGTATACCACCATACTCCCAGTTGCCATGTTCCCACCATGATGATAAAGGGCTAAACATCTAAAACTGTAAGCCTCTACCTCAATTAAATGTTTTCCTTTAGGTGGCTGGAGAGATGGCTCAGAGGAATAGAGCACTGGCTGCTCTTCCAGAGGTCCTGAGTTCAATTCCCAGCAACCACATGGTGGCTCACAACCATCTGTAATAAGATCTGGTGTCCTCTTCTGTACTGCAGGATACATGAAGGAAGAAATCTATATACATAATAAATAAAAATCTTTAAAAAAATGTTTCCCTTTATAAGAGACATAGACATGGTGTCTCTTCATAGTAATAGAACCCCAACTAAGACAAAGTCAAACACCTGATATAATAAAGGTTTGTCAAAAACCACAAAGAGAAATTGCTTCAGGTATAGGCAAGGGAGAAATTGGAGTCCCTCCAATCTTGATGCATATTTTTGTAACTCAAACTCATTTAGATAACATGCTAAATAAAAACAAAGAATCATTTATCAGAAGTTCAGAAATACATCTCTACTATCTTAGTAATGTTTTATTCTTAAATATTTTTAATATTGAAACAAATTTTTCTAAAAACTGGCATTTAATTATGGGACTATGACAACCTGTGACAAGGAAGACATAAATAATTTCACTGTAATATTGGAAAGATTTTCAGATGACAAGTTTAGACATGTTAACATTTTTATTTCATTATTCTGGCAACATAATTAGCTTTAGAATATAAGTATGGAAAGTGTTAAAAAGGTACAAAAGGTGTTAATCCGAGTATAATATCTTTATTTTAGCCCTGAGATATAAATGCCAATGAATTTTGGTTGCCTAAGGCATTTTAAAAAGTTAAAGATATATGGAGAATATATAGAGTTGCTGCTCACTTTAAATTTTTTACATTAGCATGTGTGGGAGTCAGGAAATAACTTGCAGGACTTTCTTCTCTCTTTTAACCCTGTATGTCCTGGGACTGAACTCAGGTCATCAGTCAGGATTAGCAGCAAGTGCTTCACCCACTGAGCCATTTCATCAGCCCTTCTTTGTATTCTTTTTTGCATGTCACTGATTAGACAAATAGAGAAATACTGATAGCAGTGCTATGTCTTAACCACACTAATTTAAAATTTGCAAGATTTGTAAACATTTAGATCAATAAAATGGGAAAACTCAGGCATTATATATGTACATATATATGGTCAATTGATTTTTTAACAAAGGTAATTCAATAAATGTTACTAAAGTAACCAGATATCCAAACGAAAAAAAGAAAGAAAGAAGGAGGGAAGAAAATTCAAAATAAACTACATTTATGCCTTCTCATATGCTATGCAAAACTTGGCTCGATGAACCAAGACCTAAGAAAAGGCAAAACCTAAAATTAAAACATTAGTGAAAAGGGCACAGGGGTGTTAATGAAATCCTGGTTACATGATTGCACATTTTTCAAAATTCACATACTTAGAAAGACTAAAAAGAACAAATTCTGACACATATTTATACTTAACTTTGATTATTTTCCAAGTATGAGTGTTAAAAATTATTATTTTATCTGACATTGTGACATAGTCCTACAATTCCAGCATCCAGGATGCTAAGGCAGAAGGGTAGCAATTTTGAGGCCAGCCTGAACAAATGGATATCTAGCAAGTTCTAGGACATCCTCCTAGGTGACATGAAAAGACCCTGTCTAAAACGCTATATTATTTCACAGTCTTGTCAACAATCTGCCTATGTGGTTTTATATTCTCTAGCTCTGTTTACAATACAGATTTTTCTGGGAGCATGGATATTGTATTTACAAGCCCTTCATACTAGAGGGGAATAAAAACTTTTTTTCTGGTGATGATTTATCCAATATCCTTTGTAAATTATTCTCTGCTGGCTTGTTTGACGGCATTGCCACTATAAGTGGCAATATCAATTTTTTTTTATATACAAGTAGTACACATTTTCTCCCATCATAAGTATTTTTTGACAGTGACACAGCTTGCTCAACCAGTCCTATTCTTGGCTTTTTCTTTCAAAATTCCAGAATGTGGAATGCTGCAATCACTTCTTAGCAGTTTTCTCCTGAGCTTCTAAATCTGCCTCTTTCTGAGTAGCCAGAAATACCTCTTGATCCTTCTGGTAAGCTGCCAGCTCTTCTGCACTGATATCTTTCACTACATAAATGCCCAAGTAATGGGCAAAGCCAATGATAGAATAGATAACATACTGCAGAGCAAAAGCATCATCCTTACTTAGCTTTGATATAAAAAAATCTCATATATGTGCTTCAATGTTCCTAGGCCTACAACTTCTTTCCATGTTTGCCAAGCCCCCTTCTAAATTCCAGCAGTTGTCTTTAAGTATTAGTATACAGCAGTTTTAATCTTGAGCTTAATTGTCCTGCCAGGCTTCATAAATACATTTGTAGGTAGAGAAATGTATTCTTTGATGTCTTTTGTCTTCTTATGAACTACTACAAAATTGATAAATATTTATCAAATTGATAACTTTATCAAAATTTGTTATAAAGACATTAAACCCTGAGGTGGGGTTTAGTGGAGACCAAGGCCCTGGGCTAGACTGCCCTGCCTGTATGGTCCAGATCATACCTTGGGTTTCCTGAGGGCTAGAGTTACCCAATTTAACTTAAATATGATGTGGGGACTAACAGTCTTAGTTAACCTCCTCTATCAAATGTCTTTTAGCCTTGCTTATGATATATTTTGCTTCATATTAATTTTGAACTGCTCTGGAATTTAACTTGTAATGCTTTCCAAAAGCAAATCCAGGTTCTTCATTCTACAGATGTACAAACAAACTCAGGCCAAGTCTCTTGCCTAGTTTCTATCAGAATATAGCTGTTTCCACATAATTCTCTTGAACAACAACAAAATAACAAAAATGATGAATACAATTGATAAAGTTAATATCATAGAAACCCAAATGTTTTATCAACTTTTCAAAATTCAGCTGGGTGGTTGTGGTACACACCTGTATTCCCTGCACTTGGGAAGTAGAAGCAGGCAGATCTCTGTAAGTTCAAGGACAGCCTGGTCTACAAAGAGTCCCCAAATGGCTAGGAATACATACACAGCAAAACACCATCTCAAAAAAATAAATAAATAAATAAATAAAATTGTTTTTTGAGATCCAGAACTCTAAAATGGAGTATGGTGTCTAAGGAAAGATCAAAGGGCTAGCCTATCTGGAGAGTCACCACAGGAGAGAATCTGAGCTGGGCCTTGATGTATAGTTGTATATGGCTTTTTCTTTCAAGGAGGAGGACAGCACAAAAGTAGAGAAGCAGAACTATTCTTGGAATAATAAGAAGACCAATGTGACTGCTCACCAAACTTGTTCTGGAAATAGAATCATTAGGAAAGTCACCTACAGAGTTGTTGTTGGAACCCTAAGAGCAATGGATTTTCTGAATAAATATCAAGGAAACTGAGTACTTCCATAAAAGGTTGTCTCTTCCCTTTTCTTAATCTATGAGATGGCTAGATAAAAGCTAATGCTACTGTGTAGGGAATCCTGAAGAGTAATATAAACAAATGCACTCTTTCTTGATGGATATTTGGAAAAATGAGGAGAAGGAAGCATGGTGGAAACAAACAACCTATGATTTACCAATAAAAAGTATGGAGATCTAGGAATTTAGGGTGTTGCATGGTGGTAGTTTGTTGTTCTTCTATCTATATTTATTTACTTTTTATTAACATGCAAAAACAAGTTTTAGTTTTATTACTAATCAGAACATCATGGATTGAGTTTCATGTTTCATTATTTGTAAGGAGCAAGAAAAGAAAAGGGAGTAAATATTGGAATCATACAATGAGCATAAAGCAGGGGGTAAACAGTAACAAAACCCAAGGGTGTTGCAAAGATAGTAACAGCAATGATAACAGTAAAGTCTAAAAGCAAGAACTAGATGAAATCTATCAGATTGTAAAACAGAAGGTGTGGCAATAACGTTTAGTTTTTCTAACCTCTTACCACCTTACTTTTGTGAGCAGTTTTCTTCCTTTCCCATCTTAAACACGTCTTTAACTCAATAGTTCTGAGGCTCCAACAGGTTAGTGTTAGAAAGCTCAATCTTTCAGTCCTTTACTGGATTAGGCTGCCAGTCATCCTACAAATTTAAAACCAAGTTTTGAATACCACAAATGTTTAAATGTAAATTAGTAGCATAAATTTCTACATGAGGCTGAACTTGTTTCTATTTTAAACTTCAAGAAAAGTAAGAGAGATTCCTGTATAATGATTCTTGAAATTTTAGATCCAAATATTTCATCTCTTGAGTACATTTCAAATCTGTCCTTCTCTATCCCCATGGCCTCTGCTTTTAGGAAAGAGAGAAAGAGAGAAAGAGAGAGAGAGAGAGAGAGAGAGAGAGAGAGAGAGAGAGAGAGAGAGAGAGAGAAGTAAATGTGATTGAATCCATGTTTTTGCTGGTAATTTTGTCTCTGCAGCATCCTTAGAGTCTATGTGTCACTGAACAATAAGTAAGATGAAGATCTGCCAAAAAAAAAATCCAACTTTCACATTTACATTGGGTCATTTGATTATGAGATCTCTTGAGCAAACCAACTCTGGATGGCTATTTCATTAACTTTCTTTCTGCAAACTTCTTTTGCTTTACCTCAACTGTATCCTTTAAGAACAGACAATGCTTACTCTAAATTCAAATGAGTGGAACATGTCTCTACTGGAAAATTGGACCATGTTCATGCTATTTGAACAGAGACAATGACAGATAAAATTCTACCTCAGGGTATACTAAAACTCTAGACAGACAGAATGTTACATGATTTTTGAAAGTACTCATATCTTCAGAGTCCAGAGGAAGGAATATTCACTTTTAGATTGTACGTAGAAAACAGCAAGAAAATAAGGGGATCCCATGCCAATGCCACTGTAGCACCTTCACCATATGAACTGAGCACTGTGAAAAAGCTGAGGGTAGAGAGAAATCAGCTATAAGGGACCACTCCCCATGGATCTGACTGGCCAACCAAGTAATTAATTCCTGAGCAAGCTGGGAATTACTGGTCAAGCCAACCAAGAATTATGTTGCTGGTATACTGGTTAACTGGTGCTTCAAAATACAAATGGGCAAAGAAAAATGCCCCAACTTGTAGGTTTTCAATGTTCTGTGAAAGAAATACTCCCATTAGATTGATTTCAAGATATAAGAAAACACTCCTACTTTGGTATAGAAGAATGCTAGCTTTGTCTTTCTCACAAAAATCATTTTGAGCCAGTCTGGGCATGTAGGATGAGTTTGAAGGAAAGATCACAAAAGGCTTACAGAAGCAAATAACCTGAGCCCTTTACTTTCTCATTACTGTGACAAAATACTTGTAAAGAATTAAAAGGAAGCAGGATTTATTCTGCTCATGGTTTCAGAAACTTCAATTGCTTACAGTGGGGAAGGCATACCAGAGAAGTGCATATCATAAAGAGGAAGCAGACAAAGAGGAATGGTTTTGCTTAGTTAGCTTTCTCTTTCTTCTCCATTCATTCTGTCCAAGTTCCTATCCTATGGAATGCAATTAAATGCCTACATTTCAGGCTCAACCATGCCCTTTAAATTAATCCTCCCTAGAAATATAGATATACCCTAAAGTGTGACTCACCAATTCTCTTGTAATGATTTCTGTCCTACCAGCCAGTTCCCAAATGACACAGAGACTTCTTACTAATTATGAAAGCTCAGTCTATAGCTTTGGCTTGTTCCTAACTAGTTCTTATAACTTAAATTAACCCATTTATATTGATCTATATTCTATAACATGGCATTATCTCTCTTACATCTTGTACCTCCTATTTCCTCTCTGTGTTTCCTGGGGTCTGCCCCTTCTTCTTCCCAGAGTCCTTTCTGTCCCCGTGAGCTCCGCCTACCTCTTCTTATCTAGCTATTGTCTTGGCAAAGACATGTCCTCACAGTGTATACAAATATTCCTCAACATGCCCTAAATTATTATAAGTCAGTACAAGTTGGCAATGAACATTAACTATTACAAGTTCACCATTTGCCAACCTGACACACAAATATATTACTTTAAACCATGATTTCCTACCACCATCTTCCCAAAAGGCTAATTTGTATTTTTTTTCTTAAAAAGCATTTTAATTTTTTAATATTTATTTATTATGTATACAATATTCTGTCTGTGTATATGCCTGCAGGCCAGAAGAGGGCACCAGACCTCATTACAGATGGTTGTGAGCCACCATGTGGTTGCTGGGAATTGAACTCAGAACCTTGGGAAGAGTAGACAATGCTCTTAACCTCTGAGCCATCTCTCCAGCCCCTAATTTGTATTTTTATACAAACACTAGCTCAGCCCAAAAGTCTCCATAGTCTCATCTAATGTTATTTAAAAGCACAAGTTCAAAGTCTATATTAAAGTTCAAGGCATTCTCTTACCTGTGAATCCTTAAGATAACAATATTCAATATTTCTAGTATACAGTGACACAAAACAAATATTCCTAATTCTCAGTAAATATTTTTTATTTCTTTATATATTATTATTATTTGTTTTGTTTTTTGTTTTTTGAGACAGGGTTTCTCTACAGTTTTGGAGCCTGTCCTGGAACTAGTTCTTGTAGACCAGGCTGGTTTCGAACTCACAGAGATCTGTCTGCCCTGCCTCCCGAGTGCTAGGACAAAAGGCATGCACCACCACCGCCCAGCTATTTTTTTAAAATTTATGTGTATGGGTGTTTTGACTACATGTGTGCCTATACACCACATGTATGCAGTATCTACAGAGGTCAGAAGAGGGCATGAGAACCCCTAGAACTGGAGCTACAGGCTATTGTGAACCACCGTGTGAGTTCTGGGAATCAAACTCAGGTTCTCTAAAAGCAATCCCTGTTCTTAACTGCTGAGTCATCTCTATAGCCTTAACATTCCTATTCTTAGAAGAAGAATGGGGACACAGAAAGGAGGGACAGGAGTAAAGCAAGATCAAATCTAGTAAGGAAAACATTAAATCCCATAATTTGGTATCTTACACCTGGAATACATGGTGACCTGATGAGAGTCCTCCCAAGTGTGGGCAGTCCCATCCCTAAGGCTTTACTGTAGGCCCATATGGTTTCACTTATGCTGGGTTCCCTTGCTGCCTACGGTTTCTCTTGGCAGACATTCCACATCCCTACTATGTCCAACATCCTAGAGTCTCCATTACAGCTTAGCTTTCAACCTCAGGGCTTCACACATTGACCTCTCATGCGTTCCTTGCAAGGGAAACTGACACATCATCTGATTTTCTAGACTTTCTTTTAAAAATAAGGATGCTTCGATGACTCTGTAATTCGTATCCTGCATGCTTGCAAGAGCAGTATCACATGGATGATTCAATGGCTGGGGCCCCTTGGACCATTGTTGCAGTAGCCTTTAAGTGTATGGTAGTTAAATCTAGGGAAATTCTTCTACTCTGTTGTTATCTGATTATCTCATAATCTTTACTGTTCACATTCCTACCCGCATTCAAATATTCCAAGTTAACCTGAGAATAACTCATTAAGCTCTGCTTATAGCATTCGGGCCTCTCTAGCTTAAACTTCCAAACTTCACATTTCTTGTGTGGCTTTTTATAACAACCTTCTAACTGAATGTTCTACATCAAGCATTAATATTCCTGAAGTCTTTATCTATATTGATGCTAGCATGATTTCCCAAAATATGAATATAGTCTTGTTCTTTGTGGATAAAATCCCAACTACTTAATGTTTAGCAAAGTTCTTTATAATCTGTATCCTACCAAACTTTCCAATTCTTTCTCCCATTGATTCTTAGTTTGTAGTTTATGCTCCATCCACATGAAACAATCAGTCACTTTCAGAATACTGTACATTTTCTTGGGCTTAGAATATGTCTATTTTTGTTACTATAAAAAGGAATCCAAAGTTGCACACTGTTATTTAACTAACAGTCATAGACGATGAAAGTCTAAGATCAACTGATCACATCTGTTTGACCACTGGTGAAAGTTTCCTTAACTGTACCACAGCATAGTAAGGAAATTGCTGTATGTAATAAAAGGTCAATAGTGAAGAGTAGCCTTAATTTAATAAGAAGTTGTAAGTGAGGTCTCAAGAAAACTGTATTAACCTCATTCAAGAGCAATGCCCTAAATGGTCTATAAATGGCCTGTTTACCAAGAGGGCCCCTACTTTCCTTTTTTGGTGCTGGAAATTGAACTTAGGACCTTGTGCATGCTAGACAAGCACTCTACCACTGAACTGCATCCCCAGTCACTGTCCCTCTTAAAAGGGACTAAGTTTTCAGCATATGAATTTGGGGACACAAACTCAAATTATATACAAATCATAGCAGTAGGCACTAAGTGATCACTGACTTAAATTACTAGATGTGGTAATATATGCCTATACAAACATTCCATATTGCTACTCCTCCCAGCTCTCAGAAGGCTGAGACAGGATTGTAAGTTCAAGGAAAGCCTTAGCTACATAGTAAGTTCTAGGCCAGCCTTTTTGAACCTGTCTCAAAAAATATATATACCATTCATTCATTCATTCATACACACATACACACATAACTTCTATAAATATTCCTAAAATACCCTTTGGTCTGGAATATCATTTCTACCTTCTATCTCCTGACCTACAGAGTTCATAAAGTCCCCTTCTATAAACTTTATGACTTTCCTAAGACATAACTCAATGTTCCTCTTCTTTGGCATATAATTTTCCTTTGCAAGCCATTTGCTTAATAAATTCTGATTGATTCCAAGACTATCCAATCCATTTTCTTCTAAAAATATATAGGTGTAATAAAGATAATAAAGAGAATAGCCGGGCGGTGATGGCGCACGCCTTTAATCCCAGCACTCGGGAGGCAGAGGCAGGTGGATCTCTGTGAGTTCGAAACCAGCCTGGTCTACAAGAACTAGTTCCAGGACAGGCTCCAAAACCACAGAGAAACCCTGTCTCAAAAAACCAAAAAAAAAAAAAAAAAAAAAGAGAGAGAGAGAGAATAAAGAGGGGTACTTCTTTTATGCCTGAAGATCCATATTTTCACAAGTATTATTCCACATTTTGGATATAGAGTGATGTGTAAAAAGTGAAGGAGAAGTGTCATGAGACTACAGGAAAATGACAGTCCTGGAGGAAATAAATCTTTCTATATATCTATATTTATAAATATATTAACATCATTCTCCAGCCATCACTATTTACATATTGGAAATGTGTCTTTTCTGTTCTGATAAGGGAGTGAAATAAAGAATAATGGAATAATGTTGTGAAATAGTATTTTAAGATGTTACCTTCTTTTATGCTGTGAAATTATTTAATAATGCAAAGATGTGTTGCATTCCCTTATCTTGCATTTGTTTAACTCTGTGAAGTTGTGTTACTTTGTGTGTCTAAACCACCTGATCGATCTAATAAAGAACTGAAAAGCTAGGCAGGAGAAGAGATAGATGGGGCTGGCAGGCAGAGAAAATAAATAGGAGGAGAAATCTGGGAAATAAGAAGTAAAGATCAAGGTAAAAAAAAAAAAGAAGGGGCCAGACACACAGTCAGACACAGAGTAAGAAGAAAAGGAAAGTTATACAGAAATAGAGAAAGGTAAAAGCCCAGAGGCCAAAGGTAGACAAGATAATTGAAGCTATTTAATCCCAGCACTCGGGAGGCAGAGGCAGGCGGATCTCTGGGAGTTCGAGGCCAGCCTGGTCTACAAGAGCTAGCTCCAGGACAGGCACCAAAACTACAGAGAAACCCTGTCTCGAAAAACCAAAAAAAAAAAAAAAAAAAAAAAAAAAAATAATTGAAGCTAAAAAGAGTTGACTAGAAACAAGCCAAGCAAAGGCTGGGCATTCATAAAAAAGAATTTTAAGACTCCATGTAATTTATTTGGGAGATGGGTGGCAGGCCCCACAAAGAGTAAAAAAGTAAAAAAAAAAAAAAAAAAAACCAACTAACAACAGGATAAAGTAAGCATCTTGGGGTGGAGAACTTTTATGACAGACAATGTAACCCTTTATCTGTCACATTTTTAGTTAAGAATGGTGATTCAAAAGGCTTCAGTAATATTTGCCACCAAATTTTACAGTTTGGTGGAGTAGGATTCAATCAAAGTCCATGTAAAACATAAGCACTTTTTAATACAGTTAACACAGTATACTGTTCTTAAAATAATGATAAAAATGAAAACAGCATTCTAAGATAAATTTTTTAGTTTGAATAATTATATACTGATACCTCTGGACATTATTTTAAGTAACTGTCGCTTCTTTAAATAGTTTTGGCTAATTTTCTTTTCTTTTTTGAAAAATGAGTGACAGTATTTTTCAAAAGCAGAAAAATACTGGATATAGTAAAATACTTACCTAATACTAAATAAGACTATTAAAGAGCTTAAGGATGAAATGTTGGCTCAGTGGCTCAGGCACTTGCCACCGAGCCTGATCAATCCCCCAGGACCCATATGATAGAAAAAGAGATTTGTTTCCAACAAGTTGTCCTCTGATACACAATAATGCACACGAATGACAACATACACATGTGCACACATGCAAGCACATACCATGATACATGTGTGCACAAACACAAATGTAAAGACAAAACAAATGTAACTTTAAAATTTGACTATTAGCTAGTGTTGATGAGAGACATGTGAAGAAAGTTTATGCACTCTTACATGCAAACTGATAGTCTTTTTGAAAGGCAATTTGGCAGCTGCTATCAAATGTAAAATAAACTCAACCTTTGATTAAGTTTTACTACTAGAAATAGACCTTGCAAAATTTTCTGTACCACAAGAATCTATAAGTATGTTACCTATAGCACTGCTTATAATATAAAAAGAATAAAGGAAAGAATGGGGAACTGAGGAAAGAAGGAAAGAATGGAAGGAAAGATGGAGAGAAGAGAAAAAGAAAAGAATGAACCTAAAGTCATTGGAGAGTGGTTAAACAACTTATGTGAGCTCATACTGTAGAACAGGATGTGAGCATTAAAAAGATGATGGATATCTACACTGTAACAAATACTAAATATATATATATATATATATATATAAATAACAAGGAGCATATGTGTAACTGCTGATGTGCCAATCAATAGGAATATAGTTGATTAAAGGAAATCAGAGTAATGTAATGATTCCATTACATAAAAAGGTAAGTATGTTCTAGATACATAAAAATTGCTACAGAATATGATTATGTATGCACATACTTGCTTGTATATTAATGCACACACACATGTAGAGCACACTATACCCCATCTGTATATATAAATGTATAAAGAAATACCTGGGAAAGCACATGAAAAACCTTAATAGTGATTAGTTCTGTAGACAGGTATGGGATTGCATGTATGCAAAGGTGACTTTCTATTTTACTAGCAAGGGTTGGTCAACAGTATTTATAAAGGCACTAGCAAGTAAAAGTTTAGGACTGTGAGCCATATAGTCTTTATTGTAGATACTTTGTTGCTGTATCATGAACACAGTCATAGACAAATGAGTGTAACTGTGTTCAATAAGCCTTTATTTATGAGTACTTAAATCTGAATTTTATAGGGTTTTCACATGAGATAAATTAATATTATTTGATTTAATGTTGGTGCACACTTGTAATACTGGCACTAAGGAGGCCAAAGCAGGAGGACTGTCATGAGTTTGAGGCTAATCTGGGTGCGTGGATATCAGACCAACCAGGACTACTTAGCAAGAATCTTTCAAGAAAAAAAAAAAGAATAAAACCAATTTAGTTCTTGGAAGATACAGAAAGAGATACTAAGCCAAATCTGGGGCACAAATTTCAGACCTATGTGAATTTCTGTGAAAAAACATACTTGTAATGAATACACGTTTAGGCAGAGACATAGGAAATGTGAATTAAATACTATCAAATCATTGTCTCTCAATACAATAACCATGAGTGACACATGCCCACTGAGCCCTTGACGTATGGTTACTCCAAACCAGGAGTGCAGTAAGCATACAACTGCAAAAGTCTAGCACACAGTCAGAAAAAAAATACATCCTTAATCATTTCATATACAGTGGTTGCAGAGATGGCTCAGCTGTTAAGAGCACTGGCTGCTCTCTTCCAGAGGACCAGGACTCAGTCCACTCACCCACATCGTGACCCACAATTGTCTGCAACACCAGTTCCAGGGTATCCAATGCCATCTTCTGGCTTCCAAAGGCACTGCACACACATTGCACTTACATGCTTGTAAAACACTCACAAAAATAAAAATAAACAAATTTTTAAAATTTAACTTCATGGATGAGAATAATACTTCAGATATATTGGGTTAAGTATAACCCACCTACTCAAGCATTTTCAATTATATATTGCCTTATATTTCTATGAAACAGCACTGGTATATATACTTACTACTTGAACTGATTTGCAACAAGCTTCTCTTTGCTACTTACAATCTTAATAGTGCCAAGCTGATATTAATAATCAATAACAGTGGTCTGTAAATATGCAATTCACTATGAGAAATCATACTGTTAAGTTTTCTAAGAAAATTATTGTATTATTGTAGGATCTGTAAGAAAAAATAAATTTCATCAATTAACTATTTACAGGCACTTGAAACTTTCAGGTTTTCTATTCTGCTTATAATATAAACATGCACACATATGCATTTGAATCCATACATATCTATATGGATACAAATATCCAGATGAATATTTACTTTGTAAACTTTGTCTGAGTAGTCATCAAAGTCATCAGGCAATATAAAAATGTCTATCACAACTGACACTCAAAGATAGCATAAATCCTGACCCATCACCCTTGCAGAGTTACAAGAAATCGATGTATAGTTTTCTGAGATCTCCTTTCCTCCCCTACTGAGAATATTTAATTCTATGCCAAAATTATTTTTATGTTTGTGTCAGTCACACTTTTAAGTTCTATGTATCAGTTAAATAAGATAAACACATAAAACTCATGACAGCACTGAGTATGTTACAAAGCATTAATAAGTGTTAATGACTTTTCAATTTTAACCTATTTTCACCTACCAAGTAGGACATGTTCTAAGAAGCTGACAAACTTACAAAGATTTTTATATAGTCTGTATAGTTAGATGTTTCTCCTTTCTATCTTTTAATAAAGTTCTTATTTGTGAGGTATAGTCAGAATGCCTTTTAATTTTACAAATCAGAGAAAAAATAAACTGTGTTTTTTGCCTCATACAGTTCCTCCTGGGTGTCGAAATATTTATGTGAGAGATGTAGCTGGCTTGAGCACATACAAATGATGCAATCTAAATAAAGATGAGTACAGTTTGTGGGCTAGCTTTCCTTTTCTTTTTTTAAAGATAAGGTCTCACTATGAAGTGTAGACTGACTTCAAACCCACCATTTTCCTTTAATCATTCCCTTTATGCTGGGATTAAAGATGTGCGTCACCATGCCTGCCTTTGTGATTAGATTTTTGTGGTCATGAAAAGTGTTTGACGTTTCATGATTGCTTCCCATGTTAATTTATTATCTATGAAAATAAATTCAATCACAGAGAATACACTGAATATACACAACATTCTCCATTTCTTTTTTTGTATGGGTATAGAACAGATACCCTAATTTGTTCAATAAAGAACCATGCTCAAATATGTTTTTGACACATTTTTTTTTCATGAACGGACACTTAATATAACACTTGTCTCTGCTAAACCTGGTTTTATGCGAAGAGGCTTTCAGAGGGCACTGGAAGCCCCAGGTTGTCCCTTCTCTCCTCCAGTGTCTTTAGAAAGCAATTTCTAAATCACCATTTCCACTACCCTTTTAATCTCTGCAAATTGTTGGTAAAAGCTATGTCACGGCAGTCTGCCAACAGCAGCTCAATCATATATGCACTAAAGAAATATTGCATTTAAGAGAATCCACTCTAGAACATATACCTATCAGATTATAAAGACAAAACTTCAGACCATTTAGCATATAACTTAACATGTCTGCAGTGATAAGCATATAAAACATAAAAACTCATTCTTAACTGCCTCATAAATAATTTTATTATCCAAATCCCAGGGCACATGTACACGTGCGCATGTGCTCTCGCGCACACACACACACACATGCATTATCATTTGTCCTTCAATGCTTGTTTATATTATCTAAAACTTAACTTTATAAAAGTATCAAGTCAATTGTTAAAAATTTCATCCTTACTACATAATTTGTCTTTACCCATTGAGGTGCACCATTTTCATTATTGAATTAGTGTTGTGTTTAAAACTGTTTCTACATATATATGCTTTTCATAATGGAAAAGGTAATTTGCCACTTTTGCCTTTATTTGAGATTATTATACATTCTTAACATACTGCACACCAACAATAAATTGCTTTCATTTAAACTACTACAGAATTTCTCAAGCAATTCTTATTTCTATGGAGTTATATTTTAGATTGAATTACAATTCCCTATACTTTGTGATACTTTTGTGTTTTGTGAAATTCTTGTATTTTCAAAAGAAAAAGCAAACAAGAAAAAATGGTTTTAATCACCTTTCCCATATTATTGCTATTTAATTTCCTATAGGGCATATTTCATATCTAGTATTTCATTTTTTTAAAATCTTAAAATAACATTAGATTTGTTAAAGGGTCAGATCCCATTCTTAGTTCACTTCACAAGCTAAGTATTTTAGGGCAATAATTTCCAAGTACATTTGACAAATGTGTTGTGGTTTGACACTGACTTCTTATTGAGGATGTAGTTTACAGCACTTGGCCTTGGGATGGATGCTCAGCACTGCAGAACTAAAACAGCATTAAAAACTTCACTGCTATTTATTTGTTTATTTATTGACAGGGTCTCTTCTTGTAGACCAAGTTGGCTTCACACTCACTATGACACACAGGTAGCCTTGAACTCACAATTCTCCTGTCTCAAGAGAATAGAGATTACAAATGTGTCACTGTATTCAACTTGATTTTATTTATTTTTGAGATCACATGAGACAACTTTATCAATCAGGTTTTCCTGATGGTACTCACAATGAATAGTGTAATTAAACTATTTTGTATCAGGCTTTTTAAATGCAAATTATTAAGCTAATAAATGAACTGCTTGAAATTTACCCAAACAGTTTTATGAAGTAGACACTAGCTTATTGCTTCCTTTTATGTGCAATTCTCAACCTAAAATTCAGACTGATAATCATAAACAGCTGCTAAATAACAACTCAACATTAGCAATACACAAAAATATAAAGAAATTGTTCTCTAATTGTAATATTGTTCTAGTTATTCCTTCCAAAATGTACATAAGCTTTAATAACAATATAATAATCTAATAATCAAGTCACCAAACATCAAAACTTGGAGTTCTCCTTCAAGTAAGTGATGGCAACAAATAACCCAGCTACCCAGGACAGATGTGAAAAGGACACCTCTGAGCACTGCAAGCTCATTTGTAAAGTTAAGGTGATACCATGTTAATATAATTTGTGTTAAAATCATTTGACTACTAGACGGGGGAAATTTACTGTATATGAAAAAGTTATGAAGGTGTATATCATTAAAAGCTGTGTGTAAGTCATTAAGAATGTACAAAGACAGAACATTTAAAATTTGCTCTCTGCAAAATAATAATAATAATTTTTTCTTAAAATTCAAAGCATTCTTTTTCTCTATAATGGGCATTTAATGACATTCTATAACATGTGAAAAAAACAACTAAATGGAAATAAAGTTTTTAAGTTTCTGTGGTAGCAAGATATACAAGTAAACTTGCTATTCAGAAACAAAAATTATATTTCAGTATTGTCAGTTTTCCTATAGCATACAGAACTTTAAATCATTATTTTTAAAACTACAGAAAATGTAAATATCTAGTTTAGGTTTATATTTTTAAGGTAAGAGAATTTTAATATTGTAGATGTATTTTTACTTCTTGCCATATATACCATGTTATTTTCTGCTGTGAGTTAAAAACTAAAACTAAGATTACAGTTTTCCTGTAATATAGGAGAAGTATGTTGTCTAGTTTGAGTTGTTTTTATATTACTTGTTTGTGGTCGGGTTTTTGTTTTTTCTTTGGTTTTTTTTTTTTTGCTTTGGGAAATCATATTTGAAATTTACTATTATGCTTTAGCCAAAAATAATATTTCTGATATTTACCATTTGTTCTAATGCTGTACTAATAGCTATACTATTAATAATTGTACTAATTTAAAACAAACTCTTTGGTTAGACTTACCATTAGTAAGAAAGCAGAAAACAATTTTCAATCTAAGAATATATGAACCATAAAAAATGTTCAGTCAAAAGTCTTTTTGCCAGTATCAAATTACAGGGATTTTATATTTTTTTAAAGAAAATATGAAAGGAGTGTTATGTAACAGAGGAGGTCATAAATATAGGAGTAAAATTAGCAAAAGAAATGTGAAATAATTTAAATAATCAATTAAAACCAAAATCATTTAGAAGACGAAAAATAAAAATGGGAACTAGATTCCAGAAATTGATAAAATTAGCAAAAACATTAAATTTCATTTTGTCTTCTTAGCATTTTGCTTATACCTTTGCTACACAAAACTTGTGCTATTGACATGATTCTTTATTCCAAGAAAAAAGTTCATAATTGTAAATTACAGCTACTTCTTCAACATGAGAATTTTACTAACTAAATTAGTTTACAACTATTTCAAACTAACCACAAGTACAGCAAATGCTCGTTTCTAAAATAGCACTTATGTTCTTGATTAGCCAGCAGAGAGTAATATTTTCAAGAATGGCTCAACTTGATGTAGAAAGTCAGAAGCAATTGACAATCTATGTGCCACTATAGGAAGACAAAATCTCTCTCTTATTTCTTCTGGCTGGAACTCTACTTCAAAGGGGGTCTGTCACAAGGTTTCTCCCTATTCCCCAGGCCCCTCTAGCTGAGCTTTATGACATCAGTAAATCCCAATTGCAGGGAAGGCTCTTTCTTCTGATTTTTTTTTTTTTTTTTTTTTTTTTTACTTTTTACCAAGGTTTTTTTGTTTTTGTTTTTGTTTTGTTTTTTCTTTAAAAAAAAAAAAAGCCAGGAGAACCTACTGGATCTTTTTGTCTTTCAAATTGTTCTTTATCTTTATAGGCTATCTTAGTAAGTGTTCAGTGTTGTGTGATGTATGAAACTCAAAAATCTGATCTCTGGAAAAAAGTCAAGGTACCAAAAACTAAATACATACTCTTCCAGATGTGTAAAGCAGTGTTGTACTTCAAGATGTGAAGCCAATCCCAGCAGCAGGATAAAAATGTCAAGTGCTGTAAGGAGAGGAAATGGGAAATGTAACCAGGGAGTACAAGGGGGGGGGGGGGGATAATCTCTTTTCACTACTGTATTCCCTTTGAGAATATTTGTCTTCCTTCCTTCCTTCCTTCCTTCCTTCCTTCCTTCCTTCCTTCCTTCCTTCCTTCCTTCCTTCCTTCCTTCTCTTACTTTCTTTCCACTGAATGCCAACAAGAAAACATTCCTGAGGGAGACATTTTCTGTGACAATTTCTGTGTCGATAATATTTAACAATCTAGTAACTATAAATTTCCATTCACAATTTGGACAGAAAATAATTGGATGAAACGAGTTTAGTGGAAATCTTCAATAGAATACCAAAATATTTTGTCTTTAAATATACATGTATACATTCTCCAGATTCTATTATCGAACTCATCTGCACACACAAATAGCACTTACATTTTAAAGGTTTTAAATGTCTAGGGTAAGATACAAATAACTGATTCAAAAAAAATGTTGAAGATTTTAAAATATTCTTTTTCTTTCAGAACCGTTCATGTCCAGAAAAGGAATTCTACTTGGCTTATGATGCTCCTAAGCAGTCAAAAAGTGAATTTTGGCAGAGACTCTGTTTTGTTTTATTTTTTTTTTAAAGATGAGAAACTCTCACATGTGAGTGAACGGATAAACTAAGCAGCAAAATATAGTACAGCTACCTATAAAATCGCCATACTGAAGTTCTACAAATAAAACATCATGAGATAAAATCTATAATTTGAAAACAGAGTAACATTTATCTGAAAAAACTATAACTACTTTTTCCAGCTTGGACAACTCATCAACATGAAGTTACAGTAATTTTTTTCTTTATTTTTTAAAGGTGTCTAAACTTGTAAACCATAATGGTTTGCTTGAGACTTTCATATTTAGATACTATGACAACTATATTTACTTATCTCATTGCTGATTAAAGTTTAAGATTACTTTCTGTTGCTTTAATCTATTAAGTAGTAAGCAATACAATTTAAAGTAAAACAAAGTTTAAAACCCACATTGTAAAAGGATCCCAGCATTTGAGATATCTCTCTCTCTCTCTCTCTCTCTCTCTCTCTCTCTCTCTCTCTCTCTCTCTCTCTCTCCTTCCCTCCCTCATTCTCCCTGACTTCTTTGTATATCATTAGTCTTAGAAATATAAGGAAGCAGTTCCAGTGCAAGCTCAAGTGACTCAAGTTCAAGGAAAACCTGTAAAGGTAGCATCATACTGGACTGTAGAAACACCAATCTTGTTAAGACAATAACTGATGACTGTAAACAGCTGGTAGAGCCTGGCATTTTGTACCACAGTAAGTGTTTCAAAATATTAACCACCCCTCTGGTTGGTACTTTCTTTCTATGAGTGATCATATGGTCCTTTTCTCCCTACTAAGGGCAGATTCTTCGCAAAAGTGTACTGAAATGAACACAATTGCTGATTAAAATAATAAGACAAAATCACCAAGAACATTCAACCCACAGGGCTGAAACCAAGAAAAAGATAATGCTGAACTGTTCAGATCTTCAAGACACAGACACATGCTGCCAGGTTAAACTTTGGTAGTTATCCTTTTGTTATTAGACACAATAAAATCTTGCTTAAGAAACATGCTTTTTTTCTTCTACTCCAGCTTCCAGGAAAACTTTAAAAACTGTGCTTGTTTCCTTCTCTTCTTCATGTTTTCAAATTTTACCCATGCCAGCACACTTCTTTGTCTTTTGTCTTGTTCAGCATTTGGTGTAAGTTCATAAGGTGTAAGTTCTTTGTCATTTAAGAACATTTGTAAACCAAGAGATGACAATTTTTGAAAACCAGCTTACAGGTTTGCATATTTCAAGAGGAGCTGCCATTTTTACCTGCTTTTTGCATCCTTCTCCATTTTCATATTTCTTAAACAGATTATTTTCTCACCACCACCAAAAAGATCCATTACAAACAAGTAAAATCAATCTTTCTCACTCTCCTCTCTCTCTCTGTCTCTGTCTCTGTCTCTGTCTCTCCTTCCCTCCCTTCCTCTCCCTCTCCATCTCCCTCTCCCTCTCTGGGTAGAGACAGAAGAAGAAATCTTAAATCAGATTCTGGGGACGTGAACAAAGGAAAGGCAGCGGCAATGGAGGTGCAAATTAAATATGAAACATTTTTAGCAAATACACTTTCTCTTGTTCAATTTCCATCCTGAGAGTAGGAAGAGCGTACTTACAAGCCAGCATCTCTGTTAGCCAGTATCTCTCTGTGTGTTGTCTCTCTTCTTTGGGTTTGGATACTTTGAGCTAATTTGGAAGTGTCCGTTGGGTTGCCTACAAAATGATGCTTTAAAGGATCTAACGATGCATAAATTAGGGAGCCCTACAATGGCAGAGGACGGTCATTGTACCTCTTCTCTTTATGCGCTCTTATGGTGGGACCCAAGAGCCTTTTTTTTTTTTAACACTTTAGATGATGGAGCCAGTGAGGGGCTAGTAGCTGGAAAGGAGGTGAGCCCTACAAACCATCCCCCTCCCAAACTTTACAGCTGGTCGTCCCCCCTCATCCTCGACGTTACACTGAAGTTTGTTACAAAGTCACTTTAGGAAAACTCCCAGTCTGAATGAAACAAGAGTGACGTCTTTAACTGGCCTCGGAGTTTCTATTTCTCGAGGGCGAAGGTAACCCAGGCAGAAGTGCGAAGGATGAAGATCGCAAAGGGGAGTGATCTTTTCAAGAAACATCCAACTGGCCCTTTACCTTTTTTGCCTCCGTTATGGGGAAGGGGGGTGAGAGAAAAAGATGTCAATGACCATTGTTTGCTCGTTGGAGATGTTGCTCCGCCCCCCGAGTCTGTCGTAAACCTGGCGCTGGACTAAAATAAACCCGAGATCCCGCAGCTCGGGGGCTCGCCGCGCCGCGGACAGCTCACCACTGGCGCTGCCGCCGGGCCGAGGTGGCGGCGACGAGCTGCCGCCGCGTCCCGCCCGCCCGCGCTCGTCCCGGGCCCCCCTACCTGGCCGTCCGCCGAGCCATGTCGTTGAGCCCCAAGCACACGACGCCCTTCTCCGTGTCCGACATCCTGAGCCCCATCGAGGAGACCTATAAGAAGTTCGGCGGCGTCATGGACGGCGCGCCGCCCGGTCTGGGGACGCCCCTGGGGGCCGCCGCCTACCGCGCGCCGCCGCCCGGCCCCTCCTCGCAGGCTGCGGCCGTGGCGGGCATGCAGCCGGCCCACGCCATGGCGGGACACAACGCGGCCGCGGCGGCGGCGGCGGCGGCAGCGGCGGCGGCGGCGGCCGCTACTTACCACATGCCGCCGGGCGTCTCGCAGTTCCCGCACAGCGCCATGGGCAGCTACTGCAACGGCGGCCTGGGCAACATGGGTGAGCTGCCCGCCTACACGGACGGCATGCGGGGCGGCGCGGCAGCCGCGGCCACCGGCTGGTACGGCGCCAACACGGACCCGCGCTACTCGTCAAGTGAGCGGGGCCAGAAGCGCGGGACTGAGGGCGAGCGGGCGGCGCGGGCTTTTCCCGCCACAGCTGAGGCGCCGGGGTGCTGGCGTTCCAGTCAGCGGCGCCCGAGGGCCGGCGCGCGGGGGGTCTTGGGACGCGGCCTAGGGCTCGTGAGGGGTTCTGGGTCACGGCCGGAGACGCGTGGGACGGCCTGGGGCGCGCGGGGGTTCCTGGGAGCCCCCCGGGGCACGCGGGGCTGGCCGGGCCCCTGGGCGCGCGGAGGGTGCGGGGCGCGGGCCGCGGCGCTCATGGGGACCTGCGAGGCAGTCGGGGGACCGGTGCCGTCCCGCAAAGCGAGGGGGGCGACGGCGGGAGCGGTGCCCGCGGGCCCGGGGCTCACCGGCCGTCCTTCTTGGGCCCCCTCCCCAGTCTCCAGGTTCATGGGGCCGTCGGCGGGCGTGAACGTGGCCGGCATGGGTTCGCTGACCGGCATCGCGGACGCCGCCAAGTCGCTCGCGCCACTGCACGCGGCCGCGCCGCGAAGGAAGCGCCGAGTGCTCTTCTCGCAAGCGCAGGTCTACGAGCTGGAGCGGCGCTTCAAGCAGCAGAAGTACCTGTCGGCGCCCGAGCGCGAGCACCTGGCCAGCATGATCCACCTGACGCCCACGCAGGTCAAGATCTGGTTCCAGAACCATCGCTACAAGATGAAGCGGCAAGCCAAGGACAAGGCGGCGCAGCAGCTGCAACAGGAGGGCGGCCTGGGCCCCCCGCCGCCTCCGCCGCCGCCGTCGCCGCGCCGCGTGGCCGTACCCGTGCTAGTGAAGGACGGCAAGCCGTGCCAGAACGGCGCGGGCACCCCGACGCCTGGCCAGGGAGGCCAGCAGCCGCAGGCCCCGACGCCCGGCCCGGAGCTGGAGGAGCTGTCGCCCAGTCCGCCCGCGCTGCATGGTCCCGGGGGTGGCTTAGCGGCTCTGGACGCGGCTACCGGGGACTACGGCGGAGGCGTCCTCGGCGCCAACCTGCTCTATGGCAGGACGTGGTGATGAGCCCCGGGGGTCTGCCTGCGACTGGCAGGATCTGCCAAGAAACTGCAAGAACGGATGGGGGAAAATGTACAGAAGCTGAGCCTTTAGTGCATGGAGATGAGGACGAAGGAGTCGCGGAGAGGGTCAGGCTGCTTTGAACCTCTTGGCTGGGGGTGGGAGAAGGCTTCAGCCCAGGACCGAATAATGTGACACCACACTTTGCGGTGGTGATTTCCCTTCTTTCGGAAGTTTCTAAGTTATGTGAAGAACTGACGGGATCCACATTCACAACGTTCCTAACCAAAGCTCTCAGAGTTTTAGAAGTTGGAAACTTTTGTTGGTGTTTGTATCTCTATAAATCAACCAGCTTTCACGATGAATCCTTGAGGTGGAATTTATTTTGGGAGATTAATTTGCAAAGCCCCTCCCCTAAGTGCAATTTCGTTAATGCTTGATTGAAAGTAAATTGAATTGTAGCCCAAAGTGGATCATATACACAGCAACATGATTGCCGAGGAATTACTGCCATTTGGGTAAAATAGAGCAATGGAATAAAAAGAATCGAAATACTAATTATATGGATCGTTACTGTTTTTACATTAAATGCTGATTTTAAAATATCATGTTCATTATTAGACAACTGAGTAACTATTTTTTTCTAGAGGACCACAACCCCATCCCCAAGATGAAGCTCATCATAAAAAGCGTTGTAAAATAATTTTTATATAGAATCTGGTCTTTCCAAATTAACTGATGAACATAGCATCTCCTTCTATAAACATGGTATTTATTCACTTTAAAGTATTTTTGCCTGAATTTGAACTCCTCGACAAAGTACTAAAACAAACAAGTAAAATTGCCAATATTACTTACTATCGGTCTATTTTAAAACATGTCAATAATTGTAATCAAGATATACAGAAAATTAAGATTATACTTTTCCATAATATTTAGAACTTGAGTTGTACCAATTTTATTGTACAGAGAAATGTATTTACTCTTTAATATGCCAATTTATATTTCCAATACTTCAAATGGATATTTAAATATAACTTTTAAAAAATAAGTACTTTTTTCTAAAAGTTAAGGGGTCATTTCTTTTTCTTAAGTGGTGTAGGGATTTTTTCTTTTTCCTTTTGGCAGAGTGTGGCAAACACAGCTCATTTATTCAATATTAAAATAATCATAATGGAGGAAATTAAAGCTGACTGAATAGTGTAAACGTATAGTTAATGGAAGTTAAGTAAAATGGGCAAAACGTACTTTCAAACAAAACAGAGGTCACTAGAGACCCCAAACCTCTTCTGCATTTGAGTTTTTAGAACAAATTTGAGACTGAAACATTCGATTTCCTTTTATGGCTTGAACATTTTTTTTCTGGAAAATTTAAAGTAAATTTATAGGAAAGTACATAGAAGTCAAACTTGAACTTTCTCCAAAACGTACTTCATAAAGTAAATCCTCCTTTAAAAAATAAAAACTCTAATTCCTTTTACTGCAAGAAAAGGGAAGGGACTATGGAGCAGAGATTGTCTTATCAAAGCACCAATGTGCATTTTCGGAGGATGAGATTTAATTTTAAAGCATTTCAATAGACAAATTAGTCAAAAAATGATGTGATAAACATTCAGAAAAAACTCCCAGCATGAGTTTCTGCATTATTAGCAGACTGACTTCAGAAGTCAGCGCTAATCTCGCGGGTGAAGCTATCACTGATGTGCTGCGATTGAGTGCTTTGTTTTCATCAGTTTGACTATATTACCTCTAAAAACATGTTTTAAAAATACACACAGCTTGCTTTTTTATTTTATTTTTACAGATCAACACTTACAAAAACAATAGCTTTATGGTCCATGGGCATCCAGTGATACCTCAGGAAAATAAATCTATAACAGTTTTTTTTCCTAGATAACTTATTTCCAGAACAAAGAATCCTTTAAATTAAATGAACTCTACTGAAAATAATGTCACCAGGAGCAAACAGTCTTTTTCCATTCACCATTTTCTGAAAGTATATTTACTGTAGCCATATCTTTTTCCAGTCAGCATTCTCTGAAGTAGTAAAAACCCCAAGCTTGAGGTAATTGCTGCAGAGGGCTTAACATTCTACACCAGAGACTTACTGAGCACATCCTGACATTAGGAAAAGGTTTGATTCCTGAAACATTGAAAGAAATGTTTTTACTATAGAATTCCACTTTCTGATTAATGCAAAGCAAGAGCCTTTTTCTTCTTTTGCAGTTGGTGCTTCACAAATCTTTTATAAAAATACAAACGGCTAGACTAGGTGAAACTCATTAACTGAAGAGGAGGATAAGTGTCTCCACAACCAAGAGGGAGAACTGAAGCAGGGGCTGGGTGGAACAAAGCCCTCTCTAAGTTGAGCAGAGGCCATAGCAAAACCGGGTTTCAGAAATGCTAACTCTGCAGACGTGGCATTTTGCAATACATTTTGGGATCTAACATCTTTTCCAGCAGAAGCATGGAAACCAAAATGCAGAATGAAAGTTGCAGGGAGTAACGGCAGGGATTGCAGGTTACTTCCATGTAATCTTCATTAGGATGTAAATTGAAGTATGAGAGTGTTCAATTTTGAAGGACACAAGAAGGATGTTTTGTATATGCAAGGATGGGAGTGTAACCCAGTTGTCCTATTTAAGGCTTTGCTTAGAACCACAATCTAAAGGTCAGAACAAGTAGTTAATCAACACAGATGTGTTCAAACTCCATTCTGCTAGTAGCTGTTTACTTTCAATTTAAAGCAAATCAGAGACTCAATCCTGCTCACTAAATGCACACACCTTCCACAGTGAACAATAATGGCTCTAAAAATGAATTTCTGGACCATAATTATATAAAGATGTATAGATTTGATTTTTAGATATCAACTTGTGCATAAGAGAAAGTAATGCATTATGTGATGGCAATATAAATTCCAGTTCAGATAAAAGCACAGACAATATTCCCCTGCCATTTAATACCAGAGTATCGTGGTGAACCCCTGTATGTTATTTGAATTTAGGCTTTTTTTTTTTTTAAATAACACTGTTTTTGCTATCCACAAGCCCAGAGAGACAGAGAACTTGTATACATTTGTAAAACATAAGACACCTCTTTACTGTTAGTGAGAATTGGTGAGTATCTGGTGAAATTTCAGAAATCTAGACTGGGGAACCATATCCACATGTCACCTAGAGCTCTTCCCTCCAATGAGTATGGAGATTTTTCTGTGATCTCCAGAATGCTTTTTCTAATTTTAATAGTGATGCAAGTTTCTGACAGAGGGCTTTTGGTTTTGTTTAGTTTTGCTTTAGAATGTTTATCTGAAATGGAATAAAATGCTGTTCCAAAAAAAAAAAAAAAAAAAGAAAGAAAAGAAACTGTAACCTCAGTATTAAGGTAGCTTCTAAAAAAAAAAAAAAAAACCATTAATACTGTTTAGGCTAAAAGTGCACAATTTTGCAGCAGTGAATACAAATTAAAAGTATGCTGTTCTTTTACCCCAGTTCCATAAACAGAGTATAGAAAAGCAGCCACATCTATTGGAATCAATGCTGAATGAAGGATGCATATTTCAAGAATTGGCCACTTGTTATTTCATTTGTTCTTTGACCTTTTTCCTGGTTAGAAATGGTCAGTCACCAGGAATACAGTTGATGGCACCTTAGCTTTCTGACCCTTTTAGAGTGAACATGAAGTCTTGAGAATATAGTGATGCAAAGCCACTCTGTGGCCTTTGGGGACAAATTAACTCTGGAAAATGTCCAGATTTTAGATTTCTAGGCACAGCTAAATTTAGTTAACAATCAAGACTTTGAATTTTAAACAGAAACCTGGGGCAGAGGTGGGGGCTGTTTCCGATTTTCTTACAGGTTCAGTGCACTTGCCTGGAGAATTGAAAGGATGGAACTGCAGGTTGAGACTGCATCCAGGGAGTGGAGATGATGCTACAAGGCTCCCAAGGTGGGAGGTCTGAAATTCCCCACACCCACCCTACTCAACACTGCCAGTTTGCCTGCTCCTGGCCAGGCTTTGAGATCCTTGAGACTGTGGGGCGTCAGAACCCTGGGGCCAATGATTGCAGCTTCCAGATTCCACAGAGAGGCCACTTTGACTATGAGGGGTAGCTAACTCTCCTTAGCCCTGCCAACCTGCTGCTCCCGGGCACTGCTACCAGCTCAGGCTCAACTGTGAAATACTTGTGTCCTAACTCTTCATCCTAGCCAGACCTGAGCATCTGACCTCCATCCAGAGGTAGGTGGATCCCTACAACTGGCCAGCCCTGTTATGTTGTCCCATGTCTTTGCAAGGAAATTAACCTACCGGTCATCATACCGTTTGCCTTTGAAAAGCTAAAAGGCAATCTAATACTGATTCAAAGGTGGCTTTGTACTTTTACATCACCCTCTTGGTACTGTAGGGATAAGGAAGTTGCTTGCTCCTTACTAGGTTCTCTTAGGAGATGTCTACAGGCACTGACTTAACACAATTTAATGAGACCCTGAAAAAAAGGTGCCTTAAAGGTAACATAATGGAATACAAGTAACAAAACTAGCCTGTTGCCTAAAACACGAGGACTTAGATGGAAATTTACAGCTGTAAATATCCCACTTGAAAGATTTAAACAGCACTTTAAATGAAATAACGATATTTTTCTATTCTAACATGGTTACAACTCAGTAAGAGTTGGGGAGGAGGAAGAGCATTCAGGAGCTGGGCAGATGTTCTCAGGACACACCTGTTTCAAAAGAGGGAACCTAGTGTCAGCTAACTCATTAGGCCTTCTGCTTAGACTTCTTCAGGATCTGTTAGTCAAAACAGAATTTAAAAACTAAACCAAAACCAAGGAACTGGGTAAATAAAAAGAATTAGTGTGGATTTGGTGTGCCCATGAAACTATATATAGTAAGATACATGCTCCCTTTGGAATACACAGTACTTTATTTAGAGGACTAGACAGCTTTAATATTTGGAAAATGAGAGAAATTAGTAGTAGGATTCATTACTATGTGGAGTGAGGGTAACATACAAAGGCCGACAATTCCTAATGGAGACTCTGTTTTAACAAAAGGATCCTGCTGCCTTCACAGCATCAGCAATGGACTCAACAGCTTCAAAATGCCTGTCTAGTCAAAGATAAGGTGGATTTCCCCCACATAAGCGAAGATTAACAAGTGTGCTTTAGCTGTGTATTAAAGCAAAAACATCCTAAGTCAGAAGGTCAAAGAGAAATCTTACTTTACAAGCTTAGGCTATGATAGAAAAACTGAGACAAAGCCTCAGTTACAGGCTGGTGTCCTCTCTTACGTTTGTTTTGGTAATTAAATGAAAATGCTGTGTGTGAAATGCACACACATTTAGAGTCTTACTGTGCTCAAATGAAGAGTTCAAACTCAATTCTGCTGTGAAATTCCATTTTAAATATGCTAAGTATAGATTCTTTAGTTGTAAATTAAAATTTCAGCTTGAAAGTTTTAGATGGTCCCTAAACTTTTAGAAGTCCTTAAAACCAGAAAACAAGTATGACTTGTAAAATTGTAAATAATTAAAGATGTGTTATTAACATGCTAATAAATGCTTCTGTTGAAGTGGTGACTATATCCTTTTCAAATCTTTGCCCCGACTTGCTTTTGATATCTAATTGTAGCAACTGTTTTCTGTAAAAGTTGACTTAACAAAAAAGGCATTTAAGATTTTCAGCTGAAATAAAGAACACAAGTAACCAGAGCTTTAAAGTTTAGCTTTATTTTTATTTTTTTTTACTAAAGTCCACAAATTTCTATAAGACAAGTACTTTAATGAAATGCTTCCAAAGAAATTCTGAGCAACATATGCTCTAGTCTGCTGAATGTGCAGTTCAAATGTCCATACCTAATTATTCATGTCTGTCAAAATCAGCACAGAGCTGGTTTGAATTTTAACCATAATGAAAACCCAGGACTCCTAATTTCATCAAATGTGTTTACAAGCTATAATAAATTCAGACACACTGTATTATGCAATACACATCTCTGGAAAGCAACATAAAACAGTGAGATCAGATCAGTAAAAATATACACACAGTTAAAAGAAATACACAAAGTACAGTAGTTTTATTAAAAACTACTACTTGAGAAAGAAATCTTTCCACAAATAGCATAGAAGTATATAATAGTGAAATGATTTGGGAAAGCTTTACAAAAGCCTAATTCCAACTGTATCTTCCTGAGGGTGGTGGCAAAGGGTATTTCCTTCCATCTCTGGGATATCCCTGAAAGTAAACAAAAAAAAGTTTATCTTCCGGATTAATATGCCTAATCACCTTACATCTCTGTGGAAAAGCACATCCTGAAGAAGTAGATTGTTTAAGGTACATCACACAGGAATGGGAAGTCTTTGTAAGTATGTGCTCTAAGCCTACAGCTCTAATATAGCTTGTTACAAAGCTGAAGACACACAAAGGCTGAATGAATACCCAACAGGCATTAATAACCACATCTAAGAAATTCCCTACAATACAAAAGAACAATGAGATGTTTCTTGTAAATATGTACAGTGAGTTTTTTTTTTACATTTTTATTAGTTCTTTAAAATTTTCAAACAACGTATTTTGATCATATTCATCCCCTTCCCCTACTCCTCTCAAACCACTCAACGTTGTGTCTTTTTTTTTTTTTTTAAACCCATCAAGTATAGTTTGTGCTGCCCATATACTCTGGCTATGTGGCCTTCACTGAAGACTGGTCAACCCACCAGAATCCACACCCTTAAAGCAAACAAAGAGCAGCAACAACAAAAACCACCACTACTTTCCCTCTCTCCCAGTGCCTATCAGCTGCCAGTAGGTCCTTAACTAAGGACTGTGTCCAGCCTCCCCTCTCCATGCTGGGATTGTGTCTGGTCTGAGCCTGCACAGGTATTATGCATGCTGTAGAGACAGTGCTTTACAAATTTCCTACCATTCTGAGCGCTTGGTAGAAAAGTCGCTTATTTAAGGAAAGGAAGAGATTTACTGAGGCCTAAAGACCAATTATTTAGGAATATATTTTTTGTTCAATGAAAAACATTAAGTAATAAAGTTATTACATAATTACACTTGCAAAAACGTTTCTATACATAAATAATTTAATAATTTGTATGGTTGGGAATATATCTCAGTGGTAAGAGCATTTGTGAAGTGAGTGTGGTTCTGGGTTTGATTACAAAAGAAATAAAAAATTTCTATTTAGGACCCCAGGGTTCCATTTTGTCACTTAAGCAGTTGATACTGTATAGTATGAGAGATCTTTGTTTAGACATATCAATGTCACTAAAAGAAATGAAGGTATGGGCATGACTCTCTGTAATAACATATTGTAACTTTATTAGTTGTGATTTAAAAAAAAACTAAGTAGAAATAAGACTGAAAAGAATGAGTATATTTTCTAAAAAAGTCTTCCAACTTGTTTATTTATCTTCTCAGTGAAGAATTCCACCTCTTCTAACAGCAGAGTTCCTTGAAAAGAAGAATCTCCTTGGCCTTTTGCAGAGGCAAGAAGATGAACTGGGGTTCAGTGTCCCCCGCTCTGCTCCAAACTACGAGGTTACAGGCTTTCAGTTCCTGACCTGCAAAATGAAGTGACTGGACATGGCGTTCTCCAAGGTTTCTTCAGTTCTAAACGTCTTCATTTAAAAAATGCTGTTATTTTAATTGACCAGTGCCATCTAAACCCCAGTAGCACAGAGCAGCAATTTCCTGATGTGATTTTTCAAAGATGTTGGGTGGACAAATTAAAAGTAAAATTCTACAAAACGATTTTAATGAATTGTAACAAAATTTTCTCGAAAGGAATTAATTATAAGCAATTAAGGTGACTACTTTCTTGTAAGGTTGAAACAGACAAGTTTTCCTTATATGTCAGAGATCTTAAATTAAAGAGGGGCACAATTAGAAAATCAATACACAAAGCACTGCAAAAGGCCCAGAGGCAACAGCAGGCATACAATTTAAAACTTAAAACCCCTTCACATCACTGCAGGTGCCCAGTTCCAGGAACACTAAGCTCTCTGAGTTGCATCATCCCAATCCTGTTCTCTACCACGGGTTAGATTAAAGTGTGTATAAATTCTGTCCAGGGTATCAAATTGCTAGGAGAAAATATGTTAAGTAGATCCTAGCCTTAAATGTTGCTAAGACTGGGTGGAATTTAAAAAACAAAACAAAAAAAGCTAGTATCATCTCAATTTCTCTATAAATTGTAGTGTTCATTAGAATCACATGGCACTTTGCATTTAGTATAAAAATGTGTAGAAAATCATCAAAGAAAGATTTGCTTCCACAAGAGGGACTCAATGATGACTCAGATAAGAATTCTAAGATGAATAAAGAACCGGTAAGCGGGTAGGATGTTTTTTAATTTTTATTTTTTCAGCTTCCAGTCAGTCCTCGTTTGTTAATGAAGGATCTAGCTTATATTAGAGAATGGTATTCTCCGAGGTAAAAAGAAGTGTTTTGGTGACTGTGACTCATGCTAATCACTACTGAGTGCTATGATAAAGGGGACTTGTAGGCTGGGATTCTTGAGCATTGCCCATGTATAAACTACTTAGGTGAGGAACTTCCCTTAGATGCATTTTTAACAGTGACAAAAGTTGAACTACTCTATTAATATTTTCTCCAGAAATACTGGTAAGAAAGTATTAAGTCCTAAGAAGCTTAGCAGTGATCAATATGCTGCTTTTCCTCTACAGCCCACGTGTATTTATTACCTGTCTCCCTCCTCGATCATCACGTCTGGGTGGATATCCTCCAGGCCCAGCCAGCATCTGGTACTGGTTTGGCTGAAAAGCTGCATTTTGGGTTTGGAGCATCCGGTTCCATGGCAGCAGAGGTTCAGCTCCGACACTTCTGTAGAAAGACATAATTATATCAGAAGTGAAGCCTGCTTTACAACATAAGCCTAAAAAGGCAGGTTGTCTCCTCCAAATTTTAGGACAACCCAATTTGCCTAGATTTGTTATATAGAATATGCAATATGGTGGCCTTTATGTCTCTTGTAACCAGAGCAGTGTACTGCATTTCATAAAGCACCACAACTTATTAAACGGGGTGTTTAGAGATAATGAGATGGCTCAGATGGTCCAAGTGCATGTCTTACAAGTCTGATGACCCAAGTTCAATACCCAGGATCCAAGCTGAAACCTTCATGTATGCACTGTGAAACACACACCCTGCCACATTAGTGTGCACACACACAAAAATAATAATTTTTTTAAATGAGGATGTTTAAAGTTAGGTGATTAATTTATACAAAATATTTTTGTATATATAAAGTTGTAAATATAAAGTTTCTTTTTATCATTTGAAGCTCTAGATCCTGGCAAGCTGGCAGGCTACATTTATGAAGCTGTCCAAAAGAGTAAACATGTACAAGTAAGAGAAAGAGGCTTTATTTTCAAGATGTCCAGACTCGTTCTTAGATTCTATTCTTTCTAGTTAATTGCAGGTTGCAAGTGAATTCTTACTGCTGAGTATTTTGAATCCAGGGTAGGGAATTTGGCTGTTTTTTCCCATCCATTATTCTGCTCAATATGTCAGAAGGTCTGATCGTGAAGAAACCTTTTCAAGTTCTATTGATGCAGTTTTCAATTGACCATGGTGACCTAGCAACATGAGCACTAATTGGCATGGGCTGACTGGCATTTGGTGTACAGTTTACATGGGAACGCAGATTCAACAGCTATTATAAACCAGTTTGCTGTCCCAGATTACTAGTTGAAGGACATGTTTTAATTGTCTTCAAGTGCCTATTTTAACTTTAGATATACAACAACAGGTAGAAGGCATTAAATCATAACTTAATTAAAACCTGTCACATCAGCAATGTAGCAAAGATATTTCTAAAGGCAATAATCACCATTTAAAATGGAACTTTCTCAGTATTCACATTCAACTTTTATTTTATAATCAGGAGAAAAATAAAAAGAAGCAAAACGTTCCTGTGTACTTTAACACTAGAAACCTTGGGGCCACAGATGATGATAGGAAGAATTTAGTAAAATTTTGTATTCACTAAGGCTGGCCAGCATCACTATAACAATATCAGCATATGAATTTCACTTCTACATGAAGAGAAAATCTTAGGCATAAAAGCCTGAAGTTGGGATCATTTGGTGATGGACTCATTCTTAGAGCTAGTTATTCATCTGAATCCATCCTCTCTTTACTCACCACTTACAACAAGCCTTCTTAAAAACAAAACAACAAAAATGAAAAGTAATTATTCTTGTGTAACAGTTCAAAGACAACAGCTCCTGGCGACCTAGAAAGGCCAAAGCTACTCTTTAGAGATAGTGGGTGAAACCAGAGCTCTAATACAACATGCTGCATGTGATTCAAAGTCAGAGTGAGGAACGGGTTATTACCAGTACAAACAAATTCTGATTCACAAGAACTGTTCTAAGAACACACAAGAATAGTCTTTTCCGGCCTCTGCAGACAGATGGGTAATATGGTAATGGGTTCTGATCAAGGATCATCAATGCTGGGATGTATGTGCAAAGTTCACAAGTCAAGATTAACTTTACGTTTTAGTTTTATAAAAAAGGTTGGAAGATAAAGCCACAGTATAAAACATACAATTTTTATTTTTGTTCAACATAATCACTAATATTTTTGTTCAAAGATAATTTTTATGATAAAAATCAACAGTAATAAAATTTAAAGAGAAAGAACAATTAAACAGTGTAGGTATGTAGTATCACTCTGTCTATGGCAGAAACACCTGTATTTACCACAAAGCAATCGTTTTTATGTTAATTATATTAACTTACAAATATAAGCAAACTGAAAGTTATCTGACAAAATGTTTCTGAAATGTGAGAGGGAAATGCTAAAGTTGGTCCACTATCACTTTTAGTAGTTAGGACAGGTATGGTGGTGCACACTTATATTTCCAACACTCTGGGGGCAGAAGCAGGCAGATTCTATGAATTTGAGGCCAACCAGGTCTGCTTAGGAAGCTCCAGGACAGCCAAAGCTACATAGCAGAACCCTGTCCCATAAAAGCAAAACAAACAAACAAACAAATAAATAATAGCTGGTGGCTACAGCCAGGCAATGGTAGTGCATGCCTTTAATTCCAGAACTGGGAGGCAGAGGCAGGTGTATCTCTGTGAGTTTAAGGTCAGCCTGATGTACAGGGTGAGTTCCAGGACGGCCAGGGCTACACAACACAGTGAAACCTTGTCTCAAAAAACAAAAACAGCCGGGCGGTGGTGGCGCACGCCTTTAATCCCAGCACTTGGGAGGCAGAGGCAGGCGGATCTCTGGAGTTCGAGACCAGCCTGGTCTACAAGAGCTAGTTCCAGGACAGGCTCCACAACCACAGAGAAACCCTGTCTCGAAAAACCAAAAAAAAAAAAAAAAAAACAAAAACAAAAACAAAAACAAAATAATAAAACCTAGTTAGTTGTTATAAACTGAGGTAACTTATAAGCCAAGGTATTTCTTAGTAGGTACCACCGTGGCAACAATCCTCTTACGTTTCCAAATCACTGGAGACCTGTTGTTAAATGAAGCCTGCCAATTTGGGTAGTTTAAGTTTGTACTATGTTTAATCACAGTTTTTAAAAGTTTTCCCATCATTAAACTGAACACCCACAAGTGAAAAACAAACAAACAAAAACCCAAAAACAAATTTAAAAAACTATAGTAAACACTTACCTTCGATAGTTGAAAAGATACTAAAATGCAGGCTCACTCTGCTTAGTATTGGCACCATAACACAAAATATTTTGTTTGGGGGAGGGGAAAAATGGCTTGTTTGTTTTTGAGACAGAGTCTAAGCAGCCCTGGTAGGCCCTGAACTCAAATTCTTCTGCCTCACCCATCTCAATTCTGAGATTACAAATGTAAGCCACCGTGTAAGTCTCTTACTGACTTTTTTTAAAGATATGACATTTATTTATTTATTTGCATGTATGTATGTGTGTAAGGTCAGATGATAAGTAGAAGGATTAGTGTTCCTCTTCCACCATGGGGATATAAATCAGGTTTGTCAGGCTTGGTTGCTGAGGCCTTTACCCACTGAGCCCTCTCACTGTATTTTTAGGCCAAAGGAATATATGAATTTAAAGTACTACTATCACAAAGCGAAAAAATAATTCAAGACAACATATCAAAGTTTAGGAAACAAGATACATTCAAAGCTTTTTTTTTTCCTAATAGATTCTCAACAACACTCAAAACTAGTGCACTGGAAATGTTCTGAACGACAAATTACAAAAGGTTGGCTCTCATAAGACTACCACCATCTACTATCCATAACTTCTTGTTAAAGAAAATGGTTCCTCCTCTCTGTCTTGTAAGGTCTGAATAGCTGGAATTGACAAGTACTATGAAAATGAATAATAGATTGTACCCACTTATTAGCTACAGTTTAAGAGAGCAGAATTCAAACTTACTTTTTATTTATGAATAGAATGGTTTCGTTCACTAGTACTTAGGAGACTGAGACACAAAGGTGCAAGCTGTAGACCAACATGGCCATACAGTGAAACCCTACCTAAAAAGTAGAGTTCCGTTTCCCTAAAAACCATGAGTTAAGGATTCTATAAATGCTTACCTTTAACCTTTTCTTTCAGGGATGGCTTTAAAGTATCTAAAACAACTAAAAATACATACAAAACTCATTCCTAGCTTCCTAGGTTCACAAAGTCAGCCAGGTTAATAATACTAGTTGGTAAGGGTAGAATCAGAACAAGAAAATGATGGACAGGGCAAAGAAGGAGACAAAGACGGTGGTCTTAGAAATACTTTACATGTGTACACAGAGAAAGGAAAGCTGCTGCAACTACAGAAGGAGCCTCAGAAGTGCAAGCCGATCCTTCACCTCCTTTGATGTGCTGTGGCTTTATATTATGCTCAGAGTAAACAGTCTGGTGAGTTCTGTTCTACTAAAAAGTTTCTTGGTAAAGAATAGCATGGAAGTGTGACCTTGGATAAGCTACTGAATGATGTGTTTCACTTTACGTAAAAATGAAAATTAACAGCATCTCCTTTAGAAGGTAGCTGAGAGAAACATACACTCACATTTTTAAACAGATGTTAATTCAGTGCTGAAACTTCTTAAGCAGAAGATAATCATTAGAAATTGTTATTAACATAGCAAAGAAGTGAAAAACAATAGGAAAAAAACAAGTCTAATGATTTAGAAAAATTTATCCCTTTACTTCTCTTTTAAAATCGTGTTAATTTGGTTGTGTTGTTTATCTGTATTCTCTACTCTCAGATTTGGGAGAAGGTAGGAGGATTGGAAGTTCAAGGCCAGCCTGGGCTCCTTGATAATTAAATAATACATGTTCTATGCTTTGAGCGCATACATTAGAAACATCAACATATGCTTACCAGTTGTATTAAGTTTAAAATATGACTTGTATGACACCATCAGCAAATAGCTGAATTACACAAATCTTTGTGGTAATCTTGAACTAATGACAGAAAGAATTCTGGAGGGTCTGAATAACTACTGCGTGTTTGTGTAAGAAGATCACTATTTCTAGCCCCATTTGTTAATACACTCCATTCACTACATATGTGAACAGATCAAAATGGTTAACTCAGCAAAGAAAAAAACAGATAACTGGAAAAGTGAAAAAGGGAGCTTAATTGGAATGGGACTCCATTTA
This sequence comes from Chionomys nivalis, assembly GCF_950005125.1. Classification (NCBI taxonomy): domain Eukaryota; kingdom Metazoa; phylum Chordata; class Mammalia; order Rodentia; family Cricetidae; genus Chionomys; species Chionomys nivalis. The sequence goes on from NC_080094.1 coordinate 29,459,250, forward strand.
GTTTTACATTTATGGATGTTGGCAAAATAAAATCCAGCTTGAATTTTAAAGCATCATTAAAAATAGTATCCTATAGAAGTTAAAAATTATTCATAACATGCCCAGCTGACTTCTCATGGATAGTCCAATCTGACTTAGGAACACAGAACTTATGAATGAAGGAACACATGTCAAACATCCCTTGTTATTAAACCATGTCACATTCTTTCTAGTCCATGGTACTTATTAGACCGCAGATCCCATAATCCTCTTCTGAGTCCCTTCTGCATTTAATTCAGTTCAGTCTTAAGTAGTTGAAGAAACTGTTTTCAGTGGCAACTAATAACTACTGACCTACAGTGACACTGCCCTACAATAGGCCTGTCAGCCCTGAAAAAGTTGTACCAAAGAAGCTGATTAGGACTTGAAGAGGTCTGTAGTAAGAATCAATAGCTGGTCTGTACTAATGCTGTGCCGCTGGCAGACATGATAAAAGTGGAACACCATTAGTTATGCCTCATTAAACTGCACAACCCTGCTTAAAAGAAATTTGTTTAGCCTGAAAAAACCTAATACAATTTTAAGCTCTCTGTGTTGCATTTTTTAGAGTACCTCAAAGCTTCAATAAAATATAGTCCAAGAGAACCAAGAAACATAGGAAGCTATATAAACACAAGCATTTTAATTCCAAGTATTAACTTCGTATTTCCTAAAAACAGGTATAGGAAAAATTATTTGGGGTGGGGGGGAAAGTATTATTTCAAACCAGGTAGGTTTTGTAAGCAGCCAACCACCCCCCCCCCCCCCCACACACACACACCATGTCAATATAGGCAGCATTTAAAACATGCTTGCTTTAGTATTACCTGTCAAATCTCTGCTGCTGGAAAAGAGGAGGAGGACCTCGCCAGGAATCTTGGGGCCTCATATCTGGAAAATAAATAGAAGGAGTTCATAGAAGCCTTGTTAAAGTATTCTCTATGACCTGTCCACATAGTTTATAATTCAAAGTCCTGAAAAGGAAATGAGATAACATGTAAACCAAGTAAGCAAGCTAGAATCAGAATTAACCATGAATGTAAAAATAACCAACAGAATCAACAAAGACTTTTGCTGATTATGTCTATGTTGCTAACAAGTTGGTTTTGGTAACCTTGACCATACTCATACTTTTCTCTCATTTGCTATACTGTGTGGCTATGTACTATATACACACACTTTTTATTTTATTATTTTTTTAAATATACACACACTTTTTACATGTATATTTTAATTGCTATACACAAAAGAGAAGATCTTGGCCTTGTTTATGACTGCACACTGAACTGATAATAGTAATTCGACTACACTTTGATACTTTCCTCATAGGTGTGCCACATGACACTGTCGAGTGGAAAGCACACAGTCTCTATCTAATACAAACCACCAAGAGAAGCTAAGGAAAGAACCACCCACTTTTACATAGTTTGCTGGTCATCAACCTCCTACCCGATTAGTGCAAATCTGAACTGGCAACTTTATCTACTTAGAAGAAATGCAATGGCTGCTTCCATAAACTGAACATTACATGAAAGGAAAGACCCATCAACTCCTGTCCAGAAGTGACATTCACATTCAAAGCACGTAGAGGGACAGAATCAACTAACTACTGCTCCTGGCGTCAGCCTTGCTGTTACCATCTGCCTTTAGCAGGGTCTGCTGTACCCTAATTAAAACAGCTGGACCCAGAAACCGTGTAATGAGTTCACTGTGTGAGGACAATACCTATGTCCAGACTCCTAAGACCACGGACAGCACAGCTTACTATATGTATCAGGCCCATATTTTAATGGAAACACAAACCAAAACTATGCTTTTCAAAATTAATTTCTTAAAGGAAAAAAGAAATAAAAGTTTATCCCTAGTTAAGAACCAAAAAATGTACAATTTTGTTTTACAAAAAAAGAATTATACTTTTAAAAATTTCACAGAGCACAAATGGGCAAAGTACATGGCAACTGATGATTGTAACATGACACAGCTGGCCTCCTCTGCTCTGGGCTTTCTTCCATCTCCACAGTCTGAGGCAATTCTCTAGATGTGGACATACTACCCAAATATCCACACCAACAAGCATGGTTTCCAGTAGTCAAAGAGGCACTCCTTTTTCACAATGGAAAGGATGCTCTTCACCAGCAAATCAAGCAGTCTCTCTAGCTGAATTATATCCTGTTTTACTGCTTAATAATAAAATTACTAGCAGTCAAGCTGAGTCATAACAGAGAGGTTTCTCACTGGTTATCAGATATGAAATGTAACTCAAGGCCTCCGTAGAAATTTTGGAAGCTTATTACCATAAAGTCCACAGAAATGGAGAAGAAAGGTGCCTGTTGGGCCCCAAGTGAATCACTACTACAGACTATAAATTGCCAGAAAAATCTGTATTTTATCTCTCTCTCTTTTTTATTTTTTTGAGGCAGGGTCTAGCCTAGTCTTAAACTCTATATAGTCAAGGATGACCTTGAACTTCTGGCCTTGCTAATTCTAGTTTTTGAGTACTGGGGATTAAAGTACCACCACCAGGCCTGGTACACATGGTGCTGGGACACTGAACCCATGGCTGTGTGCTAGACAAGCACTCTACCAACTGAGCTAAACCTCAGCCCCAAAGAAAATCTCGAACAGGTAAAGTCTAGAAATTCTTACAAGAACAGCAATTATTTCATTTGTATGGAATCCTTAGATGGAAAATGTAAGATTTATTAAACATAGTTAATTTTTAATGAGTTGCAATTTATGAGAAAGCAGTCTACTGAAAGTAAAAATCAGCATTTGTACTTTTTCTGATTATTTATAAACTTGAAGACAAATTCAATGGTATACAAAAATTAGTAAGAATCAGTTAAAATATTTTAAAAATTTGTATTTTAATGTCTTTACATGTATAAAATTAGGTAACAGTCTGATAAGCAAACAAAACAAAGCCAACAGAACAAATCTGCTCAGACCCTCTTTAGCACCACTTTGCAGGCTTCTTCACTTCACCTCGGAAACATGCCTTTGTTTAACGTTAAGACTTAACCCATGGCTGGGTGGTAGTGGCGCACGCCTTTAATCCCAGCACTTGGGAGGCAGAGGCAGGCGGATCTCTGTGAGTTCGAGACCAGCCTGGTCTACAAGAGCTAGTTCCAGGACAGGCTCCAAAACCACAGAGAAACCCTGTCTCGAAAAACCAAAAATAATAATAATAATAATAATAATAATAATAATAATAAAAATAATAAGACTTAACCCTGTAAGTCTGGTTCCATGTTCCCTAATAAACCCAGAACGCATACTCTCTTACGGTACTTAGAAAAAACTTTCACACGAAACTTGACTTTTACAGACTAAATGAAGACAATGAAAAAGATGTATATATAAACTTTCTAGACCACTTTATTATGAAAATAAAGGGGGAAATTTATTTTCTCCTAGAACATGTACAATTGGAGGGTAATGCCATTACCACCATCAATACACACACATTCAATTCAAACCTGCAGCACATTAAATTAAGAAAACATTATTTTCAGTAACTGGAATGAACTACACAAGCATCAAGGGTTAAGCACTCCCTGACAATCTACCTTTAAGTTCTAGAAAATAGTGATAAACACTCATTCCCATGTCACCATCTTTGGTACATCAAGTGTTTCCATATTTAATCCTCACTTTCAGAACAACCCCTTTCCACATAATCTCAGTATTAGCAAATACATGTTTTCCTAAAACTTGAGCAAATATAAAATTTAAAAAATTTTGTCATAATTATTAAGTATCCTTTGTTTTTAATCCAAAAAGAAAAATGACAAAAAAAAGAGACATTTTCAAAGCTATCTTTAAACATTTTTTTCATGTAGCTCTGAGTAATACACATAGCCCTTAAGTATTCATAAAGCAGAAATATTTCTTGGCTGATAAGTAATGAAGTAGACAGTAAAACAAACTTATTACCATTCATTTGTATGGCTCTAACAGAAGATCTTTTTGAGTGGGAGAAAAAAAACCTGTGAGACAATGAATTGCACTTCAGAAGGTACAAGTGCAAAGGGGAATAAAAAGACAGTTAATTTTTTCCTTTGGTCTTTAAAAACCTATCCCTTTTCTAGAGCTCTAAGGCCACATCAACCAAGTTTTGCCATTAGCTTTTCAAGTGACAATTTATTTAATCATTGTGCCAATTACAGAAAAGATTCCATGTTTACTGACTGCAGTAATCACAAATCACTTTTCAAATGCAGCTAATTGACAAGTTTACTGTCCAAAATGAAGAGAAATCACACATCAGGTTCTTTGGAATGCAGAAACTCAATGTTTAATTCATACTGAGTGCTCAGGGCTACACTTGACTCCAACAAGTTATCAATAAATGAACAATTACAGCTCAAAACTATCACATTAAAGGCAAACTAAAGACCAACAGTATGAAACACCAATGGCTGACAGTTGGTTGGTAGAAGTAGCAGTTTGACCAAATAGTTCATCTTCAGTGGATTTTAAACCATATTACAAGAAAATAATTATGGCACTAAAAACATTTTTTTAAGATTCAGTGGTTTAATCCAGAGAAATTAGGTAAAAAGTAGACCCTAAGGGGACACACATGGAGGGCCCCAGGAAAGGGGAATAGTTAAGATCTCCTGGGTAAACCGCAAAGGGAGTAGAAGGAAGGGGATGGGGAATGGAAATATGAGGGCTCAAGATGGCCAAATTGGGGGAAGAATGGAAAGGGGGAGCAATGAAAGAGATATCTTGATAGAGGGAGCCATTAAGGGGTTAGGGAGAAACCAGGTGCTAAGGAAATTCCCAGGAATCCACAAGGATGACCCCAGCTAAGACTTCTAGCAATAGTGGAGATGGTGCCTGAACTGAGAACTTATATCCAGTAACTGATGGAAGCAGATACAGTGATCCACAGCCAAGCAGTGGGCTGAGCGTCTGGAGCTTGGCTAAAGAGGGAGAAGAGGGATTATATGAGCAAGGGGGTATCAAGATCATGACTGAGAAAACCACAGAGACAGCTGACCTGAGCTAGTGGGAGCTCACTGACTCTGGACTGACATCTGGGGATCCTCTATGGGACTGAATTAAGCCCTCTGAGTGTGTGACAGTTATGTAGCTTATCTGTTGGGGTGGGAGAGCTGGCAGTGGAACCAGGACTTATCCTGGGTGCATGAACTGGTTTTTTGAAGCTTATTTCCTATGGTGGGATACCTTGCTCAGCCTTGATATGGGGGTGGGGTGCCTGGTCCTGCCTCAACTTGATATACCAGGCTTTGTTGACTCCCCAAGGGAAGCCTTACCTTCTCTGAGGAGTGGATGGGAAGCGAGAGAAGCAGGAGGGGGAACTGGGCTAGTTAAATTTAAAAATTTTTAAATTAGAAACAAAAAAAGATTAAGTGTTTTAAGTTTTTTTCTTTTTCGAGATAGGGTTTCTTTTTGTGTAACAGCCCTAGCTGTCCTGAAACTAACTGTAGACCAGGATGGCTTGGAACTCACAGAGATCTGCCTGCCTCTGCCTCCCAAGTTCTGGGATTAAAGACATATGCCACCACTACCCAGCTGTTTCAGTCTTCAATTTTACTAAAATAAAAAAGTTTCTGACAAAGCTTCAAGCTTCAAATTTCTAGTGAGTGATTTTCTTCATAGTGAGTGATTTTCTTCTACAGGTTAAGACTCCTGTTAAGTCAAGCACCAAAGTCAAATACCACTGACCTAGTGTAGCATTTCCCAAATAGGGATGTTGTCTTAGGGTTTCTATTGCTGTGAAGAGACAATGACCATGGTAACTCTATAAGGAAAAACATTAGATTGGGGCTGGCTTACATTTTCAGAGGTTTAGTGCATCATCATCATGGTGCTACATGGTGGCAAACAGGCAGACATGGTGCTGAAATTTCTGTAACTGATTAGGCAGAGTGATCTGAGACACTGGGCATGGCTTAAACATATATGAGACCTCAAAGACTGCCTCCACGGTTACACACTTCCTCCAAAAGGGCCATAGCTACACCAACAAGGCCACACCTCCTAATAGTGTCAATCCTTTTGAGGATTATTTTCTGTCAAACCACCACAGATGTGTTGGATTGTTCTTTGTTTTTGAACAGGGTTTCTCTGTAGCTTTGAAGACTATCCTGGAACGAGCTCTTGTAGACCAGGTTGTACTCGAACTCAGAGATCCGCCTGTCTCTGTCTCCCTAGTGCTGGGATTAAAGGTGTGTACTACCACTGTCTGACAGATTATATTGTTCTTTGAGACAGGGTCTCCCTCTGTGACCCAGTCTGACCTCAAATTTGTGGAATCCTCCCCCTATCTTAGCCTCCCAAATGCTGCTTGGATTAGAAATGTGTGTTATCATGCCTAGTGCAACTGATTTTTGGTAGTCACAATCAGGCCTTTAGTGTGTGTGTGTGTGTTTTAAAGATTTATTTATTTTTATTTATCTGTTATGGCTGTTTACTTGCACATGTCTGTCTACAATGTGCATGCAGTGCCCTCGAAGGTCAGAAGAGAAATGTCAGATTCCCCTAATCCTCTGGAACTAGGGTTACTGATGACTGTGAGCCACCACATAGGTGCTGTGACTTGAACCTGGGTCCTCCGGAAGAAAAGCCACTGTTCTTATTCATTGAGCCATCGTTTTTTTTTTTAAAAAAGACACATCCAATGTGTTATAATAGTGATATAATTATGAATATATAATAATTGAGGAAAACGAAGAGTTAAAGGTGAGTATCTAACAGACATTATCCAAAGAGATCACAGTAGTAGTAGGCTGTTACCGAAATTTAGGAACATAATGCTTTGGGTTAGTTATGGCTTAAGTGTCCCTCTAGGATGACATGTTGAAATATGATTCTCACTGTGAGGTATTAAGGGGGTGGAGTCCCAGGCTACTTAAGGGAGAATCACTTTAGCCCAAAACTTTAAGGGAAACCTGTACAAAATACTAAGATCTTGTCTGAAAAACAAAAAGGAACGGGACATAAAGGGACAATGACAAGGAGAAAAAAAGAGTGATTATGATTAGGTTACGATCATCACGGGGTCGCCCATGACTAAATAACAGTTAATTTACTAAGCCTAGAAAATATCCCTATCTCTTGCTACATGCTGTCCAATACTGCTTTAGGGCTCTGCCAACAAAAGGTTCAGCAACACATGAAGTTCTTTAACCCTACTCTTTCAGAATGAAGAGCCCAGATAAAATTTCTTTATTGGACCAGGCGGTGGTAACACATGACTTTAATCCCAGCACTTGGGAGGTAGAAGCAGGTAGATCTCTGAGTTTGAGGCCAGTCCAGTCTACAGAGTTGAGTTCCAGGACAATCAGAGCCACACAAAGAAACCTTGCCTTAAAAAAAAAAATCTTTTTAAGTTATCCTACCTTAGGCATTTCATGAATAAGGGATAGAAGGAGCTGTTAAATGGTGAACACATGCCTCTTCCTTTGCAGTGCAAGCTTGTTTCATCCCATGGAAGTATATACATGCAGTATGTAAGAATTCCTGATAACTATCATCTTAAGAAACAGTAGCTAAACTAAGATTAATTACATTGGCTCTAGCATTTCGGCATCTCAATTCCTTTTTTTTTCTTTCTTTCCTTTTTTTTGTTTGGGGGGGGTTGGTTTTTCAAGACAGGGTTTCTCTGTGTCCTGGAACTCACTGAGATCCACCTGCCTCTGCCTCCCAAATGCTGGGATTAAAGGCTTGTGCCACCACCACCCAGCATCAATTCTTTTTCTTATGTAGTTCAATTATGGACAGAAATAAATGGTTAAGAACCATAAGAAAAATGAGAACTGAAAAGGAAAGTGTCAGTAAAGAACCGGCTTTGAAAATGATCTGGACATGCTCTTACTATTTCCCACCAAAATCTCAGGGTGTAGAGTTCTTTCAAACTGATTAGACTGCTCCATTGCACACAGCAGGCATTCTCAGAAATGTCATTTGCTTGATATTAGAAGCAAAGTAGGCATTCAGTTATTGCACTATATAGATTCCCAGTGAACTTACTAAAACTCTGCACCCTTCTGCACTACCAAAAAAAAAATAGAATAAGACATTGGCGAGATGGCAGCAGTCAAAAGTACTTATTCCCAACACTCACAACTACCTGTTAGTTCCAGCTCCAGGGGAATCTATGCCTTCTCCACTGGCATACATGTGGCATACATACACATGTGGTATGTACACAAACACATACAAGACACATAAATAAAAGTAAATCTTGAAAAAAGAAAACTGTTGCAATACAAAGTTTCCTTGACAGTGAGCTATGATGCTGTATTCGATTTCAGTAAGTTATACAACACAGCAAAGCCAGAGCATCAGATAGCATACCTGATAACAAGTGGGCCCTGAGAGAATGAGACCTTCAGAACTCATTTCTTCTTAGGGACTATGTCCAGAAAATCTGTGCTTAAAGTTAGAAATGGTTTGTAAATCAACTGGCATTAAGACTGTGATAAGCGGCTGGAGAGATGGCTCAGAGGTTAAGAGCATTGCCTGCTCTTCCAAGGGTCCTGAGTTCAATCCCCAGCAACCACATGGTGGCTCACAACCATCTGTAATGAGGTCTGGTGCCCTCTTCTGGCCTGCAGGCATACACAGACAGAATATTGTATACATAATAAATAAATAAATAAATATTTAAAAAAAAAAAAAAAAGAAAAGAAAAAAAGCTGGGCGGTGGTGGCGCACGCCTTTAATCCCAGCACTTGGGAGGCAGAGGCAGGTGAATCTCTGTGAGTTCGAGACCAGCCTGGTGTACAAGAGCTAGTTCCAGGACAGGCTCCAAAGCCACAGAGAAACCCTGTCTCAAAAAACCAAAAAAAAAAAAAACCAAAAAAAAAAAAAAAAAAAAAAAAGACTGTGATAAGCACAGACACATCCTAACAATCTCCAACTTTACCTGGCACTTTAATAACTACCTAGCATACCCACCTAAAGCAATGTCTGATTGTATGACATAAAGTACTGGGATACAATTTGGATCAAGAAAGGATGGCTTAAATCTGTTGTGACAGATTGAGCCTGTTGTTCGAGCACTCAGAAGACTAAGCAAAAGAATTTCTGAAGTCTAAGCCAGGCAGTGGTGGCACACGCCTTTAATCCCAGCACCCAGGAGGCAGAGGCAGGTGGATCTCTGTGAGTTCGAGGCCAGCCTGGTCTACAAGAGCTAGTTCCAGGACAGGGTCCAAAGCTACAGAGAAACCCTGTCTCAACACCCCCTCCAAAAAAAGGTAAAATTTCTGAAATCTGAGACCAACCAGGGCTATGGCAAACACAAAATCTTATCTCAAAGACAACAAAACAATTGAGATGAGAGAGAGGGAGAGAAGCTTAAAGACTTCTGAGTTCTCTGCACTAAAGCAGCACTCTTTTTTTTTTTTATTACACATGGTAGCAGAGATCAAACACAGGACCCTGACAAGCAAGACAAAGATCTATTGTTGAATCATATTCCCTGCTCCCATCCTTCTTTTGAAATCAAATTTTTGTAAAAAGATTACAAACATTCAAAAAATAGATTTTAAGTGTTATTGCACCTCTGACTTAACAAATGCTAGCCTCTTGCCAAAGCCAAACTGTCGTCCCCTGATGTGGGATTCCCCTCTGTATGCTGTGAATACCATTGGTTAATAAAGAAATTGACTTGGCCTGATAGGGTAGAACAGCAGTAGGCAGGACTAAATGCTGGGAGAACGAAGGGCGGAGTCAGAGAGAAGCCATGCAGTCCTACCAGAGCCAGAGGGAACTTTACCTGGTAAGCCACAGCCATATGGCAATACACAGATTATTAGAAATGGGTTAAATTTAGATGTAAGAGTTAGCCAATAAGAAGCCAGAGCTAATGGGCCAAGCAGTGATTTAAATAATAAAGTTTCTTTATGGTTATTTTGGGGCTGGGCAGCAGAAACAAACAAGTGGCTTTCTACTACAGTCTCCCCACTGCTACCCTTGCCTGGTTGGATAGCAACCAGAAAACCAGGAATAGAAAAGTAAAGGCTGTATGAAGATAGTAGCCTGATCTATATTTTCATGGTGAATGAGCACAGTCATGGGCTCAAAAATAACATTAAATGGGAATAAAATTAAAATCAATGAGAAACCTAAGTACTCAACTGTTTTCTAACATTACTATGGCAATCAAAATACTATATTCTTTTGTAGTTGACTTATAAGCTGTCTCTAACACAAGTTTTGAGAAGGGAAAGAAAGAAAGGTCAAGGTTCTCTCAGATGAGAGGTATTACCAACTAAAGCAATGTCTGGCTTCATGTTAGGTAGAACTAACATACAATTTGGGCCAAGATAGGAATATTTTTATCCTTTAACATCTAAATGATCACAATTTCAACTCTTCAAATTTTGAATTAACAGATAGACACCCATCAACTACATATATCTCTGTGTAGTTAACTCAGAAATAGATTTATAAAGAAAGAAAAGGAAGACATTCAGTTCACCTTAATTAGCTAGATATAAACAAGAGAGGAACTATTTGGGAGATTTCTCATTAAGTGTTCTCTTACAACTCTTCTAGAATTGCTTAATTCCACTTCTCCAGTGAAGCAACCAATCTTTTTGGTAATGAGAATGAAAAGCAGCCTTTGCTCATATTTCATTTAGAATATAAAATAACCAATCAGTAAAAACTTACTTGACATAAGTTTTGGAATCTGAGCTTGCCCTCTCAACAGTGGCCTGTGTAAGCTGCCCTGGTAAGCTGCAGGTGGTGGTGCATTGTTGTTGTAAATACCAGTCCCCGAGCCTCTTGGCATAACATGTCTGTAAAAGAGATCCTCACATAAGAAAAGATATTGAGAGCTATATACAAATATATATTAATACATTAAGCTGACAGATCAAATACTAGTTGTTGCCTCTTTATTTTAGAGGCATAATTAATGTTGAAAACTGTAAACATAATAGTGATAGCAAATGCTCATCTGCCATATCGATGGTCATAACCCTCTAAACATCTAATTACTTATGCAAAAGGCAACAAATCGTTTTTTCTGTATATGTAAGCTTTTTCCCTCAAGGATCTATTCTCTTGCTGTCACTACTAATCCTGTTGCTGTCACTACTAATTATTATTCTATATTCTATTTTAATTTATCAAATCAAACACTGCCCTGTGTCTTTCTTTACTTTTAATTATAACATGCCATCTATAGGCTATTTCCCTAAGTTACTAAAACTTTTCTCTCATTTAGTGCTATTATTATAGGTTTCGATGAGTAAGACATATGTAGGGATACAGCTATGCTCCTTTGAAACTATTTTCTCAAGGTAAGTTCCAAGTAATAAGAACTTACATAAAATATTGTCTTTGAAACTAGGAACTCTACCTAGATGCACTTCAATGTTGCTTTCTAAAAGACTAAAAACTAGGCAAATGTTACTGAGTCTATTAAAGTTGTTTCTTTTATTCTTAAGAAGAAAAACTTTCCAAACAGTGACAGTATCCGCTGATATTTACAGTGTTGAAGTTATTACCATTTCATAAGGTAGGCACAATTATTGTCTACTTTACCCTTAGATGCAGAGTAGTATAATTTTTATAAGTACAGGAAGAAACTTCAGAGAGACTGAGTTTTACGCTTAACCTCTAAGACACTGTTTTTCTTTAGTTGTCTCATTAATATCAAAATTTATTAATGAGTTATAGTTTTATTTCCTGAACAATGAGTCATTAACATTTCCTCTAACAAGCTGCTTTTTCTGACATAATATATATATATATATATATAAATTTATATAGATTTTTTTTTCTTTTCTTAAACATTTTATTCGTGTTATAGAGGGATTTATCGTTTGCTTTCTTCTCAATCATTAGGAGTTGAGGAGTACTGAATCCATCACTACTTTGATGACACAGGTAAGATTCCAGATTCACATTTCCAGGTACCAAGAGTTCCCTCTAATGCCACGATCCAGTAAGCCTTCCTCTACTTCTACTGAACACAGCAATGCCCATTGGTATCTCTGAAGCGTAATCGCATCTTAGGTCGATATTTCTCCAAGTAAAGCAGCTGTTTGGAATTGAATGCTCCCCTTCTTTTTTGTCTTATAAACTGAACAGCATCTTCATACTTCATTCCACATTCAATCAATGCAAGTGCCACTAGCACAGGAGCCCTTCCCAATCCTGCCACACAATGCACTGCAACACATAGATTTTAATTCTTTTCATGACAAGGTTTCTCTGTATAGGTCTGCCTGTCCTGAAACTCATGTAGACCAGGTTGTCCTCGAACTTACAGAGATCCCCCTGCCTTTGCCTCCTAAATTCTAGGATTAAAGGCGTGTTCCATCACCAGGCTATCATCATTCTTTTTATCCCAGACTTAACTATCATTGTTTCAAAGTTCTCTAAATATAAATAGTTTCTTCTATCACTAGGAAAAAGACAATCCAACAGCAAATAAGGGTAAAAGATAAAAAACTCAAATTTATAAAGGAAATACAGATGATCAAATAAACATTACTTAGCGGGCATGGAAATGCCAATTCAAACAACAATGAGAGACCACTTTTCAAGCAAAGGGAAATAAAATTTAAGAGCCTGGTGTCTTTGTCGACTAATATATTAGTTAATATTCATAAAGATACTCTGTTGTAGTGATGCATAACAAATTCAGACCTTACTGACATTAAAGGCAATATTTCATTCCTGTGTCTGCTAGAAAACTAGAAAAAACCTACAAAGAGAATAGACTCTTTATGCAACAAATAAAGCAATATATATAGAGAAATATAGATGTGAACATCTAAAGAAAAGAAAAGTTAATCCCCAGTACTCTGAAGGCAGGGGCAGGTGGAGCTCTGAGTTTGAGGTCAGCTTGGTCTACATAGTGAGTTCCAGACCAGACAGAAAGATCCTGCAGCCAAAAAAAAAGGGGGGGGGGTGTATATTATCAAAATCACTAACATAGATACAAAGTAGTTGTACTGATTAGTCTCTTAAATATCTGTGGTAGAAATATTACCTTGTTTATGGAATGACTCAAAAAATATACCAACAGGAATTATAAAACTCACCCTAAAGTTCTAAAAGCTGCCTGGTCCAGGTGAACAGGCCGCCGGTCCCGATTAAAGCCAAGCTGGGGTTTCCACTGCCGCCCATTGCTGGATTTTTCCCAGTCACCAGGTTTCAAAACTGCTGCTGGCTTCCTGATCATTTGAAAATACACTATTTAGGCTACAGGAATGGACGTTATCACAAAGCACACATGTAGGTAGGTAGTTACTATTGTTACCTTGCTCCTGGAAGCATTACAGCTTTAAAAACATAATCTTCAGCAAACTGTGGATCTTTAAAATTAATACTGAAAGAGAACAACAAAAACCTTAATTATTTGATTATGTCATTGGTTTTAATTATCAAGTAAACAAAGATTTTTTTAATGTCTAAACAAAGTTACTAAAATTCAAAACTACCCACATTATTATCTTAGAATACTGCTATTGTCAAATGGTTAAATATCTTTCTTACCAAACTACCTCTGATCTCTAATATACTGTCTTCAGGTAACTCTCTATAGAAAGAGCCAGGTTCTAGATTTGTAAATGACTATAGAAAAATAATATACATTATCCCAAATCTTGAGACGTTCCAGTACTATACCGGAGAAGCAGAGGAAGTTTATAACAATATCTAAAAATAAAATGTATACACAAATAGCTCATCAACTGTGCTGGCTAGTTTTATGCCAACTTGACACAAGCTTGACACCTGAGAGGAGGGAACTTCAATTAAGAAAATGCCTCCATAAATCAAGTTGCAGGCATGCCTGTTAAGTAATTTTCTTAATTAGGGATTGATGGGGGAGGACCCAGCCCACTGCAGGTGGTATCACCATTGAGCTGGTGGTCTTGGGTTCTGTAAGAAAGCAGGCTGAGCAAGCCACAAGGAGCAAGCCAGAAAGCAGCACTCCTCCATGGTCTCTGCATCCTGCCCTTTTTAAATTCTTTTCCTGACTTCCTCTGATGATGAACAATGATATGGGAGTGTAAGCTAAATAAACCCTTTCCTCCTTCATCATGGTGTTTCAATGCAGTAATAAAAATCCTAACTAAGACAGCAACTTCTGGGGACAGGGGGCGACAAACATTAAGAGCTTAACTAAATATCATAGCTGGAATCACACACCCTTCCTTAGTAAAATCTTGGTTAACAACTAAAGATATACTGAGTAGCTCTATCAAATTTTCCCTTTTTGGTGGTAGCAGGTGTATATATATCAAGCCCCTAAATAGTTAGGACTATGTCCGAGTCTTCCTTCTGACTCAGGAACAACCATTCTAGTTTAGTTATGCATCAGGCTTATACTCAAGAATGCTTATGACATCCTTATTCACCATGTTGTAAGTTATAATCTGAATGTGTAAGTAATATTACAACTTGTTAAAGAAACCAAGATTCATCCAAAAAATGAAATCCTCAGGAGACAAAAGAACTTAGTAACAAAAAAAAAGTGTAAAATATATATATATACACAGTAGACCAAAGATACATTTCAGTAACTGTTACTTTCTTTGTGTAATCATTCTCCTTGTCAATCCTATCTTTTTAATATTTTCTAAATTACTCTTATAATTACAATTAATTTTTATAGTCAGTTAAAACCTTTTGCCAGGTGGTGGTGGTGGCACACACCTTTAAGCCTAGCCCTTAGGAGGCAGAGGCAGGAAGATCTCTGAGTTCAAGTCCTGTCTAGTCCATAAAGTGAGTTCCATGACAGGCAGAACTGTTATACAGAGAAACCTTGTCTCCAAAGAAAAAAAGGAAAAAAAGAAAAAGAAGAAAAAAAGAAAAAAAGTTGACATTTTGGGGCAGCTAATAATTTTCTTTCTTGTTCAATATTACCATTTTTACAACTAGGGTCCATATTATACAGAAAAATTTACTATAGCCAAGATTTAACTGTAAATTTTAGGTTCGTAAATCACATTTAAAATAAAAATTACCATGAGCACATGGAACCACTGAACAATACTTCAATTAGTCAGTTGGTTCTTCTTACATCTCACTTTTTACTTGCAACAATCACCTTTATCCCTAGTGTTCCTTGCTGGGCAAAGTGAAAGAAAGGGCAAAACAGGAATAGCAATGAAATGTTTCAGAGTATTGCAATGAACACAGAAATTATGTATTTGGGGTCACTGGGACTTTGAAAATACCAAGAAAGGACACCTGTTGTAGATGTTCTCAGGTTTGATCAAGGAAGACTACCTGAGAAATCTCTGGTAGAAACAGATGGTACAGATGTCTGAGTTCTACATAGAGAACAGGTTCAAGACTGCTGCCTGAGATGATCAAGACTCATAGGATACTCCAGTCAGGACTTGGTCATAATTCAAAATTTTCTTTAGGTCCCCATTAGATTATCAGTGCCCCCAACCAGCAGGAAGTAACCTAGAAAACTATGCCCACATTCCCAAAAAATGAATTATGAATGTTCTGTTTTTTTTTTAAAAAAAAAAAAGGGGGGGGGAGAAGTGGTGTGGGACAATTGTCTATATTCTGTTGATTATGTTTTAAATAAACACTGATTGGCCAGTAGCCAGGCAGGAAGTATAGGTGGGACAACCAGACAGGAAGTAGAGGCGGGTCAATGAGAACAGGAGAATTCAGGGAAGAGGAAAGCTCCCTCTGCAGTCCTGTCCAGACACAGAAGAAGCAAGATGTGACTATGCTGCTGAAAAGGTACTGAGCCATGTGGCTAACACAGATAATAATGGGCTAATATAAGTTATAAGCTTTCCACATTGTCATTATTCATGAGTGTTCCCTAATAAATCTTTGCTATCCTTTTATTTTGGCTTTTGTAGATTCACATACTTACACCTACAAACATTCTTTTTTCTTGTTGTTCTTTTTGATACAGAGTTTCTCTGTGTAACAGTTTTGGCTATCTTGGAACTTGCTTTGTAGACCAGTCTGAACTTGAACTCACAGAGATCTGCCTGTCTCTTCTTCTCCTCAAGTGCTGGGATTAAATGTGTGCATTACCACCGCCCCACAAAACTCCAACAGTCTTTCTTGAAAAAACCCTCAATAAGTTAGGCAAGAAAGGAAAATGTGTCAATATAACAAAGGCTATATATGAAAAAGCAAAAATGATCTTAAGCTTTAATGGGAAAAGGTTGAAACTGTTTCCTTTGATATATGAAACAATGTAAGGGTCCTATGCTCACCATTCCTATCTAACATAATTTTGCCAGGGTAATTAAGTAAGGCAAAGAGAAAAAGGACATACAAAGTGGAACAAAAGAACGAACAAGCCAACTTACTGCTGTCAGGTTATATGCTCTTATTTACAGAATCCCCTGAAGACTACTAAAACCCAATGCAATTGATAAATTTAGTAAAATTACACGAGATAAAAATCAATACACAGGGAGAGTGACAGAGAGAGAAGAATTTTACCTCACTAATAACCAACTGGCTAAAAAGCTAATTTTTAAAAAGCAGTTTCATAGGGCTAAAGAAATGGCTCAGCAATTAAAGGCACTTGTTGCTCTTGCAGAGGACCAGTGCCCACACTAGGCAGTTCACAACCACTTGTAACTTTAGTTCCAGGGAATCTTGCACAAACATGGAGCACATACAAACATTCAAGCACACAAATACATAGAAAACACATTTTTAGAGGCAGTCTCATTCTCATAGTCAACATTTTAAAGGGAGAAAACTACTAGGAATAAATTAAACTAAGAAGTAAAATGAAAATTATGATACTGACAAAAAAAATTCATGCAAGGATACATAAAAGGCTCAAGAAATGGAACCATTAGCTGGACGGTGGTGACACACACCTTTAACCCCAGCACTTGGGAGGCATAGGCAAGTGGACCTCTGTTCAAGGCCAGCCTGGTCTACAGAGTGAGCTCCAGGACAGCCAGGGCTACACAGAGAAATCCTATGTTAAAAAACCAAAGAGATTTTTAAAAGGAACAAAAGAATGGTCTTCTTCCCAAGACCAAAGAAAAACTCAATTTAAATGAAGCAGCCCTTCTCACAATAGGAATCTGGGAGAACTGTAAACCCTATAAAAATGATCTAATTACTTATTAAATTCTCCCAAGGAAGACACAGAGCTAGTACTGTTCTATTGTTGGATACAACAAATGCCTTAGATTCTCAAGACTGTTCTCCTGTGGAGGAAGAACAGACAATTCAGGCAAGAGCGTTCAGTGGGTTCAAGTTCAGATGACAGAGTGAAAGGATGACCTCCAGCAAGGCACACACAGAATAATCTGAAACTAAGAAAGTGAACAAGATCAGCAAAATAACAAGCTCCCAGGAAGAAAAACTAGTCTCAGGGTGCCAAAGATAATCTCCTCTGGCTCTGTAGACCAGGCTGGCCTCAGAGAGCTGTATGACTCTGCCTCCTGAGTGCTGGGAATGATGGCATGTACTAGCATGCCTAGGTAACAATAAAGAGATTTAATAAGAGCTGGAACTAACATTTGGGAAAACAAATATACTCATTCACCTATATTTGCAATTTATTTCATGTACCATTCCTTTAACTATTAAATATTTTCATTTTCCATGCTCATTCTCTGAAAGGGTCAAAAGTTTAAGTCAATAGGGAAACTAATTCCCAAAGTTTCCCTCAGAACCATACCAGAACAATAATTTTTATACTTAAGGTATACACAAATCATTTAAAGAAAGGAAAGTATCTAAAAATAAATTTGGACATAGTAATTCAGGAGACAAAGATATTATTTATAATCTTAAAGACTAAATCGTTCCTTTTTTCACTGTATATCTGAGAAAATAATAAAGATAAAGACTTTAAAATTTTTAAATATTAACTAAAAATGTATATAGATGTGTACTTTCCAATGTTGTAACATCAGCCACGCACAAACTTACTCCCTAAAGCAAAACCCACCAGGCAAAGATCCAAAGTGGGGGAAAAAAAATCTATTAAAGTTCAAAAACCTTTTAAAAAAACATTCTATCTACCTACCTACCTAGCAATCTATTTGTGCAGTGGGACACACATGCCACGGCACAAGGTCAGAGACAGCTTGTAGGAGTCACCTGGTTCTCAACTTTCACTATGTGCACTTCAGAGACTGAACTCAGGCTACCAGGTTTGGCAGCAAGCACCTTTACCTGCTGAGATATCTCTGGCTAAGGATAATCTTTGATGTGGGTCCACACATTTCCTGTTCCTTCACTTCTCTCAGGTTTATTATCTTGTAAAAACTCAGGTGAAGCACTGAAGAGGAACATACAGATGACCAACCCCAATCTCTACAACCAGAAACAGGAACTAGTGTGTAGGTAGAATTTATCTGGGAAAGAAGCCCCAACACTTAAGACAGGAGAGAACCCACCCTGCCCCTCATGAAAGTCCAAGGAAGAGGAAAGTCAACACAGAATGGCTATGGAAAAAGGACTATAGCTCTGTGGTAGAGTACTTGCCCCAAAACATTAAATGAAAGCTCATAAGCCAGCCCAGCCTATAAATTCAAAAGGTTGTTTCGCTGAGACCATCAGATTTACTTTATTCCATACAACTGTGCACCTGAGAATATTTTCACCTGCTTTTTTCAAACAGATGTAACATGTTGACTCAACATCTGACTTAGTTCATTTTAAGATTTGAGGTGCTGTCAAGATGCTACAAAGGGTAAAGGCCCTTACTGCACAAACCTGACAATCCAGTTTCATCTCTGGAACCCACAAAAAGGTGGAAGAACCAACTCCTCAAAGTCATTCTCTGATAGTCACATGTACTGTGTGTGTGTGCATTGTGCACATGTACCTGCATGCCTAATAACAAATTTTAAAATAAAAAAGAATTATTCAAATGCTGTTCCAACACTGTTTGAGAATGGTAGTATGCATCTCAAAGCAAGGAGAAAACTCCACACAGCAAGGTTCATTTTTACTCTACCTTTTCCTATAAACTCTATGATTAATGGTAATGCAAACTGTTCTTGCAGGGAGTTTTTATGATTCATATACTTGACATTTTAAAACAAAGAGTGTGTAGAACTGTGACATTCTATCAAGAGAGGTTAACTAGTTCAATGTCCTAGATGCAAATCCTCCTAAGTGTTTTCCACCATTAGATCTGCTGTTGAGTGTATGTATCCCATTTCCTCCAGGCTTTGATTCTCAGTTACCTATCTGCCAGCTGTGAGCCTTATAAATACTGAGGTGATTATTAACATTTAAAATTTGTTTTACACACAATCCAATTAAAAAAACAAAACTGCCTGAAGAGATGAAATGATCTTTGCTACATTTATTCAAAGATGTTCAGAGTAACTTTGAAAAACACACCTCTTTTCAAGGAAAAAAAATGTTATAGCTGAAAATGTCTAATACAAAATTATACACTTTTTTTTAACAGAAAACAAGCAAAAAAAGCAATAGAAGTTAGCTCATAGACAGGCAAATAAAAAAGGAAAGAACATTTCAAACACTGAAAGAAAGGCAAAAAGGTCAAAGTGATGTTGAAAGGACAGCCAGAATGGCAAGGAGGTAACCTTAAGAAAGCAGAGGTTCAGGCCACAGAGCCAATGACCCTTTCACAGGAATGGCATAGCTGATATCCACATTATAATCAATAACAGTGGCAAATTACAGTTATGAAGTAGCAATGAAGATAATTTTATGGTTGGGGGTCATCATAACACAAGGAACTGTATTAAAGGTTTACAGCATTAAGAAGGTTAAGAATCACTGCTCTAAATCATGACAGGCCTAGAAAGCACACGTTGAGTGTGTATGAATGCCTCCTGCTCCTCCAAAAGAAGAGGCAATTGTGCTGATGAACTGTACTTTTCTATAATTTAAGTCATATATAGCATGATTTATATATTTAGAGCTTGTTGGGAGATATCAATCACACTGTGAGCCCCAAGTTTGCATTTACATTGACTACATAAAATTAACCTGGGTCAGGAGGCTGAGTTAGCAACTAGTTGACAGTAATCATAGAACACCAGAAGGTATCTGGAAGAGATAGAGAGACACAGGAAGTTGGAGTAATTGAGCCTTTTCTGGATTGGTGAACAGAAGAAACCAGGTCTTTCAGAGATGCCAGTAAGGAGAGAGGGTTAGCTGGTTGCTACTCTGTTACTCAGCCTCTCTGAGCTTGCAGGTTTTCACCCCAACCTTAGAATCTTGAGTCTTATTTATAAATAGAATGATAGATTCGGTTAATGCTACCTTTAGTGGCAGCGACAGGGCCAATGCCTGTGGGAACTGAATTCCCACCAGGCTGCGGCCTGAGCAGCCAGCCTGCTGCTAGAGAAGCTGGCCGAGAACTGCAGAGTTGCAATTGCAGGCTGAAATAGAAGTAGATTAAGGTGTAGTCACGGTGACAAAGATAAAACAACAAGAGTTAGCAAGGATTATTAGAAAAAAACACTATGTCCAAACAAATTAAAATAGTGAAGGAAAAAAAACCAAGATGAGGACAATTAAATGATCATCCAAGTTAAGCTACTAATACACTGAATAGCTAAGGAAATCAATACTAAAAAAAAAATCTCCGAGGTCACAAGTTATATCTGCTTATATATGAACTTGAGAGGTAAGACCAGATGTGACAAGAACCAATAATCAATCTGAGGAAAGAATTTCAAGAATGGAAGGAGATGCTGGCTGAAGGAAAGTATAAAAAGAGTCAAAATAATGACTAGAAGTTTCTATTTTTTGATCTTCATTTATCAAACAATTACAATTGGAATATACAATGTGGATACATTATGTACATGCACATGCATGCACGCGCATACACACACTTGCAAAAACCTGAATCTTGACCTCAAAATCATCTCTCAGAGAAAATGCTGAAAATTACACTGTAAAATAAAAATTAGCTCAAATTTACCACAAATCTTTTAGAAAATTGTCTCAAAAAAAGTCCACATCTGAAGAAGTTTCAACAAAAAGCTGAATACACACCTAGAAGTTGGGTTTGTTTTATAAACTTAATGAGAACAGCAGATACATTAGGCATCAAACATTACAGGGTCCTTCAGGTTTGGAAACAATGAGCCAACAAGTTCATCACCGATCACTCAAAAAATACTCCAGACTTGTTCACTGATCTATAACTCTCCTGAAGGCAAACTTCTCTATCGTAATTAGAAACTTGAGTAGAATTAACCCTTTCTAGAGGGCTTGGTAGTAAAGCCTTTGAAAAATGCAGAAAACCCAAGGAGTATAAACAAAAATGTGACAATTCAAATAGAGAGCTGGTGCAATTAACTGGCCTGAAGCGCCAATGCGAGGCAGAGACCCCACAGGTTAATGCAATGTCCACACTAAATGTGGTAGAGTCAGTTTGTTTGTAATGGGCTTAGGAGCATGGCTTTAAAGTCTGCACTTCACCCTCAACAAAAGAACACAAAGAGAATCAGGACAAACCACATATAAAGATGAACAGCAAAACATGTATTTATAAAATAAGCCCTTCTTAGAACAGCAATTAGCTACTAACTAGATCCATTAAAGTCAGGAAATAAACTGATTTTATTTTGGAATGAGAAATTTAAGTAAAATCTAAAGTATCTCCTGAAAGTATGAGCAATTTTAATAATGGGTCAGAGAGAAAGACTTAGAATTATCATGTATTTAGCAAATTCTTAAATGTGTTTGATTTGGTCTTGCCTAAAAACTGCCAAAAATAATAACAGCATAAACTCTGGCACTCGGAGTTTGCACACAGAAGCAGTGTGCTACTGTATACTTCTATCCGCAACAGTTACATCCCACTCTACACCCTCCCTTTTTTGAACTCAACAGAAGATGCTGAAGTTATGGGTAAATTTTCCAGCTAATCTTAAGAAAATATACTACATAACATTTTTATTTTTTAATTCTGCAGGACCACAATTATAACAATAATTACAAAAACAGCAAATCAGTGTAAGCCAATGGGGCAGTAAGGTTCGTCTGCTTCTGTGTAACATGCTACCCACCTCCCACTTTCCCTAATCCTGGAAGAACCAGAGGTTGTCAGGGGAAACCAGAAAACAGATAAGCATGCTTGTTAAATCAGTAACCTTAACAATATACATAATTTAAAGTCAAGAGGCTCTGCTCTGAGGTCTGCAACACAAGGACTCTCAATCTCAAAGAACTGGTGAATTAACACTGCCATTTCACTTGTAATTGTGAAACTGTGCCCTGGGCAAATGCTCCGAATTCTAGAAAACTTACCTGACTGAAGTGTTCTGTGTCAGGTCCCGTAACATGGGCACAGGGGAACATACTGTTCTAAAGGAAAACAGAAGAATCACCAGTGAGCACAGTGAAACTCTTTGGGAAGTAAGACACACTATTTGTGAGGCTTTTGAAAAATCATTAAAATGCACTAACAACAATAGTATATAAGATGACACTGTTTATTATGAGTAGAAAACAATTATGGATAGTTTATATTAAAATCTGTAAAACAGAACAACGAAAGACAATCTCCCTTCCCCTAGTTAATCCAAAAAGGGAAGGAAGAGATTAACAAAGGGACTCAGCAGTTCAAAGTAAACACCCCTCTTCTAAAGGACCCAAGTTTGGTTGCCAGCACCCCAGTTAGGAGGCTCACAACCTCCAGTAATTCCAGCTTTAGGGGAATCTGACACTCTTGTCTGGCCTCCACAAATATGTGCACTCACACGCACATACCCACACACAGACAAGAACTCACATGATTAAAAAGAAAATAATTTAGAAAAGAAAGCCTAATAGTCAGTGGTGTGGGACATTGGTCTATATTCTAACAATTATATTTTAAATAAACACGGATTGGTCAGTGGCCAGGCAGGAAGTATAGGTGGGACAACCAGACAGGAAGTAGAGGCGGGTCAATGAGAACATAATTCTGGGAAGAAAAAAATCCTAGTCTGCAGTCCTGACCCAGCAACAGAAGAAGCAAGATGTGACTGCCTTGCTGAATAAGATACTGAGCCACGTGGCTAACATAGACAAGAATAATGGGCTAATATAAGTTATAAGAGTTAATAAGAAGACTGAGCTAATGGGCCAATCAACTTATGATTAATGTAGAACTCTGTGTGATTTCTTTGGGACTTAATGACTATGGGAACCAGGCAGGACAGAAACCCAGACAACAATTAACTGTAAGATATTTAATCTTAGTAGAAAACAGAGAAATACAACTGTAAAGCACATGAGACCATTAAACAGACTAAGAAAGAAAGAGGTGACAAAGTCTCAAGGGTCTGCCTGAGCAGAGAGTATCAATCTTTCTCACACTACAGCTCACTAGGATGATACTATATTGTAATCACTTAGAAATATTCAACTCACTTTAATGATTAGTAAGTCTCCTCCTGAATATGTGCCCTGAGTAGCTGTCCAAAAACTCTGACCTCAGAACTATTTTATATTCTTGAAAATTATGCAGTCGGGCTGGGGAAATGATTCAGTCATAAAGTGCATGAAGACCAGAGCTCTAATCCCCAACACCATGTAAAGAGTTAAGCATAGCAAACTGTCCTTGTAAATATCAGGGCTGAGAAAGTAGAAACAGAAGGATCCCAAGTACTTGTTGGACAGCCAGTGTAGTCAATATTCCAGCTCCAGGATCAGAGAAACCATGTGTCAAAAAGGAAAAGGAAAATAAAAAAGTAGAGAGTAAATGAGGAAGGCATCCAATATAGCTGTCTAGTTTCTATACAAGTGAATGTATGCACACACTTGTGTACACACACACATTGTATATATACACGATGGAGAGGGGGATCTCAAAGAACTTTTCTACTGGTTATAACTATCTGTCTATTAAAAATGTTTAAAATACTAAATTAGCAAATAACATTTCGATGTAAAACAACTGTATTTTACAAAAATCAAACAAGAAATAAGAGTATTTCTGTTACTTTTTTTAACCTAAAAATCTGGCTTATTTATTTCAATCATCTTTTCTGTTTCTTATCCCACCTCTGAAAACTCCACCATGTGTTCAAGAATCAGAATGGAGAAAGCAAGTGGCAATGAAATAGTAGTAGCACATGACAACAGCTGTGACTGTGCAGGTGCCTTAGTTTCAGGAACCCAGAAGCCCCACAGAAGGCAGCAAAGATGGACTAGGAATCCATGTCTGTATTTTAGTACAGCAGAGTTTTGTTATAATTTTCACACTGGACAAAAAGGAAAAGCTAACTAAGTTTCGTTGTAGTTGTCTCAATGACGTACAAGTGGGTACTTACTGATCTGGAAGAATGGCTTCTTCATCCAAAGAAAATTTTCCTTGAATCCCGTGACACAATTCAGGTGGCACATCTACCGGCTGTGGAAAAATGCATTCCTATATTTTACTGAATGCATGGTACACAAGGATGCAGCAGAGACTTGTGCACCTTCTCTTAAGAAGATGTAAGTTCAGAGGCCTGTTACTCAGGGCCAAAGGTGAAGGTACAAACAAACCAAGGATCTATCAGCAGGTGAGCTGATAAACAGATTGTGCATTTGCTTCTTACTGAACATTATTCAGTCATATAAAGAAATGGCATTTTGGTAATGCCTAAAATATGGATGAACTTTTAACACGCAAAATGAAACGAGGCAGACAATGAGGATTAACATTGTTGAATTCCAGTTATATAAGGTATCAAGAATAAACAGATTCATAGAGACAGATAAATATCTAACTTTGGGGATCACAGAGATGTTGTTTACTACTGTCAAATGGGCATAGAATTTCTGAATGGGTAAATGGAAAAGGTCAACAGATGGATAGTGGTGAAAGTTGTATAATACCATAAATACACTAAGTGTCACAAAATTTTATGCTTCAAAAAGATAAGACTAAATTAAATCCTAAACACACACATGCACATATTCCTAATTATTACAAATTATGTACTGTACCTCTGTGGAACCTGTCTGATACAGCTCTAAAATGAAGTCACGTAGTGGATGAAGTTTCCCCACAAACAAAACATCACTTCCAAGACTATTTCTCCTGTCTAAATAAAAAAGAATAGGACCATAGTCAAGCAATTACATCTAATAAGACCATTTTTATAAAGCTACAAAAGGAAAGTACCTGCATTCTAAAAATAATCCCAGTACAATGTTTATGAAAAATAATTTATTAGTGATAAACTTAAATGTGTGATGTGTAGCTCATATAATATCTGAATGAGTTTTTGAATAAATAACTCTATGAAAGTGGTATTGCTGAGACATACTTGGATATATTGCAAGATAAAGGGCAAAACTTTCTTAGTTATAATGTATCCAATTTCTTGCATAAGTCATAAACATTCTCTAAGGAAATACAAATAACCACATCATAACAAAGATGAACCAACGGTTTCTTAGACTTGTTATTTTGATACTGAAATTTTCAAAACTGAGTTCATCTTTACAATTTTCCAATCTAAATATTCTGTATTAATTATAAAATGCTATTTTTTTATGTAGAGTAACATTTCAAAATAGCCCCCTAGGAGTAAATGCTTATTTTACCCAATACTTTCAAGAAAAGTTAATCCTTTGAAGATAACAGGAAGAAGGTAGATGGAGAAAATGAATAATGCTTTCCTAAGAGGTAAGAGTATTTGTGTGTGAATGTCATTAAGAATCAAAATGTCAAAGGGTATTCTTCCTTTTTTTTTTTTTAAATTAACCTAGGAATGTTTATTTCCTTCTTAGTTTTTTCAAGTACCCAGTCATTGTTCAGTAGTGTGTTGTTTAATCTCCACAGGTCTGTGAATGCTCTAGGGTTTCTCTTACTGTTGATTTATAGTCTTATTCCAGTAAGATCAGACAGAATAGGAGCAATTATTTCCACTTCCCTGTATTTATTAAGACTTGGTTTGTGTCCTACTTTATGATCTATTTCAGAGATAGTTCCATGGTCTGCTAAGAAGTATGTATATTCTGCAGTTTGGATGAAATGAATGTTCTATAAATATCTGCTTAGTACATTGACCTAGGATGTCATTTTTCTTTTAACTGATTTTATTGAGCTATACATTTTTTCTGCTCCCCTTCCTTTCTCTCCCCTCCCCTTCTACCTCTTCCATGGTCTCCATGCTCCAAATTTACTCAGGAGATCTTGTCTTTTTCTACTTTACATGTAGTTTAGATCCATGTATATCTCTCTTAGGGTCCTCTTTGTTTTCCAGATTCTTTGGAATTGTAAAATTGTAGGCTGGATTTCTTTGCTTTATGTCTAAAAGCTACTTATGAGTGAGTACATAATTGTCTTTCTGAGTCTGGGTTACCTCACTCAATATGATGCTTTCTAGATCTATCCATTTGCCCACAAATTTCAAGATGTGATTATTTTTTTCTGCTATGTAGTACTCCACTGTGTAAATATTCCACATTTTCCTTATCTATTCTTCAGTAGAGGGACATTTAGGTTGTTAGGATGTCATTTCATTCAGATATTTTTGTCAGGATTAGGATTACCTGTCAATTGCTGGGGCTAATCTGTGACATTATCTATCAGTACTTGTTTTTATCAAACTGGATGCACTTCTATTCAGGGTTTAGAATATTAACATTCTCTTGATGATGGTCCTTTAATCAGTATGAAGTGACCATCTTCATCTGTTTCCGCTAGTTTGGGCTTGAAATATACATTATCAGGCACAATACCTTGTTTCCTCTGTCCACTTCCTTGAAATAACTCAAACGATATTCTTGAAATGTAATTTTTTTTTTGAAGGTCTTATAATGTAGCCCAAGCTGAACTTGGAACTTTGAGCAATTCTCCTACTTTACCCACTTCAGTACTAGGATAATAGAGGACTGTGCCACCAAGTACAGCAGAACAGTAATTTTTAAAATAAATTAGTAAATATTTTTAAAAATAAAAAAATTGTCATTTAGTACTCAATTTACAGATAATAGATTAAGAAGCAAAGTTAATCTCTGCTACAAAGAAGTAAAATAATAATCTGTGCCTTCTATATGAGAAATTGAACAAACAGAATAAAAAAAGTATCATTTTATACAGAAATGTAAAGTCTATGTTGCACAAACTCAACATTGACCAAGTGGCAGTGTGACTCTTACTCTCTTCTGGAGTGAGGTCTGGGTACACTTCTTCTAGGGCAGCTCGCAGCCTTCGTTCATCCACAAATGGCAATAGAGCAACACCTGCAGAAACCAACAAACCTGGTTACCCGGCTATTAAAATCACCTGATTTCAGATTTTCATAGGTTCAAATGAACATTCTAGTAAAGTATCTCTGTTGACACAAAGACATTAAACTCTATTTTGTCATATAGCCAAAACTCAGATGTAAGTATTTTCATATGCAGTGGTAAAGACCAAAAATGTCCCCTATTTTTCATACCTACAATGCTGTCACCTCACTAAAGCCCTAAGGCCAACAGCAGCTAATCTTCCTAGAGCTTGACCTGTCCTTTTGTCCTTCCTGATTCTTTGTAAAAATGAGGTCATTTACCTAACATACTCAGAAGTTCTATTTCTGGGCTACATGAAGTCTTTTTAATTTCTAAGCTTCCAAAGCACTGTTTATACTTTAATCTGATTAATTTGTATACAAACATTCTTTAGAGCCTTGCCTAAATAATTTGTTATTGGGAAATAGAACTATCTGTCCATATGGGGCTAAAAATGGCCCCCAGAGTACGCAGAACTAAAGGTATTGCTTTATTTGACCTAAGGTTATTGTTTTCAGGGAAGTTTATCCTTAATACAGTACTTATTGTAATACTAAAAAAAGGTTACGGAAGCATATCTATTTTCTGCTAGAGAACAGTAAAAATGGTATTATGGACAAATAAAACTTAAAGATAAATAGCAACAACAAAAGTTTAATAGAACTAAATAATTCTAAAACAACTACCACTCCAAACCACTGTATTCAAAAATTAAAAGAAATGAAAAGCTTCCAAAGTAGACTTAGTTACTACTATTTTCTCAGTAAGGAAGCATCTGATTTTACTGCCATATAAGAATCTAAGTTTAAAAAGAAACTAAGTTCTGGTATAAATTTTGCAGTACCTAAAAGAAGTGACCTTGGCTGGGTGGTGGTGACGCATGCCTTTCATCCCAGCACTCAGGAGGCAGAAGCAGGCGGATCTCTGTGAGTTCGAGGCCAGCCTGGTCTACAAGAGCTAGTTCCAGGACAGGCACCAAAAATTACAGAGAAACCCTGTCTCGAAAATCCAAATAAATAAATAAATAAATAAATAAATAAATAAATAAATAAATAAATAAATAAATAAATAAATAAATGAAGTGACCTCAAAATTACTAACAGAAAATAAAAAGGAGTTGTTCAAATTCTGTTTAGTTACACACTTGGCAAAAATATACCAACAAATACCCAAGTCATTATTTACCTTACTTTTCTACCCATTTGACTTAGGATTTAAAAAAAAGTTCTATAAGACTTTCCTATAGTAAAACTTTTCTACAATATTAATTCCAGAAGCTGGATCCAATCAGGAAACAACTTGCAGTAACACTGACAGTGCTAAAGTCACCAAGAAACAAATCACCGCTGTTGCCTGGGTAAAGGTGAGATAGTTCGTCTCTCTGTGCTCTAGTCCATACACTGCCTCTTCTGATCCTCACATTCACCCTGATCCAGCTCAGGCACTGGTTCTGCTCAGATAGAGAGTCACTTCAATAAAGTTCCTCTAGAGTCAAACATAAAGAACTATTACATACATAACAAATTCTATTCTATAACAGTACTGTTAAATTACATATAATGTGTTAAAAGTACACACAGTCAAAAAAAAAAAAAGATTTTTTTTTTAAAGTGTCCAGCTGCAGTTCTCTATCATTTTAAGATATAATCAACCTGGGCAAAAATGTTACCAAGTAATATATTGACAATGTTTTAATAAGTTTATTTTTTTTCCTTTTTTTTCTTTTTCTTTTTAAGGCAGGGTTTCTCTGTAGCTTTGGAGCCTATCCTGGAACTCGCCCGGTAGACCAGGCTAGCCTCAAACTCACAAAGATCCACCTGCCTCTGCTCCCAAGTGCTGAGATTAAAGGCTTGTGCCACCACCGCCCAGCTACTTCAAGTAAGTTTTAAAAGTGTGTTTAAAACTCTCTGTTAATAACTATAATAACATAAGTTGGCAAATAATCTATATGCTTATATATTTATTTAGTATAAACCTAAGCAAGGACTGAATTATTTAATAAACACAAATATATTTACTTATTTTTTATCACCCCTCCATTTTCCTATGCTCCTTCTCCTTAATTAAAACATCCTCCACAAAGTTCCTTCAAAAACCTTCTGAGATTCTAATCCATTTATATGAGACAAAAACATTTTACATAACCCCAATCAGTAGGATGCATTTCCATTATCATAAAAGTAACATGAAATTATCACTTCTATGTAAACCAAAGCCCAACCTCCCCCCGCAAATCTCTTAAACTTTTCAAATACAGCATTGGGGGTGAGGGTGAATGTTGTGAGGTTGCTGTGGACCAAAGTCAGATGTACAAGCCAGGCAAATGATCTACCACTGAGCTATATCCCAGTCCTTCAGTCTTTAATTGTTTCATATGCCCCTCTGTCTCACAATTCTGAGCTTAGAATCCTAGAAAAGTACACACACACACACACACACCCAAAGTCAAAACGATTTGCTAAAAGAAGTCTTTGGCCAAGGATTTTTTAATTGTGTTTTATATTCAATGATCAACATTTGTAGAGTAGTAAAGAATATTTCAAATTTAGTATGAATCTTAAAATTGCCTCTTCTACAAAATTTATTCACACAAGGGAATTTAAAAACAGACAAAATAAATGAATTTCAAGTGTTAAGTTTCTAGTATATATATTTTTTTAAAGTTACCAGGGTATAACCCCAAATGGGCATGACTGTTTCTTTCTCAGCAGTTTCTCAGACAATGGATTGCTGACTACAGAAAAAGTCACTAAGGACACTAAACCTGCAATTTTAACCCATTTCAACAAGTTACTATTTACCAGAAAGTTACTGTTAAATTATTATTGACCATTGACAATCATGTATTGAACAGATATATCCACTTTCACATGTAACTATGAAAATAAGTGTAGAGTACAGTTTCCAAAATTCTTTTATCCTTAAGTCAAGACTAATCGATCAGCTTTATTAAAAACTAAAACAAACCAGGTAGTGATGGTGCACGCCTTTCAAGACCAGCCTGGTCTACAGAGCTAGTTTCAGGACAGCCAGGGCTACACAGAGAAACTGTGTCTCAAAAAACAAAACAACAAAAGTAAACAAAAATATCTAGATTTTACCTTGCCATGCATATTTCTTCCCATTCAAATCAATAGCAAAATCTTCAGGATAGAAGTCAATTATACTAGAATCCTATTTCAGGGAGAAAGTGAGAAAAAAAAAATCAAAAACAAAAGTCACATACCTAGTCACAAGAAACATAACAGGACTCTTGTTCAAGTCATCAAACTTCAATGAAGAAATGTTGAAGTATATTTTCTCTAAATACTAAGGTTTGAGGTTGCTAATATGAGGTGCAGTAAAAAAAAAAACTTTATTTAAACAAAGAAAAAGAATTTCAGAACTCTTAATTATGGGCTACATGCAGTCACTGAAGGGTTTAGTTACTCAACATTTCCTATTCCCTGGCTGGGTCTCACTTTTTAACTAGCACAAAAAAATAAGCTTAGAGGTAATTGTTAAGTTGGGAGCATAGGCCCAAGCCCCTCGCATCTATCCCAGCCCCCAGTCCTGAGAGTTATATTGGTCTGGACTCCAAATCCCAGCAGGCCAGGCCCACAGAATATTTAAATGAACTCCCAAAAGAGGAACATGTGGTCTCTATTCCTTCCTCCCGGTGGTCGTGTTCGCCCGCAGAACTCCCACAGAACTCCCATGAAACTTGGATATTTCTTATTTGGCTTGACTGGTATTTTGCATCGGCAGAGAGCTCACATTAGGAAAATATTCCTAACATCTTGGAGGTTCCACCGAGATAGGGCAGGCCCTTGCCACACGGCAGGCCGCATGTTCAAAGTCCCCTAGTCTATTTTGCGTTGGCAGAGAGCTCGCCTTAGGAAAATGTTCCTAAAAGTAATTTTAGGTAAGTCAGATAGAATGTTTAAAGTCATTATATAGGGATGAAACAAACTGGAATACTTACGCAGCACATGGTGACTTACAACTTTAATTGATACTAGAAATCAGAGGTGGATCTCTGTGAGTTCAAGGCTAGCCTGATCTACAGAGGGAACTCCAGGGCTATCTAGTAAGTTCCCTGTCTCAAAAAAGTTACATGAAGACTGAAAATAAATCAGTTTTATTTACTGGACAGAATACTCACAGCCAAATAAAGTACAGAGTAACACACTGTGAAGCGAAAAATATATGGAAGAACTTATTCTTTCTATACTTCAGTTATTTAACTATGAAATGCTACAGCAACTCTGACTAATGTTGCCAGCATACTTTAGAACACTAAGACTTACAGGGTCACTCATGAGCTTCCGCCATGATGGGGGTAGAAAGTTACCACTCGCAGCTGGAAAGACTCCCATGAGTTGCTCCAATGGTTTAAACTGCAAGAGAGGGAAAGGTTAAAAACTCCAAATTATTATCCAGTTCAAATTACTATTTTTTTTTTCATCAACTTGAGGCTTACCGGTTTTGTGCCCTTCTCAAATTCAGAAGACATGTCTGCAATACCTTCAAAGTCTGAGGCAAATGGTGCATAATGGAATGGATAATACCACTTCCAGGAAGCACAGCCCTAAAATCATTAATGACAAAAGCAAAATACTCTTAACAATGAACATGGTAAAAAAAAAAAAAGTCTATAATATTTGTAAAATAAGCCTTCTGTTATATACTTCACTCATTAATTTTCTGAGTTCAAAATATTGTTTAGTTGCCTACTTCATATCAGTGGTTCCTATACCTAAAACATATGGTGAAATTTCTTGAATAATCAGTAGTTACCATCAAATTTTGTATTCACAAACACAATTGGGCTAAGATATTTATCCTTAATATATTTGATGACATTTCTTTCCAATCTCAAGCTTCTATCATCAAATAAAACCAATTAACAAAAAACTCAATATTTTATTTCATATAAAAATCATAATACTATAGGAGTGCTGGTACAACCAAATTCCTTCCAATTTTCTATTGGTATGATTTACGCTGTATCTTTTCTTTAGTTAGTGACTATCAAATACTCAGTTATTTTTAAACTCTATTTAAACAATCAAACCAAAACCCCAGTAAACTTTAATCATTTTAAAGACCAATTCAAACACTCTGATCCTAAAATCTTTTAACGTAACAAAATCAAATTTTACTGATACAGTAATTTCTAAGGAAATTCCAAGTCCTTACAAATATTAAAAAATTTTTAATAGAAAGTTTTAAATAACAAGTATGGATTCTATCTAAGAATATTCAACATTATGCACAGCTACAGAAATTACTAGTTTTCTAAAATGAGTAGCCAAAACTTAAAAGGAAAAATTCTTTTGGTACCTGGTAATAATATCGAAGAACCCAGCACAGTCCTTCAACATAAGACTGAACAACCTTACGTCGGAATTTCTCATCAGCCGCATCTACATCAAATTTGTTCTTGTAGTATCGCTGCTTCCAACCAGCCTCCCATAACCTAAAAATTAGGTGAAATAAGTTTATGTTGAATTAATACATCTGCAACAATAGTCTACTGATTCCAACCTAAATCAATTTATATTTAATATCTAAGGGAAATTGAAGGAGCTGAACAGAAAAACTAACAGAGATTCATTTAACTTTCTAAAATGATGAGCTCTACTTTTAGCACCAATGATAATTAGACATCAGAAACCCAAATAATGATTATGGTAAGGCCATTAAATAATTATATTTGAAAAAAAAAAAGAGAATAACCATTTTTTCAGTAAATACATGATACTTGTTTGTGCCGATCTTAATTCTGCTTTGCATGTTTTTTTATTGTTTAATAATTCTAAAACTATGTTCTAAGATTGAAATATTGAAGACATTTTATATTTCAAATTTGTCACAATATGTTAAACCATATAAAGAAGGTAAGTTATTTTTACAATAGTATTTTAAATGTTAAAAAGATATTTAAAAATCTAGGGAGCAGGCAAGCAAGACTGTGTGGTACTTGTACTCACTATCTTTGCTCACCTCTTACCTCTTGCAACACAGAGTTCTGATGACTTACTAGGAGAGAGAGATATATTTCTGCATCCCCTCCCCTCATATCCCTATTCTCCTCATTTATGTTCTGGTATAACCTATCTGCTCTTCCAGAAGACTGGGGTTCACATCCCAGCACCCAACCACCATCTGTAATTCCAATTTCAGGGTATCTGAAATTCTCTTCTTGCCTCTCCAGATACCAGGCACACACATGGAACAAAGACATACATTCAGGCTAAAACACATAAATACATATAAAAGAAAACTTCTAGGATGAAAACCCAAAGTGATAGGGCAAAGACCAGAGATATATTAATTAAATGTTTATCTCATGGCAATTCATTTATCTAATTTTTTCCCCATTGATCCAATATTAAAGGATTCTAGGAAAATCAAGTTATATATGACATACACATGAAGTTCTTAATCATAAATAAGAATATCCACATTCTATCTCCTGTGCAAGAAGTTTGCCTTGCTGAACTTTGAAAGACATCATTTTCCTAAATTCTTAGTGAGCTACAATGTTTTAAATTGTTGGCCTCTTGTAAAGAGAGCACAGGGTAATCTGGACTTGGGTTTAGGAGAGGCTAGCAATCTTTTTACATAATGACTCCAAGTCCAGCCTCTGAACCAATTACGGAATCAAAGCTTCTCACTATAAAATTTAAGTATGCAGTTAAAAGGAAGAAAACTTCTCTGCCATGAAACAAAATTGTACATATGCAATTCTATAGTTCTTTTTAAAAAATACATATTTATAACAAAATTGTACATATGCAATTCTATAGTTCTTTTTAAAAAAATACATATTTATATCTTAAAATGACTTCTGCACATTTCATTTTGAAGAGCAACCTTTTCAGTTGAGAACACTAAAGTAAACTATGTTATTGTCAAAATGTATCTGAACTTTCTAGGCTAAGCAACTTGAAAATTTAATCTCCAAACAGTAACATTCAGATCACATTATTGGAGCTAAATATTTGTGACTAGCCAATCCAGCGCTTGGTCTCAGAGGGGAAAGTGGCTTGGAAGACAGAAAGCTGCCTGCATACTAATCTAGATACTTGGGTTTAACAGCAACAGCTTACACATCTCTGTGGAATTAGTGACTATTCTAACTCTCCACATTAATTACTGATGGATAAAAAGATCACAGGCAAGTATCTGAAGGCATTGCTGCTCTAAGCTAAATAGCATTAATTAGACCACATCTATTTCAGCAATTTGCTAACAAAGTGCTACCAAAGAAAATGGCTTTACCTGATGTTATCCTCTGGCTCTGGCTCACTGTCACTGTCTTCTGCTTTTCTCTTAATTCCTGCTAGTGGAGATGGGGAGCCATCAGATGCAAAACTTGTATTAGGAGATACTGAGGGACTCTGCAGACAATTATGACATTACAGAAGGACTGCATTATTCATTTTAAACAAGAAGATATAGGCAAAAATCTACCACTTAAGAGTTTCATGGTGATAATTTTCAAAACTATTAAACAGAGAGCAAACGTATCTAGAAAGAAGAGACTTAACCTTCTCCCACACCAGTTCCCTTCCCAAGAAATCCAACAAAGTACCAAGCTTTCTATGTTCAAATTCCAAAGAATTATTAAGACAAAACATGTTTTAAAAAAAATAATAGTTTGGGGCTGGAGAGATGGCTCAGAGGTTAAGAGCATTGCCTGCTCTTCCAAAGGTCCTGAGTTCAATTCCCAGCAACCACATGGTGGCTCACAACCATCTGTAATAAGGTCTGGTGCCCTCTTCTGGCCTGCAGGTATACACACAGACAGAATATTGTATACATACTAAATAAATAAATAAATATTTTAAAAAATAGTTTAATAAACATAAAAAAATTATTCCTCCTGAGTCTTGATTTCTTTTGGTAGTTTCCGACATTATGAATTTATAATTAATCTCTACTATCAAACAATAAAGTTATAAAAAAAAACCTCTGAATGGAAAATCAAATACATGGTACATATTATCTGTAATACATAACAATTACACACATCAGACAAAGCTTGTGAGAGTGCGATCAAATAGTAAGCCATACCCAACCACTCTGGAAAACGGCAAAGACTTTACCTGAAAACTGTTAAATTATTTTATATGTATTGTTTTAAGATGAAGTATATAAAAAAGTGGGGACTTTCATTAGTATTGCAAAAAAACTTGAATGATAAGTTACTATTTTTCCTTTGCACCAAACTCAAAGAACACAACAGGACCCTAAATATTTTAATATTTAATTAATTATTTTTAAAAAATCTTTGCAATTATAGTTAAAATAAATGACCAAAATTGTCATGATAGATAACATTTTCATAGTTAAGCTTTCCTTCTGCTAATCACAGCAGATTAGCTATTTTAAACAAATTGATTACTTTAAAATGAGAGCTCACAAGGCTCTATAGGCTTTAATGATACTAAAACAAAAATCTTAGCATGAAGACAGTCCACATTACATACTAAAAAAATGTTAGGCCATACTCACATAGAACTTTAAAGTACTTTTCTTTCAAAAACGTACGTCAGCTTTGTTCAGAGCAATTTAATAAACCAAGGCTAGAAAGAAAGCCCAGTGAGTAATGCACCTGCTGTACCAGAACAAGACTCTTGAGTTCAACCCATATATATCAAAAAGGAAAAGGACACAGCTTTTAATCACAAGCTCTATGAGTTTGAGACTAGCCTAGTCTACACAGTGAGTACCAGCCAGGACTGTATAGTCAGAGTCTGTCTTTTAAAAAAATTGTGAAAGGTGAAAAACAACTCTACAAATTGCCCTATGACTTCCATAAGTGCACAATGATTCACAGCACCCTCACACACATCATACACAAACACAATAATAATCATTAAATAATTTCTTTTAAAAATACATATTCAGTGTCTAAACAAATCAGTACAGAAAGGTCTCTTTGTATTGGGAAAATGAGAGAGGGGGCATTATCCAACAGACTGATAAGAGTCTGACATACCAAGTTCAGCCTCTACTGGATGCATGCATGGCCTTGAGCAGTGCAACCTCTGTGAGCTTCCCCGACACTGATGATGATATTCTTTTTAGATGGTATAACAAGTGTTAAATAAATTATGTGTGTCAAAGATCACTGACTAGTATTCTGCTTGTCTAGCACAAGTAGTTAATCAACCAGTAAATGATCATTATTAGGTAAGTCTTATCATCTATTTGGGTGACATTCATATTAACTGCCCAAGCAAAAGCATAGAGAAATTGTATGCTTTTCAAAATACAGTATTTCTTGGACTATCAAAAAAAAGATATTACTCAATGACTAAATCCTCATGGTCTAATTAAGGCACAGAATAGTTCTGAAAAGATATTTTAAGGTATCCGTTATTACCCAAAATTTGGGTAATTTGTATTTGTAAAGATAAAAAACAGATGGCAAAAGCTCAAAACTGGTTCCGAGGAGGAAGGAAAAATAAGACAGCAAAAGCCACTGTGCCCCCTAATCTAGGCCTTAAGACATTTGGATACCCCAAATTTTTACATTTTTAGTACCATTTACCAATCAGTTCTTTGGGGTAGAGACAAACAGCTATAGTCCACGTATTATAGGAACACCAATGCCATTTAACTATCTCTTTATATAACTTGTATTGACTATCTCATTTTCTTTCACTTCATTTAGTGATTTTCATCTTGATAAAGATAGATTTAATAAAGTTAAAAATATTCTGAGACAATGTTGGGAAAACCCTGTCAAACAAAACCTTAGACAAAATAATAAAATCCAAAGACACACAATTCTAAAAGGAACTGAACATTCTCCATGCAACACCACACAGAAGCAAGTCACTTACAGAGTTATTATGCATTCTCATTTCATAGGCCGCGTGTCTTGGATTACTGGCTACTTGACAACCTGGGGAATTTCTTGAACCCAAGGCATGAGGTGTTAATATTCCACCAGGAGTAAAAGCTGGTTGATCCCTCTAACATAAAACAAAAGTAAAATTAAATTACAAAACAATTAGTGACAGAAAACAAAGAAGATAATGGAATAGTCCTAAGTACTTTTGATGATGAACTGTTTATGTGGAACTCTGAGAGAAATAAACCCTCTCCTAGTTGTTTTAGGTCATGGTGTTTCATTGTATCAATGATAACCCTAACTAAGACAGTGCTCTTGAATCCAAATGCAATGGTAAGCAACTTAACATTTCTCCCTTTCAGTTTCAGATATTGCTCAGTTCTTATAAAACATAGTAAAGGCAACAAGTCTGAAAATCCATCTGGTAAGAAAAAAAAAGGTGAGCATTATGCAATTACAGACAGAATCTATCACAGTCAGACAATAAGCAGCATAGTTAAGAGAAAGGACTGATCAATACTAGGAGCAAAACCAACAAAGAAGGCCATGTGTATAATGGAAGGGAGTAACAAAAGCAGGAATATAATTAGAAGTACAAATGAAGGAACCCCTCAACAGCACAATAGGTGAATTTAGAACATGGGGGAGGAGGTGGTTCTAGATGGGCAGAATTAGACCAAAACCAAGATAGAAGTGAATTTCGAAGGGACAAAGGAGTCTGAGGAGATTTCAAAGAGAGAAACAAAATTCAGAGGGTCACACTCTAAGAGGATTAGAATCTGACAAAGATGAAAGAAGAGAAAATGTGTACAGTAACTTCCAAGAAGATACAAAGGGCCAACTATTCTTATTACAAAAACTACCTAACTGTTACAAACAATTCTAATAGAAAAGGCCACTTGCTGCCCACTTCTTGTCCATCACGTAGAACTCCTGACACTAAAACTCAAAAGGGACTTCTTTAAAAATGACTGTGTATAATGGCACATACCAATAACCCTTTGCACTTGAGAGACTAAGGCAGGAGGATTGAGAGCTCAAGACCAACTCAGGCTAGACAGATACATATATTCCGTATCTCAACATGCCCATGTGCACATACATGCACACGTGCACACACACACACACACGACAGCGGACTGGAGGTGGATGGTCTTGACTAAGGAATATTTATCATCCTCAAAAAAAGTTAAACTATGACCAATCCCATGCAATTAATTAAAACTCACCTTCATCCTCTTTCTTTTTTCTTTCTGTCGTCTTCTAAAACTGTCCTAAAAGTATAAAATCCACATATTCTGTCAAATAATTACACAAAAATGTCAGAGTTAAACATTAGCAGGAGTGATTCGAAAGACCATTTAAGTTTTAAAGGAAAATATCAATAATACGGGAACCTAACTAAACTAGGACTCACACTATATATACAAAGCCCTGTCTATCAGAACTCTAGATATGCAGAAAGACTGAATTTAGATAAAAATAAACTGTTCTTGAAGTTTTCAGATCTTAAAAATACACTGCAGGAAAATGGAAGAACTATGACAAAGACCTTAGCTTTACCTAGATGGAATAAGCTTTTCAATATGGAGAAAATACAAATACAAAAACAATGAATCTTATCTTGTTAAATATAATTATCATTTAAAACCTCTATGAGATAGCTGAATGAAAACATTTGGTTACATTACTAAAGGCTGCTAACCACTCCTAATTCCAGCATGAATGGCAAGCAAGAAAGAAGTGGAATTCCACAAACACTAACTCCTAGCTTCCAAAAAGCTATCAACAGGAAAAAAGAGAATTCAGATTTACTAATTATTCTGGGCCAAGTTTATGAATAAGGTAGGGTTCTTTCCCCGGTTCTCAAAGGGCAGTCATGTTTTCAGCTCTCTAAGATTTAGGGCTGCTATTGCTCATTAACAAATGGTCCATTCCACAGCTTTGCACACTCACACCCAACAAAGTAAGACAGAATGGTCACGGTTTCTGTTGGAGCCAAAACAGAAGCCAGCAGATATACTGCTGGTGGTTACCCTAAGTGCATTCTCCCAAGCGCAATGCAAAACTTTAATGAGATTTGAAATTGGTGTTTTCTCTCAGGAGAGGAGTTTTTCAAGACAGTTTCCTTGTGTAGCCTTGGCTGTCCTGGAATTCACAGAACCACCTGCCTCTGCTAGAATTAAAGATATACACCACCACACCGGCTCAGGAGAGAGGTTTAACAAAGCATACCTAAAGATGAGGCAATGAAACCTCCAATGGTATGGAAACTGTTGATTTCTTCCACTTTGATTTCTATCTGTGGTTCTGGAAATCTAACCTAGGGTTTCTTCCAAGTGAGGTAAGTACTCTATGTATTCGGTTATATCCTTAGCTCTCGATTATTTTATTAATTTACATCAGAGAAAGAGAGATGTATGAGAGGGGTGTGTGTGTGTGTATGTGTGCGCACGCACATGAGCGAGCACACGCACACATGTGAGAACTTACAGGAGTCTGTCCTCTCTTACCATGTGGGTTTCAGAAACCAAATGCAGGCTTGGAAGCAAGTACTTTCACCCACTGAGCTATTTAGCTGGTTCCCTTACTAATTTCTCTAATAAAGCTTTCTTCCTCTCTCTCTTCAAAGCAGCTTCTATCTAGGTCATCTGCAGACGTGATATCTGTCACTCTTTTCAGAACTTCCTCCAGTCACATTCTTCACCTGGCTTTCCCCTATCCTTGCTCCTGCCTTTACGCAATGTTATTGTTGCCTTGAGCCCAGTACTTGGACCTCTTCACTTCTCTCTTCCCATTGGAATGAGCACAAGCTCTTGGCTTTAAACACCATCTATATACTACTAAACAGGACCTCTCCTCCTTCAAAATCTCCATCTGGGTACTTTGAACTAAACATTTCCAAAATGGAATACTCACCTAAAACTCTAAGACTTTCCTGCACCCTAACCTTTCCTAGGGGAGCTGCTCCAAACACTTTCTAACTGCTTGGAAGTACCCTGGGGTCATTCCTGACACCTCATTTCTCTTTTACCACCCGCATTTAGCCCATCAGCCAGCCCCATTGGCCCTACTTTCAAAACTTGTTCAGAATCCCTCCGCCCTCAATAGTTAATCAAAACAAGGTAGGTGGAAAGTCAGATCTTGTCAGTTTTCTATCCAGAACCCTCCATTGATGCATAGTAAAGTTAAGTCCTTAAGATGGCCTATGGGGCACTAGATCTGGCCCCTATCACTTTTTGGAACTCCACACTAAAACTCTTACCTTCTTGCCTCTGCTCATGCCACATAATACTTGCTTCTTGCTGTTCTGTGTATATATAAGGCAGCTCCTGTCCAGAGCTCTGGCACAGCTATTCTCTGGGTTTTAAGTATTTCCATTAAATATCTACACAGCATACTTCTCCACATTATTCATGTCTTTATTCACACTAATCTATCAGCACAGCCTCACTGTGATTTCTAGTGCCATTACCACTTTCCCACATACTGTTTCAACTGCTGTTGTTTTTGTTTGTTTGTTTTTAAATCTTAATGGCATTTAAAACTACCACATTACATGGTGGAGTTGGTGACTGTGTTTGTTGTCCATCTTCCACTAAAGAATGCAAACTTCCAGAAAACAGAAATTTTTGTCTAGTTTTACTTTAGTGTTTTACTTTGGTTTTCTGCTGCCTTATCACTGGCAATCAAAACAATGGCACATAGCTAGGCTCATAGTAAGATTACCAAAGCTCATAATGCATCCTTTTCTGAAGCCTTCCATTCTGCTATCTGATAAATATCTGACTCAGAGGGTTAGTAGTAACACATAAACAGAAGAACTGCTGGTGTGAACCTTATTGGTCTTTAACTTTTATGTGCTACGAATACTTTTATAAATGTGTCAAAAACCACAAACATACTTTCTAGAAGTTTCAAACTGAAATTCTGATGTTTCCCCTCTTCCCAGGCAAGGGGGAAAACAATATGACAAAAGGGACACCAAGGCTTAAAATATCTTCTTACTAGGTCAGCCAGAAATCATGTTAAGTATGAAACACTAAGGCAGAAATCAAACCCTTTCTGCTTCAATGCTAACTTATCATCAATATTTAATGTGATAGCATCTGCTAAAGTCACATAAAAAGACTGCTCTTGCAAGGATTTTTTATACCAAGCTGTAACAAAGCATATACTATTTCTTGTTAAGTTTAAATAGTAATAAAGTAAAAACACTGTTAAGTGTTGAAGATATAGTCAAACACACGCACACACTCCAAAACAGCTGTTCCAGTAGATACTGGAAGAAAACAACTCAATATCAAGGCAATTGGAAAGAATGCTTACTTAGTTGCTTAGTCAACTCTTATTACATAAGAGAGATTCAAAGTCCTAAAACTAAGAGAACAGAATTGTGATATACAAAGTTTAAAAA
This sequence comes from Chionomys nivalis, assembly GCF_950005125.1. Lineage (NCBI taxonomy): Eukaryota > Metazoa > Chordata > Mammalia > Rodentia > Cricetidae > Chionomys > Chionomys nivalis. The sequence goes on from NC_080094.1 coordinate 29,500,691, forward strand.
AAAATGTAATTATTATTTGCTATTTGCTCAATAAAGCCATGTGGGTTTTTTTGTTTGTTTTTTGTTGTTTTTGTTTTTTACAAAATTAGCTTACAAAAGAATTTTTCTCTTTAAGAAGCTACTATCTGGGCTGGAGAGATGGCTCAGTGGTTAAGAGCATTGCTTGCCCTTCCGAAGGTTCTGAGTTCAGTTCCCCACAACTACATGGTGGCTCACAACCATCTGTAATGAGATCTGGTGCCCTCTTCTGGCTTGCAGGCATACGTGCAGACAGACTACCGAGAATACTGTATACATAATAAATAAATAGATTTAAAAAAAGAAGAAGCTACTATCAGCTCATTTCCCCATTTTGATCTCCTTAGCATTTCTGGTCTCCTTTGCTACCCCTACATATCAATCTCCAAACATTCTGACTGTAGACTGCTGCCATTCCAGCCCACCTGCTTCCTTAGGCTTTGTACCCCTGGCCAAGGGCTAGGTAGTATGACTAAGTCACTCTAACCTACAGCTTTTCTTCTATTTAGGGAATCTCCTTTTACCTCTTATTAATGGTAAATGTTTCCCAAGCTCTCATAGGGCACTTTCATTCTACACAAGCTCCCACAGAATTTCACATTCCACCATGGCTTCAAGTACCTCCTCCCATCAACCAAGGTTCTAAAATTGTTTTCAAGATTTTCCCCATCCCCATGTCAGACATCCTGTAGTCCCCTCATACTCATATCCAAAATGAACCTCAATTTGTATCTGGTCTCTCATCCCAATCTCCTATACTCACAGTATTTGCTATCTCAGTGAATGGATTCAACAAACACCAAACTGCCTAGGATAGAAATCATGACTTCTCTAAAAGCACTTGTCAGTCTTACATGGTCTAAGTGCTTTTTTTTTTTTTTTACTTTAGTTCCTTCCTCTATGTTTCAATTTGTGGAGGGAGCTACCACCCTCCACAAAACCTACATTCTTCCATCACTCTGTTCTAGCTGACACTATCCAACTCAGATCCTATACTTGGACTCCTAGAATACAAACTCCTAGTCCTTACCCAGTTTTCTAGAGTATAAACGGTTTCTGTAAAATGTGATAGCCATGTTTTAGCTAGTTTTAGATTTATATCCTAAATAAGATTAGGAAGAGAAAAACTGCAATACAACTCAAACAATGTACAATACACAGTTACACACAGCAAGCATCACAGCCTTTATAAAATAATCAAGTACCAAGGGATTATGTAAGTGACAACACATTACGGTGGTATTACAACACAGACAGGTTAAAAAGTCTATCACAGCCTATGAGAGACAGCAGTAATTTTAGCTACTGCAATGCATTTACCTCATCATCTTTTCTCTTTTTAAAAATGCTATCTTCAACTTCACCAACTGCTAACATGATCATCTGTACTCTTTGTAGATTGACATAACCACTTTCTGTAAGGTAACCCTGTAAGTGATAAAATACATGTAAAATGATCTGCCTAGAAAACCAAATACTTCTGTTTTTAAATTACTCAAGAATAAACTTACCCCAGTTTTGTGTACCACGTTTTTGTATATGTTAACCAAACGATCAATAGCACCTTCCCTGCCACCAGGAGACAAACATTATTCATTAGGACCAGTGGGCTCTGTAAAGTCAAGAAGGCTGAGACAGTCATTGGAACACCCTACAGATACACATACCTAATCTCTAGTGACGGCAAGTGAGGAAGGAAATCATTGCCCACAAAGAAGCACATGAACACCCAGTCATCAATGCTCCTCTCCACATCAAATGGGAATGGTAAGCTGGCCATGGTGAGTTCTTTTTCCAGATACTACAACCAAAGAAGAATGCTGACATCAAAGCAATGAAAAGAACATGTTTGAGGAATGTCAGTTCCAATAATCACTGAAATGTACCTCTCGAAGAACATTCAGCCGAAGGAAGATAAACTCCCCTTCTGCACAAGGAAGACTATCTGCAAGTTCATCGTGCTGTAAGAAAGACAGTGGAGATTATGCCCAGACTAAACCCTGAAATCTTTTTTTCTAGTCACACAAATTTTAGGGTTTTTCTAATGTAAAATCCCATTTAATATTTAAGTACTAAATTTGAAAAGCCCATCAAACTATTTAAAAATAAACACATCTAGACCATAAGTAAGCAAGTATTTGGTATGAAGGACCAGCAGTGCATATTTTACTTTTGGGGAGACAGATACAGATGAATAGTCTTTCCGTGGACCCAAGTTCAGTTCACAGCACCCACATCAGGAAGCTCACAACAACCTATGACTCCAGATCCAGAGTAACACACACACATACATACACACACATACATACACACACACACACACACACACACCTTAAAATAAAACCTTCTAAAGAAAAATAAAAAAACATTTTTAACTTATAGGTCAGTATGAAAGACATATTTGTCTTTCATCACCTATGTCCAACCAATATTAGTATTTTGTTGTATACTCCTCTGGTCCCTTCTCAGACACATGTATACTTCATTTATTCTATCTGCACTACAAAACCATATAGTATATTATATTTATTTTTCACTTTTTCTCCAAGCACAAAGTTCTTAAAATAGAAACACATGTAGGTTGAACTTCATCCAACCAAGTAAGCTCAAATAAATAGAAAACAGAATATCTAATGTATTTGATGTGTAGATCCCTTAAAAAATACTAATCATTTGAAATATATTCCATAGATACTTCACATTCAATGGGCATCATCATCTATGAGAACTTACCTTAACAGAAACACAAATTACATTAGAAAAACATAAAGTAGAAAATATGAGTATGTGTAAGCTTGTGAGTACAGGTTCACCTTACATTATTTTATAAGTTACATTTCTGTGAAATACTTTTATGAAGCAGTTTGAATAGACTTGGTGCTTAATTGTACACTTAAATAGTTAAATGACATACTTCATGACAGCGTTAATTTTCCCATGATAACATACTTTTTAAATGCAGTATTGTCCATCTTAAAGATCTTACCTTTCCCTTCTTTTCTCTTGGCAAACCTTCACAATCCTTGACCTCATGTCCAAACTGATTACACAGAGCACATGGTTTGGGTTTGTTTGGCTTGAAGTCTTCTCTGATTATGGTGAAGTTAGGTTCATGTGTAGCAAGACCAAGCATAATAAGATCAGCTATCAATCAAAAAAAACAAATGAATGGCACTTTGGAAGAATCCTTTACTGTAATCAAAGTACTACTAAACGATGACACAAGAAAAAGCCCCACAAAACAGAGCATAGGAAGCAAAAATCAAAAAGTAATCCTAGTAGTAGTTCTGTCTACAAAGCCACTCAGACACGAATCTACAACCAACTCCGACTCAGATTACACGTGGGAAACTATCTGTCGTAAACAGGTGACCACAGTACAACAGCAAATCAACAGAGATTCCTTCTAAACTTAGGCAAGACATCTGGGAACTATCAACCAACCCTGAAATATCCACAACACAACAATACAACAACATATTCTGGCTTAATCCAAGAACAGAAAATCCTCAAGAAGAAACATACCATCAGCTCCACACAAACAATGATGCGTATTTGGGTCATGGTTAGGCTGGGCTAAAAAAAAAAAAAAAGGAGACATATTTATAGAAACATATCATCTACAAAAGAAGTACCACAACTTGCCAGAAGTATTTTCTGGTTAACAGCCTTTTTGTTTGTTTACAGGCAGTGCTGGGACCCCATGTGCAGGTAAATCTTTTACCATTAAGTTATATCCCCAGCCTGTGTTATATTTGTTAGAACAAATATACAATCAAATACTTTTGAATTTTACCTCTTTGTCTTCTAATGTAATCCATGATTTTGTGTTCTCCTTCACCAGGTGCACTAGCATCAGATAATATAACCTATTAAAAAAAGTTTAATATGTTTAGTTCATCTTCCCAGTTTTTACCAGAACAAAGAGGAAGACTGACTGCTTTAAGGAAAACAGATGATTTCGTTAATGTGGTGTTACTACGTGGAAAAAACTCTAAAGATGTGTGCTAAACACTAACAGTACACCACTGAATAACTAACCACATAGAGTGGAAAAGAATAAAAGGACTAGGGTCAGATTAGTACTACCAATCAATTCACAGACTCTGACTACTTACTATCAAGGATAAAGTATCAAACCCAAGAGCAATCAATAAAAGGTAGAGTTTACCAAGTCTAATTAAAAGGAAACACACCTTAAACCACAATTACAGAATAGTTCACTCAAGCTTCATTTATCCATTTGTAAATGCAGTCCCACAACTTTAATCTGTTATCTAATGACATATCTACTTTCTAGTTAAAAACTACATTCTTATACATGTATTTTTAAGATTTATGAATTCCATTTTATAGCTTCACATGAGGTAAGAGAAAGAAATTGGCATTAAGAGAAAATTCAGCTATATAAAACCTGGCCATGAAAGGCATCCCATTTCCAATAACCTGGAAAGTTTCTCTTTTTTCTGACAGTCAACTAGCATTTTATGGGAGAAAATCATAAATAATATCAGTCATATCAAAGTACAGACTCAAATGGTCACTCTAATCTTTTTGAAGTACTAAAGTGTGAAACTTACTGTCAAATTTTTCCACCCAGGGTCATTATTTAAACGATCAGCTATGTAATAGCGAAGGCATTTAGCAAGATTGTCCATAAACTCAGTTCCCTAAAATGATAGAAAGAAAGAAATTAATCTACCATTTAAGAGTTAGCAGCAGCTAGCAAAACCTGAGACTACTTACTGGTGTAATACAGTTGCTGTCAAATCTTTCTTTTACTTCTTCTGGAGGAAGAAAGCCACCTAGACAAAAGAGACAATGTTTTTGTTTTCCCTATAAAAAGTGAAATAAACTAATCACCAAAAGTGAACAGTAACAAAAACATTCAAATATAAAAGAAACATGTTATCACGTAAGAAAAAAATGACCCCACCCCCCCACAAGAAAACAGCATTTCCCCCCTTCAATTTAAATAAAACTGTAACACAGTGGTCCTCAACCTCCCTAATGCTGCAACCATTTAAAACAGTTCCTCATGATGTGGTGACCCCCCAAACCATAATATTATTTTCATATTGCTATTGTCATGAATCATAATGTAAATATCTGATATGCAGGAGATCTGATATGCAACTCCTGTAAAAGGGCGGTTTGACTCTCAATGGTATTAATTATAACCTACAGGTTGAAAACCACGCCTTTAAGAAGACTGTCAAACATACAAAAGGTGCTACAACACCAGTAGAATAAAAATCATGAAGTCCTTCCTCTGTAACAAAAGAACATAAGCACTGGATAATGGTTTTAACTTTGACAATAGATATTAATAAATCATTAAGATATTCTATCATAAACAAACTTTAAGAGTCTTAATTAAAGCCATGTCTAAAATAACTATATACTTACACACTTCCAAATAAATTAATATAGCATAATAAGATTTATAAATGCAGTCCATGACATCTTTTTCTCCAGCTGTAAAATCCAATTATAGCGTCAAATAAAATCATGGTTTTCCTGTCTATTATATTGCTATGGGTAGCACACATCAAAAAATAAACCTGATAAAATCAACCAGATATCACACCACACACATTGGGTTGGAGAAGAACCAGGTCTCAGTATCCCTCTCCCACTTCCCTCTTCTGTGAGACTTAGATCTAACCTGGGTACCCACCAATAATTTTAAAGCTTTGGGAACTGCAGAAGAAAGGGGGGTCTAAATTAAAGGTACACTCTCCCTACCTTTTGCAAGTATTTCTTCTCTGACTCGCTGCTTCTCAATTGCTGCTTCCATTCCTTCCTTTGATGCTCTAAACCTCCTTGAACGCTGTTGGTTCATTTTGGCACGTGGTGCCTAAAAATGTATAACTCATGTTTACATAATGCTAGTCAAAATGTTCACAAGCAAATCTATACATTATTTTCCACCCTCTCTTTCTATCACCACAGTAAATCCAAACTGCCTCTTCTCAACTCCTCTGTATGTGTCACCTAGTACTGGTAAGTAATGAAATTCACTCATGGGCCTATGTCACTTCAAAAGGGCAATCACCAATAAGGCACAGTAAATGACACGAAATAAGCACGAAAAGAAAATATCAATGAATTACTGAAGTATCAGGCTTTTCTTTCTAAAATTAACAGTCAACATTTTTCACTAGTCAGCTGATTTTCACTGCAATATTCAGAAAGCTATAAGAACAGAAAGAGACTTTTAAAGTATTTTAGCACTTACCACTCCATCTATTGCCATGTAGAGAAGTCTTCTTGGTCTTACAATATTGAAAAGTCTGTCAATGTACTCAAAAATTGCAACCATCATTTCATCTTCATTTTTTGGTGCTGGTCTATAATTATAAGCAGACAATGTAATAGACTATATAGTACTTCTATGCCCCGTGCTACCAATGGCAAAAGGGGACTACATACTTGTCTTCAGGATGAGTACAGGGATGGATGATTCCATTCATATCCAAATACAGATTATCAAACTCCACATCATTTGGATTAGGTTTACTGGCGTCAACTGGAATCTTTACACCATTGCATTCTTTTGGCTATGAAGAAATGATAATTTGATTGTTAAAATCTAAACAAGACAAGTACTAAGTTCAATATGAACCAATTTAATTTCAGAACTGGAAATAAAATACTTCAAGTACAAACAGAACCAAATTAACTCGTTAAATGTGAATGGCTTCTAACTCAAGTTAATTATGTGAGATCACTGAGGTATCCACGTGGGTGGGGAGAGTCATCTTAGTGACTTATCTCATCATTAAATCAAGTTCTGTCAATTTAACATAAAACGCTTTTCTACCCCCTTCCATGTCATGAGCACACCATGCTAGTACAATCATACCTAGAAAGTCACAACTACCTTCCAACGACTGCCTCACCAGTACACAATCTCATTTCCAGTCCAGAGTTTAATCAGGAAAACACAAAAGCATCTTTGTCTAACCTTACTTACTTTCCTAGTGCTTTCTATACCAAATACCTAAACAATAAGCCTGCCCCACAACAATATTATGTAGCCTGTTCATTTCTCAAAAGTTCCTATAAACCAGATATAGTACCTAACACCTGTACCCAGCACTCAGGAGGCTGAGAAGGAAGAGTGTCCTGAGTTTAAGGCTAATGTGCTATACAATAAATTCCACTATACAGTAAGTTATAGATTTATAGAGTAAGACCCTGTCTCAAAAGAAAACCTAAAAACAAAACAAAACAGAAGTTCCAAGAAAGTAATGTCATCTCACTACCTTTTCTGAATGCCTTCTTCCTCTCTACCAATACTCACTTCTTAAAATCTTAGTAACTTCAGCTAGACACAAATCAAGACACTTGCTTCACAGTACATGTAACATATCACCCAAGAAAGGAACTGTTTTCTCCCTACATTTTCTTAGAATTTTGCTTATATTCTTGTAGTACCACCAGTTTTAGGATTAATTTGTCACTTCCACCCAACTACACTGCTAAATCCTTCAAAAAGTAGGGTTATATTCTCAAAGGTTCTCAATTATACTTTTATAATGACAGTACTTTTGCCTTTTTCTTCCAGAACTTCAATGAAAGATTAAGACCCAATTTTTGTTTTATTAGAATGAATCCTCAAACACATACATAAAACATTATGCTTAATGATATCAGTTACCGAAGTCCACATCCTTTGTGATAATACAGAAAAGTCTCAAACAGACAAATCTATAGAAACAGAAGATAGATAATGGCTGTGTCAAGATGAGGATGGGGAAAGGGTGAGAGAAAAGAAAAGAGACTATTGAGGAGGGGAGGGAAATGGGAAACGGGGAGCAGTTGGAAATTTTAATTAAAAAAGAATAAAAAAAAAAGATAAAAAAAAAGATAAAAAAAAAAGAAAGAAAAGAGACTATTAATGAGTATGCAATGCCTTAGGTAGTTAGGAAACATAAATTTATATAATAGCAAGGGTCACACAACTCTGCAAATAACACTAAAAATACTGGTACTGATAGGCAAGAGAGTGTATATCTTTGGTCCCAGCATGTAAGAAGCAAAATTAGGTAGATCTTTATTAGTTTGAAGCAAGAATGATCTATATAGTGAGCTGCATCAGGACAGTCAAGACTACATAGTGAGACTCTGTCACAAATGCAAATAATAAAAAGCCTGATTATTTTAAGCAAGTGAATTTCAAATACAGAATTTATACTTCAAGGGTAATAAAGAATGAACATGATAAAATAATTTCATTGATGGAGGTGGGTCTTGTATTAATCTGTTGCTTTCATTGGTTAATTAATAAAGAAACTGCCTAGGCCCATTTGATAGGCCAACCCTTAGGTGGGTGGAGTAAACAGAACAGAATGCTGGGAGAAAGAAGCTGAGTCAGGGAATCGCCATGATTCTCCCACTCCAGACAGACGCAGGTTAAGATCTTTCCTGGTAAGCCAGCTCATGGTGCTACATAGAATATTAGAAATGGGTTAGATCAATATGTAAGAGCTAGTCAATAAGAGGCTGGAACTAATGGGCCAGGCAGTGTTCAAAAGAATACAGTTTCCGTGTAATTATTTTGGGGCATAAGCCATGCGGGCGGCCGGGTGCCGGGGATGCAGCCCCGCCACTCATATTACAACATTTCATGTGTATGAAAATGTCACAGTGAAACCTATTAGCATACAAATAAAAACGTATGTCTCAGCAAAGCTGTTTAAAGAATAAAAAGCAGAAGTTAACTTGGTAGGGAAAACCTCATGAGTAGAATGATTAATAAGATGTAGTGTATCCATGTACTGGACTGCCAGACCAAGTAAGATCTAAAAAGCAAGCTGAATGGTCACAAACATACCACTGAACAAAAAAAAATCCAGAGACAAAAAATTCACACTATACCATTCACATAAAGTTATGAGATACTGTCAGAGCTGAATACATATGCAGTGATGGCACAGAGAAAAGCAAGGGAATGCCAACAGGACCATTTCAGAAAAGTGTTTACTCAGAGGAAGGGAAGGGCACGAAAGCAAGATTCAGTGTGTATTGTAATTGAGGGTGAGGGATATGGAAAAAGGAAACTTTTGACAGGGGCTCAATCAGAGTTCCAGGAAAGCCAGGGCTACATATAGAGACACAAACAATAAAAATATGTATATATCCCAAGTCTTTGGAAATTGTTCTAAGGACAAACAGTAACTTTACCAAGAAAACCCATGAAAATGGATGCAAAAGAATGTACATATGGTACATTTTTTTTAGTAATGGTAGGAAGAGAAAAAGAAGATGGAACAAAAAAAACATATTCAAAGAATACTGAAATTATTCCAAATTTAAAAACTATACCTAGAAGCTCTATGAACTCTACACTACAGATAACATCACAGTAAAAATGTTGAAATATACAAAAAGAAAAAAATTATATGGTAAAAGGCAGGTTGGAGAATTGGCTCAGCGATTAAGAGTACTCAATGCCCTTGCAAGGGACCCAAGGTTGATTTCCAGCACCCACATGGCACTCACAATCATCTGTAATCCCAGTCCCTGTGAATATGATGCTCTCTTCTAAACTCCAAAAGGCGCACACGCGCACACACGCATGCAAATAAAACACTCATACAGATAAAATAATAAATCTGGGCAGTTTTATTCCTTTAATACCAGTACTTAAAAGGCAGAGGCAGGCAGATCTCTGTGAGTTCAAGGCCAGCCTGATCTACAAGAGCTAGTTCCAAGACAGGTTCCAAAGCTACAGAGAAACCCTGGGGAGGGGAGAAGCTATAAAATAATAAATCTAAAATATTTAAATAAACAAATACATAGTAAATGCTTAGTAACTCTCAAGAGAACCTCAGTAAGAGCAACTTCTTACTTCTCAGGGAGTCAGAAGGATGGCATAAAAATACTAAATGCTAACCAAGAAAAATTCTATCTAGGAACTAGGAAAGTTATCATTAAACAATAAAGATGAAGGCCAGCAAGGTGGCTCAGAGGATAAAGGCCCTAGATGCCAAGCCACACTGCAAAAAGACCTGACCTTCACATGCACACCATGACATGCACCCATGACCTCCAAATAAATAAAATAATTTTAAAGCATTTAGGACAGTGAAATGGCTAATGAGGTAAAAGCACCTTGTTGACCAATCCTGGCCACCTGAATTTGATCCTCAAAAGCCCCAGAAATATGGACAAAGAACCAACTCTGAAAAATTGTCCTCTGACCTCCATATAACACCATGGCATACAGTCACCATAATATACTATGCACACATAATAATAAAATTTTAAAGTGAAGGTGAAATAAAGACTTCTCTGTGAAGAGAAACAGAATTTGTAGATAGCAGACTTGACTTCCAAGAAATATGAATCTTCTTCAGACTAAAGTGACCGTAAGATAATTCAAACTCTACAGTGATGACTTCAGAAAAAAAAATTTAAAAAAGCAAAGAAGATAATAATCACTCAGTGTAAAAGAAAGTAAAGAACACAGGAAGAAAAACTATATGAAGCATAGGAAATAAAAAGTCAAATAGCAGACACAAATCCAAATATACTGGTAATTACAGTATAGATACAACAGAAAAAGTCAGTGGACCAAAATATATCTTATCTACAAGAAACAGAGTTGAGATTCAAACGCAAAGAGCAGAAGTTAACAGAGAAAAGAAATCAGGCAAACAACCAATGAAAGAAAAGCTGCAGTAGCTACACTGTGTATGTATGTATGTGTGCCTGCTTGTTTACATGCCCACCACATGCATACAGGTATCCTTGGAGGCCAAAAGAAGGAATTGGATCCCATGGAACTGGAGTTGCAGGCACTTGTAAGCTACCAAAGGTAGGTACTGGGATATGAACATAGGTCTTCTTCAAGAGCAGCAAATACTCCTAATTACTGACTAATACTTTTAATTTTTTAGCTACATTTTATTTGCTTTTTATATGTGGAGGTAGGGAACATGCACATGCCCCTAATCCTATGTAGAGATCAGAAAACCTACTAGAATCTTCTCCATTGTGTGAGTTACAGAGCTCAAACTCAGGCTGCTGGGCTTGAAAACATACGCCTTTACCCACTGAGTCATCCATCTCACCAGTCCACAAAATAGGATCAAAAAAAAAATGTTAATAAAAGAACATCCTCTAGCAGGGTGGTGGTGGTGCACACCTTTAATCCCAGCATTCGGGAGGCAGGCAGAGACAGGTGGATCTGAGTTTGAGGCCAGCCTGGTCTACAGGATGATTTCCAGGACAGCCAAGGTTACACGGAGAAACTCTCTTGAAAAACCAAAAAGAAGAGGAAAAGGAAGAGAAGGAAGAGGAAGAAAGAGAAAAAGAAAAAGATCTTCTAGCTCCATGAACTCCAAGCATACACATGGTGCACATACCTAGATGCAGGCAAACATAAACATAAAAGTATACCTTTAAAAAAAGATCTCAAATCAAACCAGGCAAGGTGGCAAACATCTGTATTCCAGCACTCAGTCAGCTGAAACAACATGATCCTGAGCTTGAGGTTAGTTTTGCTTGCATAGATAGACTACACCTTAATCATAATCACAATAAAAAAAGAAGTATCTCAATAAACTTTCTCCATTTCAAGACCCCATGAAAAGGGATAAATCAAGTCTAACATAAACAAAAAGAATGCAAAACTAGAGTAGAAAATAATCAGAGAACAGGAAAAAAGTCAGTTAAACTAAAAGCTAATCCCTCAAAACGATCAATAAAACTGACAGTCCTTTATTTAACTTGAGCAAGAAGAAGACTAAAATTACTAGAATGAGACACAAACTTACTTTACTGCCAACTTTAGAAACCAAAAATAATTCTTAAAATACTACAAATAAACATATCAACAAATAAGCTAGCACAGACAAACATATTACTAGGAACATAAGTACCAAAACCATTCAGGAAGAGATGATCAAAGCAAACCAATAAGTGAAGAAACTAATCAGTAATTCAAAACTGACCAGCAAGAAAGCCCCAGGCCAACAGCGGTGAATCCTACCAAGTATGCAAAAAGAATTCACACCACCTATTATTCATCAACCCTTTCCAACATTTCCTAATATGTTGTATAAACCCAGTATCTTAACAGCAAATCCAGACAAATCCTAGCAAGAAAAAAAGTTACAGATGAGTATCTCATGGGACTATTGATGCAAAAATCCTCAGCAAAACACTAGCACATAATAGTCAGCCCCAACAACACACACACACACACACACACACGGGGGGGGGGGGGGGGAGTATATTCACAGTTAGGAGTCCCTGAGCTACCTTCACTGGATTGATGATCACCTTTCTCCTGTCACACAAAAACTTTGCATTCAAGCGACATTACAGACTAAGTGTATTAAGTGTATGTCCTCCCTTCCTTCCTTCCTTCCTTTCTTTCTTTTTCGCGACAGGGTTTCACTGTAGCTTTGGAGCCTGTGCTGGAGCTCTTGTAGACCTGTACACCAGGCAGGCCTCAAACTCACACAGATTCGCCAGACTCTGCCTCTCTCTCTTTCTTTCTTTCTTTCTTTCTTTCTTTCTTTCTTTCTTTCTTTCTTTCTCTCTTTTTCTTTCTTTCTTTGTTTTTTTTTGTTTGTTTGTTTGATTTTGGTTTTTTTGAGTCAGGGTTTCTCTGTGTAGAGAGTGCTTGGATTAAAGGCATGCGCCATCACAGCCCCGGCTTTCTTTTCTTTCTTTCCTTTTTTTTTTCTAAAACAGGGTTTCTTTGTGTAGCCTTGGCTGTTGCTCTGTAGACCAGGTTTGCTGTCTCTATAGAGCCTCAAGGGGAAATTGAAGTAGTTGGTTTTGGTAAAAGGGTCACTCACTTCTGTGAAGGTCACCACCGACCAAGTCAGCTCTTCCCCTTCCCTGGGTTGGGATCATTCCCTGAGAGTCTTGCCTTCCCAACCCCCCACCTCCTCCACCACCAACCCCCCACCATTCAGGGTATGGCAAGCAGAGCTGAGTGAAGCCACAAGGGCCAGTCTGTCATGGTGTGGCTTATGACACCAGTCCTGGGAAAATAAAAACAGTCTCTGCAAATGCTCTGGGAATGATGGCAGCTTGATGCTCACCTCCATTCAGAGCCCCTCTGAGTTTCCAAGGAAACACTGACTGCTTATTTATCAAACACCTGATCGGTGCCAGAAAGCCGAACCAAAGTGTGTATTCCAAGAATTCCCAGTACTGAGAAAGGGAAATGGACTAGGGCTCTGAGACCTAACCAAGAAGCCAACTGCAATTGCTACTCACTTGCAAAGAAAAGCTAGTTTTCTTCAATGGAATCCTACTGGGTACACTAACCACTCTTAAGGGCAGGCCCCATGCCCAGCAGTAGATGGCCAACACAGAGCAAACTCCATGGTATTTTTGTAGACTTTTTGTCCCAGTGTGCTTTGGGTACTTTTTTTGGGGTGGGGTGGGGTGTCTTACTGGTCTGCTTGTATGTCATGGTTTCCAATTTGGTATTTTTTTTTTTTTTGGTGTGTTTCTTTTTAAAAATTCTTTGTTGTTGTTGTTACCAACTTGTTTGCTTTCTAAAAAGTAAGAAAAAAAGATGCGGGTGGGGAGGTTGGAAGGATCTGGGAGGAGGGGAAACTGTAACCAGAATATATTGTATGAAAAATACTTTTTCAATAAAAAAAATGTACAAAAAAAAACTTAACTCAATATATCATACTAATACCACAACATGGGTTACATAGTGAGACCCCCATCTCAAAAAATAAAACACAAATCACCCACTAAAAGACACTGTAAGAATTGTACAAATAATTTTTTTTGCAAATATACAAGCAAAAAGAAAACTTTAGTGAACTGAACACAACAACAATAATAATAACCAATATAATATGACCTCTGGGGTCTTTCCAAGGAAGGCACAGGAGGTTTAAACATTAAAAAAAAAGATCAAAATAATGAACAAAGACTTAAGCTTATTTAAGAAAATAAGAGAAGAGCTTGAATGATCTTGACATAAACTTGTTTTTAACAATGATGCATAAATTTAAAAGAGAAAACTTACTAAACTCATCATTATAATCTAAAATTTTAAGGGGCTAGAGAGATGGTTTAGTGGGTAAAACCACAGCTGTTCTTCCAGAGGACCTGGGTTCAGCTCCCAACACACACAGGGCTCAAAACTCTGTAACTCCAGTTCCAAGTGTTCTGACTCCATCTTCTGGTGTCTCAGACACTATACATCTATGGTGCACAGACCTTCGTACATCCAAGCAAAACAATCATAAACATAAAATTTTTAATTTTAGGTATTCTTTTAAGTAAGAGTAATCTGAAGATTAACAGAAAATATATGCAAAATATTTATCAATCTAAAGACCTCTATCTAGAATATCTAAATAAAACCGAACATAGTCTTATTTCACATATGGTCAAAAAAATTGGAACAGACCTTCTGCCTAAGAAGATATATAAGGCACTTGATAAAATGCTTTATTATCATTTGTCCCTAGGAAAATGCAAGTTTAAAACCACAATCAGATGACATTATGCTAGAATATCTAAACCTGGAAGACTAACCATCGGTAATGAAGCAACTGAGAACTCTCATATGCTGCTCAAGTCAAAAAGACAGAACTGATTACAACAAAAGGCTGGAGGACTGATTTTTCTTGCAAAATCATACACCTACCACAGAATCTCATCATTTCACTCCTAGATTTCCACACATAAAAGGAAGTATATGTGTCCATTTGAAGTGTATGCAGATGCTCATGGGTTTTCTCTAACAGCCCCAAACTAGAAACAAGGCAAATGTTCCTTACTGAGAAGAATGAAAAAAAAAAAAAAAAAAAACCAAACAAACAAATATAACACAACAACAAGACAATATGTTACCAATCTCAAAAAGATTAGCTAGATTGACTGATCCTGTGCTTACTTCAGCAGTACATACTCAAACTGCAACAAATAGGGAAGATAAGCATGGCCTTAGCATAATACTGACTACTATTCCTTAATCAAATTAGCCACAAGAGAGGATATTCAAATTGATAAAGTTAGAAGTGAAAAGGGGACAACATAATAAATAGTAAAGAAATTCAGAGGCCCATTAGAGAATACTTTGAAAACTCTATTTCAATAAACTGGAAAATCTAGAAGTGGATAAATTACTAGACCCTTATGACCTACCAAATTAAATTTAGAATTTATGCACAGTGAAAGTGAAGCTGTAATAGAATCTCCCAACAAAGAAACCCAGGCTAGGGCAAATTCATTGCTAAATTCTACCAGATCTTTAAATAAGAAATGACACCAATGTTCCTCAAACTGTTCCAGAAAATAGAAAGAATTCAGCTAACCTCATTCTTGAAAAAATAGTACCACTCTGACACAAGGAAATATGGACACAACAACAAAACTACAGGTAGACCAGTCTTCCCTGTGAACACAGACACAAAACTCTCATTACAATACTTTCAAACTAAATTTAACAACACATTTAAAAAGATCTTATAACCAAGTTTGTTTCATCCCAGGGACACAGGGATTATTTAACATATACAAATCAGTGTACACAAATCTAATACACCATAAATTAGAGCAAAGGTAGGAAAATCATATGATCTCAGATGCAGAAAAGACCTCCAACAAAGTTCAACACTCCTTTATGATAAAGCCCTCAAGAAATTAGGAATAGAAGAAGCATACTTCGACATAACAAATGTTATGTATGAGCAACACAGTCAATAGTGAATGAGGGAAAATACAAAACCATTTTCTCTAAAAATAGAAACAAGACAAGGATGTCCGCTCTATCCACTCATATTTCCAATACAACACTGGAATTCTTAGCTGGAGAAATAAAGCAAGAAAAAGAAACCTGATACAAACAGGAAAGTAAATTATTCCTATTTGCAGATTGAATGTTCTATACTCAAAAGGTGCTAAGGACGGGTTAACTGAGATGGCTCACTGGATAAAAGCTATTGTCACTGCATACATATGCTCACACACAAATACATTTAAGGATACCCTAAAAATTCTACGAGAAAACTCTCAGAGCAGATAAACATCTTCAGTGAAATATCATGATATAAAATCAACATTAAAATAAAACCAGCAAAAAGGCCAGCAAGATAGCTTTGGGGTAAAGGTAACTATCAACAAGTCTGATGAACTGAGCTTGGACCCTGGGACCAACATGGTGGAGAGAACCAAATTTGTTCTCTGACCTCCACAGACACACCAAGGCACAGCCATATACAAACATATGCACACACAAAATAAAGTATGGTTGTTTTGTTTTATTCAGTAACAGCTGAGAATAAGTGACTATTAAGTGTTCATCCCTAAACAGACATCAACTTTCATGCCACCAAGGCTCAGGGAACATCATGGAAGAGGAAAAATCTAAGTTCGAGAGGGTGGAGAAGGGTGTTGCAAAATGCTGTCTTATGGATATGACATGGTTGTTGCACTCATGAGAAGCTGGAATTACCAGCACAAAACCTATACAAGTCCAAGCCAGTCAACATTCTAGCAAGGATGAGGGAAGGACTCATAAAGTCCTGCCCCTAGCTAGAGAAGGGAGTCAATTTTCTTTGGGGGTATAACCTCCAGTACATTGTTGATGCCCCAGTCCAACACCCCCATATACATGTGAACAGTATTATTTGGATTCAATCCAGACGTATCATTTGAAAAGACAAAACAAGACAAATGGCAAACATATCCCAGCACTAGGAAGGCAGATAGATATCTTGTGAGTTAGAGGTCAGCCTGGTCTATAAAACAATACTCCCTGGGGGCTGGAGAGATGGCTCAGTGGTTAAGAGCATTGCCTGCTCTTCCAAAGGTCCTGAGTTCAATTCCCGGCAACCACATGGTGGCTCACAACCATCTGTAATGAGGTCTAGTGCCCCCTTCTGGTCTGCAGGCATACACGCAGAAAGAATATTGTATACACAATAAATAAGTATTAAAAAAAAAAATACTCCCTGTCTCAAATAACAGCAGTTTGTCTACATACAAATAATGAACATGCTGAGAAACTAGGAAAAAAAAAATCCCATCACAATAGCTTCAAAAATAAAGTCAACAAACCCCATTCTACAGTAAGTATGATCAAGGAGGTAAAAGAACTCTATAATGAGGTTATGCCTCAATAGGTAAGTGTGCGTGCTATGTAACTGAGCATCTAATTCTGAATCCCAGGATCTGTGTTGCAAAAAGCAGGCTGCGCCTAACTGTAACCTAGAGTTAGGAAGGTCACACAAGGAGATCTTGGAAATTTGCTAGCTAGTTAGCCTCATCTAAAAAGTGAGCTTCAGTTCAGTGAGAAACGCTGTCTTAAATGAATAAAGTAGGAAGTAAATAAGATACCCAATGTCCTCCTTCAGCCTCTTCACATACAAGTACAGCACAAGCAACCACATACCCATGTGCATGCACCACACATATATCTCCAAAATAAAACACTAAAGAAAGCAGACACTAGGAGACGAAAACCTCCCATACCTTGGATTGACCCAAGAACAATCCAGACTCAATATAATCTATATAAAAGTTCCAATGACATTCTCTACAGAGAGAAATAAAATTCATAAGGCAGCCGGGCGGTGGTGGTGCACGCCTTTAATCCCAGCACTTGGGAGGCAGAGGCAGGTGGATCTCTGTGAGTTCGAGACCAGCCTGGTCTATAAGAGCTAGTTCCAGGACAGGCTCCAAAACCACAGAGAAACCCTGTCTCGAAAAAAAAAAAAAAAATTCATAAGGCAGCACAAAAAGTCAAAGCAATCCTGAGCAGAAAGAACACTAGAGGTGTCACTCAATCTCAAATTATACAACAGAGCTGTGGTAACAAAAACAGCATTGTTACCAATCACAAGACATGTAAAAAAGAAATAAAATAGAGGACCCAGAAATAAAACAGCAATAGCCTTCATGCATTTGACACAAGGGCCAAAAAAAAAAAAAAATGCCGGAGAAAAACAGTCTCTTCAACAAACATCTCTACAGAACTGAGTATTTACATGCAAAAGAACAAACCAGACCGTATCTCTTTAGTACAAAATAAATTCACAATTAGATCAAAACTTTAAATACTAGACCTGATACTCTACAACTACCAAAAGAAAATTATTATGCTAAACAAGCAGGCTAAGACAAATAATGCATGCATGCTCTCATGAGGATTCCAGACTTGTGCCGAAAGAAGGTAATGGGAGCGAGTAAATAAACACATGAGAATCTGACAAAGAAATTCGTTAATATAACAAATATATATTTTTTAAAACTGTAGAAAGGATCCTGAGTTCCTGGAAAGTTTGAGCTATTGTTTCAAGTATGAAAGCAATGCAACAATATCAATCTCAAAGTCTAACTATGTAACATCAAAGTCAATGAGCCATGAAGACTATTAGTAGGGGTCAACCACAAGTTCAACTGAGTTAAGGTGCTTGCTTAGAAGGAAAGACTAACTTCCATACACATGCCAAGGCACACATGTTATGGTCCCTCACTTCTGTTCAGGGTGCACACGTGTCTGCACACACACACACATACATACATACACACCCAAAAACTTTCACTAGGCACTGGTGGCACACACCTTTAACCCCAGCATCTGGGAGGCAGAGGAAGGTACATCTCTGAGTTCCAGGTCAGCTTGGTCTACATAATGAGTTTCAGGACAGCCAGAGTTACACAGAGAAACACTGTCTTAAAAAACAAAAACTAAGAAGAGAAAGAAAAAAAAACCCTCTCACTCACATTCTTCTAAACAACACTAATAAAACTGACCAATTCACACAAAGTCAATGTAGGAGGGTAACTACTTGGGAATAAAGATGAGCAAGAGAAGAGCAAGACACTGTAAGGGAAGGACAACTGGTATCTAGTTGTCAATTTGTGCAAAAGGCACAATGAAAAGTAAAAAACTGATCAATTCCAAAGAATGAAAGGGGAGGGTCATACATTAGAAGCATGGCTTTCCTAGTTTTCATACTGGTACTGACAGTTATCAGCTGTTTGTTATAAGCACCTATCAACCTATTATCAATAAAGTGTTCAAACAGTGTCTGATACACTGTAAATGCTACCAAAATCTTGGTTAAATAAACAAATATCACATAAACAGTCAGGCCTACTGGCCATCACCTTCAATCCTGGCACTTGGGAGGCAGAGACAGGCAGATCTATGAGTTCCAGGCAAACCAGAGTTACATAGTGAGACAGTGTCTTAAAAAATGAAAATTTAAACTGAACTTTTCATCAACAATAATAGCTGAAAAGAATGGTTCCAACATCTTCATGGGAATTGGGTTTCCAACTTGGACTCAATCATGGGGAGAATAAAGGTATTTTGGAACCTAAAATGAAAACTCAGAACAGAAAACAGAAAATTCAGATAACACACAGTGGCATTTCCTAAGAACTCAATTTAAAAACAAAAATGAAGGGCCACTTTAAGCCAAGAAAGATAAAATTCAGGAAACAGTAATTCCCAGGAATCACCTCCAGGAAGCATACTGAAAAAAATTGTTGTGAAGAAAACTGGCATAAAGACGAAATGGGAGTGACAGTGTACGTGGTAATCCCTAATCCCAGAACGCAGGAGCCTGGGTGGGAGAGTCTGGAGTTTGTGGCTAAGCATTGAGATTCTTCATCCAAGGAAAAAATTAAAGAGGCTTAATAAACAAAAGGACTTGACAGAATGCATGATAAAATAATTTGCATGGGGAAAGGTAAGAGAGGTGAAAGATGAGGAAATTGGAGGGGCCAGTTTAAATAAAAGATAAGCAACCTAAATTAATCACATATATAACAGTCAGCAAGACCACTTCTCTCGCAGTTCATATGGTCAAAGCTTTGACAATCTTGAAGGAGAACTAAAGTACAGCTGACAGGATTTAAGACAGTTTGAGGGGGAAAAGCTAACATCAGCCTTAGAAACTAGAAAAGGATTACTTTGTATAGACTACAGAAACCAGTAAAATGATACTTTATAAAGGGGACAGAATTTGTTTGTTTTGAGAGAGGGTCTCACATGTAAGCCTTGGTTTGCTTTGAACTCCTACGTAGAGTAGGCTGACCTGGAACTCATAGATCAGCCTGTCTCTGCCTCCTGAGTGCTGGGGTAAAGGCATGCGTGTGATAAAAATTTAAAGGCATTCTCTGTTAAATTACAAAATTTATCATTGTCAGATATGTGTATTAGCATTAGAAAGGCAGAGTGGCGGTAAATAAATGTCTAGTTCCTCTTCCACCTAGAATTAGATAGACCTGAGACCAATAAACCAAATATAAACACAGTGAGAAATAGAACCACAACAGTTCAAAGTGACTGTCTTTGAAGAGAAGACCAGACTTAAAGGACGGATAAAGGAACTGTTGCTTTCCCTTTGGCCGAGGGAAACAAAGTTTTACAAAGGAAACAATGATTCAGCTTAGCAATTTGTCTTTTGAGAACACAAGAAATGCTAGGACTGTCACCAAAACAACGAGTGTCGTTTCTTCTAAGACAGGAGGTTAAAAAAAAAAAATGCAAATAACCTAAAGCAGGAGAAATAGGTTCTTGAAGACAGGAGAGTACTAGGTTCTAAAGTCAAAAGTGGGAGGGGACACATGTGTACGGAACTTTTCCAATCCAGAAATTCTGAGAGTACAAAGTCGAACTCAGACAGAATCACGGGAACGATGAAAGCAAAACCCACGAATCGGAACGGCTAAAAGCCTACCCACAAACTAGTAAACTAACACCGCTTGAGAATCCGGAAAGTGAAACGGCAAGCTCCTCCGCAGCCCTACAGTGGAGCCCGCTCTGGCGACCGACGGCTCCTCCGTCCCAGTCCTTCGGAACTAGCCGCTCTGCGCGTACGGTTAACAGCAACAGATGGTCAGGCTCGGGTGAAAAACACGCGATCCGGCTACCGGAAACAATACGCGTGTGGACCAGCAAGCGGTCCCCATCCTGCCATCCCTGCAGCCCGCGTCAGGGGTCTACCCAGCCAGGGCGCCCTTCCGAGTCCTGAGCTGCGCGGGCAGTCAAGGAAACAAAGCCGTGGACAGAGGCCGGGGTGTCCGGCTTGGCAGGCGGGAGAGGAGCCGCCCAAGCCCCCACGGACGCCCCCACTCCCCCTCGCTCTGCCCTGACCGTCTCCGGAACCGCGAACCCGCGGAGCGGCCCGCGAGGCTGCCTGGGGCAGGCGCCCGGGCTCCTAGGGCCGCGGCCTAGACGTGCCGCGCCAGGTCCCCACCACGGCGTAATGACCGCCTCCTCACCTTCTCCTCCACGCAACTGACAATGATGGACGGATACTTGCGGCTGAGCCAGCGGAAGAACGCCGGGACTCCCATGACCAGCGGGTGGCACGGAGCAGCGGCCGGGCCAGCGGGCTAGTGTAACCAACGGGACTGGCAGGAGCAGCGGGCGCGGGCAGCTACACTTCCTCTCACGTGCGGTCAGGGACCGGAAGTGGCGTCACGCCCCACCGCGGGGGAAGCCGGGAAAGGAGCTCGGCTAAGTGAGGGAGCTCCTAGACGGCACAAGTTGTGGCTGGCTTGGGCAGGCTGTGTGGCGGGATGGTAAGGCCTGGCTCGCGGCGTTCTAGGATCGAGCCTTCCAGAGCCAAGCTCCGGGCCTACGTCTTCGCCCGCAGTAGTCCCCGGACGCGTGGCACAGCAGGCCTGCAGTAGCAGGGTCTTGCCGGTGTGGTTACGACTTTCGAAGGCGTGGCCTAACTCGCTTCCTTTCGCACAGATCAGTGTTGGGCTGCGCTCTGGTTTCCATTTCCTTGTTTCTCTCATTTTGATGCTACTGTACCTGGCAGAACTATGAAAAAGCATCATAGGATATTTTACAATTTTTTTAAAAACTGCTTGGCATAAGCAACTTTAAAAATGTTCAAGATTTGTTTTTGATTATTCGTATGTGTGTATGTCTGCGTGTGGGTATGTGCATGAGGGCTAGAACCCTTGGAGGCCAGAGGCTTCAGATTCTCTGGAACTGGAGTTACAAACCGCCATAATTTGTTTGATGTGGGTGCCGGAGTCGAACTCTGCTCTTTTGGAAGAGCAGTATGAGTTCTTTGCTGCTGAGCCATTTCTCAGCCCAACAAGTCACTTTAAATAGTTGCAGAGGCTAGGAAGAATTGCTGAACCTTGCCTCTCTACTCAGTGTACCAACACTTGCTAGTGTCCTGTTCTATCTAGCATTTGTAGCGCACTTACAATATGCTAAGGCAAGGAACCAAAGAATTGTCTTATTTAATAACCATTTGAGCCTTCTGTGCTGGCTGCCTGTGTCAGGCTGGTGACTCCAGTGGGGAAAGGATTCTCCAAACAGAAAAAAAAAACAGATTCAGGGCAGGCAGCAGACAAGAAAGGAAAAGCTGAAAGGGGCTGCTTTTGTGAGAGTGGGTTTGCGTTTGCGTGAGGACAGTGACAGCCTGACCTTGAAACAAGGACTCGTTTGCCTGTTGCAGGAAGTGTAACAGCCCCACCCATCCTGTGGTCCCCCTGTACCATTTTTGTAACACTTAACAGATAAAGTCAGGTTGCCAAAGGGTTAAATTGCTTGCTTGTTCGTAAAGCTTACATTTCACTTCAAGCAAGGATCGTTTAATCCTCCGTTCTCAAACCAACATGATATTTTTATCCCTTGTTTTCTAGTGGCTTCAATATTTTCCCTCAGCATATGAAAGAAGTATGAAACAGGAGGTATTTGTGTCCATTTGTTCAAGCTTGGAAGACTCTCTTCCCCGAATCCCCTCTTGGCCTGACAAATCACACTCAATCCCAAAGGCTCACCTCAAGAGGCCTCTGTGTTTCTCTGCTACCTGTCAGGCAGTAAATCTTGCCCCTTCCTCAGTGATTCAATGACTTGATTTAAATGCTAGCGTGGAACTTAGGTAGTTAGCCCATGTTTAATTCAAGGATAGTAAAAAAATAAGAATCCTAGAATATTATATCTATGATGAAATTTCTCATTTTGATTGGAAATAGCCCTTCTAGATAGTTTGGTTCCCCTGTGATGCGCTATGCTTTTGTAAGAACACAAATTTGCAGGCAAGCTGCTTGCTATATTGAACCCAGGAGAGGCCATCACAGATAGTTGTGGGTTTTGAAATGTAAAGAAAATTAAGGCTGTATAAAATGATAAGCACTGAAATGTCTTGGTCTGGCAATGAGGCAGGGACCTGTAATCGTGTCACTGAAGAGGCTGAAGAGGCAGGAGGCCAGCCCGAGTCAGACCCTATTGCAAAAAACAAAGGAAAAATAAGGAAACTTCTGCTAGTCTACAATAGGAGGAACAGTTCCAGGGGTTTCTGAGACCTCGCTAAAATGCTTCCCTTCTTGTAATTTGGTTATAAATGTAGTTTGTATGAGATTTCCCCCATACTCTCAGGTATTTGAATGCTTGGTCCCCAGTTGGTGACAACTTTTGGAGAGGCTTACAAGGTATGTGTTTGCAATCTCTGCTCAGGTCTCACTACCCCCATTCCAGATCCTGCACCTCAGAAAGCCCGCCAAGGGTCAGCTCCTCCCTAGGAACTGCTCAAGACCACACCTATAAGGTATTTAAGACCTCCTTGCCAGCCCTGCCCTGTGATTCCTCTCCTGCCTGAGAGTCACCCATTAGTGCTCTGCTTTGTTTGGCTCTGTTTATTAGATCTGGTCTTATTAATTCGGTCTAATATGGCTTATTGCATAGACAGAGAAACCCAATAAACAGAAATCCAATACTTATCGGTATGACTTTATTGACATAAGTGTGTTACTGGAAATGGACTTTGAGAGTTTCAAAAGCTAAGCACCATTCCCAGTTTTGTCTCTCTTCATACTTGCAGATGAAGGTGGGAGCTCTCAGCTTTTCGTGGCAGCTGCCACCATGCCTGCTAACTGCCATGCCTGCTGGCTGCCATGCTTCCCAGCCTTGATGGTGATGGACTCTTCTCCCTCTCTAAGCACAAATAAACTCTTCTATTAAGCTGCCTCGGTCATGGTGTTTATCACAGCAATAGAAAAGTAATTAATATGTTTGTCCACCCCCAAAAAGCAATTTTACATTAAGCTATTTTGTGCTAATCCCCTATCTATTGTAAAGACTTGTCCTAACCAGTACAGAATTTAGGGAACTAAAAAGCCCATTCACTTACGTAGTGAAATAATCATTTTATTTACATAGAAGAGGTAGAAAAACTGAACATTTGGGGACTGGAGCAATGCTCAGCAGTTAAGAGCACTTAACTGCTCTTGCAGAGGACCTAGGTTCAGTTCCCAACACCCATACTCATAACCATCCATAACTCCATTTTCAGGGATCCAGTGTCCTCTTTTGACTTTCTCAGATACAAGGCATGTACATGGTGCACAGATGTTTATACATTAAACAATAAAAATAAATCTCTTTAAAATTTGGATGTTCAGCACTCAGAAAAAAGAAGTGAAGAAGAAGATAATGAGATGGAGCCCAGATGGCGGCAGGAGGGTGTGGACTAAGTATGGTGATACTTTCCACAGCCGCGTGTGTCCTCTGAAGTCTTTCACTACTCAAGCTCGAGTTTGTCTGGTATAAACCGAGGAAGAGGCCGAGTGTCAGGTCGCATCTCTGTGGTCTGTTATTACAAGTGCAGGGACATAACAGCTCAGGAACAGAAGAGGTGACAAGAATTTGAGTGTTGGAATACACGGGAATGTTGAAGCCATCTGTAGACGGCTACAGGCTGGAGGAAAGCTTTCAGCTGACATCTGAATTCCATCAAAGCAAAGGGTAATACATAAAGCAGGGTATTCAGCTTTTGTTGTACCTTATAAATCTAGGTTTTTCAGCGGCTAAAAGTTTTACTAAACTGCCATAAAAATATGTTTCATAATATAACTCAATAAAGGCAATTTTTTTTTTTTTTTTTTTTTGGTTTTTCGAGACAGGTTTTCTCTGTGGTTTTGGAGCCTGTCCTGGAACTAGCTCTTGTAGACCAGGCTGGTCTCGAACTCCCAGAGATCCATCTGCCTCTGCCTCCCGAGTGCTGGGATTAAAGGCGTGCGCAACCACCGCCCGGCTCAAAGGCAACTCTTATTTATTTATTTATTTATTTATTTATTTATTTATTTATTTGAGGAGGGCCACATGTCACATGAGTGTATGGAAGTCAAAGGACAAGTTACCCTACCATGTGGATCCCTGGATTCAGACTCGAGTCTTCAGGCTTTGCCACAACCCCCTTTACCAGATGAGTCATCTGACTGACCTAGTAAGGGCAACTCCTAAAAACAGTTATTCTGGCCAGCAGTGGAGGTGCATACATTTAATCCAGTGCTCGGGAGGCAGAGGCAGGTAGATCTCTAAGTTAGAAGCCAGCTTGGTCTACAGGGTAAGTTCCAGGACAGCCAGAAAACTGGTCTCTAAAAAACCAAAAGTCAAAAACAACAACAACAAATAGGTTAAAGAATGCAAAACTACCACAGTTCCTGTCAAAACAACATGATTCAGCATTGTTACTATCATAGGGGATATTTTATTTGTCTTTGCCTACTAGTGGTTTCTAGATTATTGAATGCCTTCTTTCTTGATCCTTGTCAGTTTTACCTAGGTTGTTTTGTTTTGTCAGTCTCATGTAGCCCAGGCTGGCCACAAAATCTCTTTGCAGCCAAGAGTGACCTTGAACTTTTTGAAGCACAATTAATAAAAATTTAGAGATAGAAACTGGGGTTCAACCTGAAGATCAGAAAAGCAAAACAGCCAGCCACTGGCTCTTACCTCTACCTCAGTCCAAAATGGCAATCCTGCCTCCAGGAATCTCAGAATGAGACCGAGAACTGTCTCCTCCTGTCTTATAATCAGTCCTCTCTAGTTCTGGGATTAAAGGCAAGCACCACTACTGCCTGATTTCTATGGCAAGCTAGTGTGGCTACTGGGATTAAAGGTATATGTCATTGCTGCCTGGTCTATAAGGCAGTATGACTGTTTTACTCTCTGATCCACAGGTGAGCTTTATTTATTAAAATACAAATGAAATGCCACTACAACTTCTGATCCTCTTCCCTCCGCCTCTTAGATCCTGAGATTGTAGGTGTACATCACCATGCCCAGCTGCAATCTATTCTCATTTTTCTTAAGACTTTAAAAAGAATCTTAATTATGTATGTGTAGGGAGAAGTATGTGCACATGGCTGCCCCCAGATAACCTGGAGCTGCTCTTACAGGTTATGAGCTTCCTGGTGTGGGTGATGTGCTCTTTTGTGCTCTTTTTAACACTCCATCATCTTTTCAGCCCCCAACTGCAATAGTTCCTTGAAGTTAAAGCAGTCACTTTTTTTTTTAACCTCCAAAGTTTCAAAAGTCCAAGACCAAGGTACTAGCAGCCATTGCCTCCACGGACTCTTCTTGGTTCTTTTCTTCCTATGACTTTGTTTCAGCCTCCTTCTTGTGTGAGTCCAATTCAGGAACTTTTTAAAGATACAAGGTATGGGTGTATTATAACGATTATCTAGATTATTCTATTAATGAAACCTCGGGAGTCAAACCTGATTGATCAGAGAAGCAGTGGAGAAGCAACCAGTGACCTCCCCCTCTCCTCTTCCTCAATCCCAAAGGCCATGCATCTTCCTAAGCCCTCGCTACTACTTCCTATATATATCCTAGGTCCTCCAAAACTTCTATGTCTGATTTTGGTCAGTTAGTAGCTAGCTCCGCCCTCTAATTCAAGATAAACTTTTTTGGCACAGCAGAGTGGCACTGCGAACAGTTTTCCCACAATACTGTATAGCCCAGGCAGATATCAGACTTGAAATCCTCTTGTATTAGCCTCCAACTGGTAGGATTACATGTGTGCTCTACTTCAACTGGCATCAAACTCCTGCTTGTATTAAGGAGGTCAAGCAAAATGGCTTACGACCTAATAGCCTTATTTAATTAGCTCATTAAAGGACCTGTCTTCAAATACATTCACATTTCGAGGTGCTAGAGGTTCTGACATTGGTAAACAGTTTTTCTCTTCTTCTTCTTCTTCTTCTTCTTCTTCTTCTTCTTCTTCTTCTTCTTCTTCTTCCTCCTCCTCCTCCTCCTCCTCCTCCTCCTTCCCCTCCTCCTCCTCCTTCCCCTCCTCCTCCTCCTCCTCCTCCTCCTCCTCCTTCCCCTCCTCCTCTTCCTTCCCCTCCTCTTTCTCCTCCTCCTCCTCTTTCTCTTCTTCCTTTTTTATTTGTTGAAATAGTACTTTTTTATAAAGCTCAGATTGCATTTGAACTTGAAATTCTGGGTGTTGGGATTAAAGGCCTCACCACTCAAGTCTTCATTTTTCAATTTTTACTTTTTTACGGTTGATATTTCATTGTTCTTTCGGTTGATATTTCATTGTTCTTTCGCTTTTGTTCCCATTTCCTTCCTTTCTTTCTATTTATTTATTTTTACTCTTGGAGACAGAATTTCTCTGTGTAGCCCTGGCTATCCTGGAACTCACTCTCTGGACCAGGCTGGCCTTGAACTCAAAGAGATACACCTGCCTCTGTCTCCTGAGGCTTTGGATTAAAGGTATGTGTCACCATACCTGGCTCATATTTCATCTTTATGAACTATATATCTCAGAAAAAAAAATCTTTGCCTCCTTGGTCTTCAAGTAGGAAACCGTTCCAAATGACACTGCCTTCTTTCTGGTGGCATTGGGAACTTAGGGACAGTGAGTCAGTTCACGTGCAAAATGAGATTTGTTAGGAAGCATCATAACTTTGGGATCAGAGACACTCAGGGTATAGCCTTGGCATCTCATTTGTTTAGTCACGATAGGTGGCTGGAAACTTTCCACTGTCGCATCTGTCTTCCTTCCCCCCACTTGCATCTCTTCCTCACTCCCATCTTGTTGGGTATAAAGTGCTAGTGTCCCCACCACTTTTTGCCAATTCAAATATAGCTCGTTCTTCCCTTTCTCTCAGCAAAGAAGCCCAGCCTGACTTCCACACACCTCATCTTCCACGCGAACTCGGCTCGTCAGTATGTGGCATCCTGTTTTAAATTGTTTCCAATTAAATTTGTAAGTATTCTTTTCATCACTCTCTTTCTCCTGCTGCCCCCAATCCCAGAGGCTGCTCTCTCTGTCTCTCTTCCCCTTACCTCCCCAATAAATGTCCCATGTGAGTTCTGTTTAAGAAACTTTTCCTTTAATGTATGAGGATGAAGGTATGATTTGTTGCAAGGACAAATGATTCTGAAGTTTGCGTAAATCTTGTAAATCTTAAGAACAGTAATTTGCACTTAAAACATAATGTTAATCCTCACAGTGATTTGGAGATCTTGTTGCTTTTATCTTTGATTCTTGTGGTGAAATGAATGAGAATGGCCCTCCTAGGCTCGTGTGTTTGAGTAATCGGTTCCCAGTTGGTAGTAGGATTATTTGGGATTAGGAGGTGTGTCCTTGTTGAAGGGGGTGTGTCACTGGGAGCAAGTTTTGAGGTTTCAAACGACCCATACTATTCCCAGTTTCCCCTGTCTCCTGCCTGTGGATCAAGATGTGAACTCTCAGATGTTCCTTCCACCATACTCAGTCATCATGAACTCTAACCCTGTGAAACCATAGGCCCAATTAAGCTGGCTAACAGCTATCTGTCACTCCAGTTCCAAGGAATCTGACACTCCCTGGCCTCCTCGAGCATCAAGCATACCTGCTATATGGACAAACATGCAGGGAAACCACTCATACATATGACATATTTATATAATATTTATATAGATATGTTATTTTTTTATTTTTTGATCTGGAGTCTTACTATATAGTCCTAACTGACCCAGAACTCGCTATGTAGACCATAGTCTCCTCAAACTCACAGATATCTGCCGGCTTCTGCCTCCCGAGTGCTAGGCATGAACCACCATGCTTGACAAAACGTAACTTTTTAATAGAACATAGTTTCTTGGAGACAAGGATGTGTTCTCAGGTTTGGTTTTTCATGATACTAAAATAGATCTAAACAAAGTACTTTTAAAATGTAATACTTTTTAAAAGAGTATAAAGAAGAGGCTGGAGTGGTGGCTTGGTGGTTAAGAGCATTGACTGCTCTTCCAGAGGACACAGGTTCAATTCCCAGCACCCACATGGCAGCTTCACAACTGTCTGTAACTCCAGTTCCAGGTCATCGACACCCTCACACAGACATATATGCAGGCAAAACACTGGTGCACATACAATAAGCACTGGGGGGAAAACGAGTACAAAGAGGCCTAAAGGTTAAAGACATTGAAAAGTTGTATTTTAGAACATAAAGCTAGAAAAGGGAACTACTAGCTTCTGTTTCTGGAACCTATCCAAACTTGTCTTTCAGATTTCTAGGGTTTTGACATATTCAGGCTCCATTTTAAATGTTCCTCACCACCTAAAATAATCTGTAGTCATTATTGTTGTGTGAGTCACTTTGCCCATGGCTCACGTTTCTCCTTAATTGTGCTAAGTGCTCTAGGAATTACAGAGCTTTGCACCCCTCCCTGTCTGTTTCTTTAATCGTGTTTGCTCTCCTTTACTCACCAAACTGCACATTGTTTTCCTATCTTTCTACTCTCTCAGGATAAGCATAGATAGCACAGTAAGTGGTAACTGAGTCACAGCAATGCTTTGCTGACTTGGGATTTCCTCCACCCAATAACTTAATCCATCACTTTTAAATTCAGGTTTGCTCAAGTTTTTAGGACACGGACAAAATGAAGTCAAATTCTATAGTGGTATATTATTTGTGTTTTAATAAATGAAGCTTCCCTGAAGATCAGAGAGCAAAACAGCCATACTAGTCAGTCATACAGGCCAGGAAGTGGTACACACCTTTAATCCCAGGACTCAGGAGACAGAGACAGTGGGATCTCTGTGAGTTCAATGCCATCCTGGACTACACACAACATTGAAAATGTCTGAAAGAAGCCGGGCGATGGTGGCACATGCCTTTAATCCCAGCACTCGGGAGGCAGAGGCAGGCGGATCTCTGTGAGTTCGAGGCCTGGTCTACAGAGCTAGTTCCAGGACAGGCTCCAAAGCCACAGAGAAACCTTGTCTCAAAAAAAAAAAAAAGAAAAGAAAAGAAAATGTCTGAAAGAGAAATAGAGCTCACACAAAGCACTAGGGAGGTGGAGACAGGAGTGATATGGCTGAATGGAGAGAGGAATATAAAGGGGAAGAGACAGGAATTCAGTGAAGTGTGGAGTTTGTTCATGAAGACAGGCTCTCGCCCTTTTGGTCTAAAGATTTGGTAGAGGTAAAAGGTCTCTCTAATGGCTGGTTGTTTTGCTTTTCTGATCTTCAGATTGAATCCTAATATCTGTCTCTGGGTTTTTATTATTCATGCTCCCATATTCCCACAAACTGGTTCCACAGGTCAAGTTTATTACTCAGGGCTCCACTTCTCAGTACAATGTGCTGTACACAGCCTCTTTCTCATCGCTGTGACAAAATCCTGATAACAACTTACAGGAGAAAGGATTTATTTTATGTATAGTTAGAGGCATCACAGTCCATCACAGTAGAGAAGGCGTTTTGTTGGGGTATCACTGCCATCTGGGCAGGGCAGGAAGTAGAGAGAGATGAATGCCCTCACCCAATGGGCTTTCACCTCCCCTCCTCTTTATTCCAGCTGGGCCCTCAGCTTTTTGGCATGGTGCTATCCACATGTAAGAGGAGTCTTCTCTCCTTAGCTAAACCACTCAGGAATCAGCCTCACAGGCCATCTGGGGGTAAATCTTCTAGTCGATTCTAAATCTAGTCAGCGTGAGAGTGAAGATTAATCACTATAATCTCCAAGTGTACTTCGAAGACAAAAGTAAAAAGGATGTTGGTGAGCAGGTATTCAGAACATGTTTGTTTATGTACAATTCTAGCCTCATTGACCTTTACAGTGTAGCTCAGAAACCAAGGGCAGAAGTGTAATATAGAAATGTATATAATTAAAAGACGCATTTTAAAGCTCCAGTAAGGATACACTGATAGTATAATCAGAAATATTATTCAGTTCTAAGGTTTCACCCTTAAAGCTCACATTTTTTGGTTTTTCAAGACAGGATTTCTTTGTGTAGACGTGGATATCCTGGAACTGGATTTGTAGATCAGGTTGGCCTTGAACTCACAGAGATCTGCCTGCCTCTGCTTCCTGAGTGCTGGGATTAAAGGAGTATGCCACCATCATCCAGCTTCTGCTCACATCTTAAGTCAACTAAAACCATAATGCATCCCCAGCCACAAAAAACATAACAATGAGGAGTGTAGTCTAAAGTTTGTGAGAAAGATTCTTTTGTGGAATAGCCAGGCATTTGTAACCAAGCAGACTGCATTTTTGTGGTCACCTTAAAGCCTTTTTGCCAGCCAATCTCTAAATGTTTCTGACAGTGAGATTACTGTTTGCAAAACACTTGCATTCCTTAGCTGCTTTGAGAACTGAGGCTGTATATATAAATTGGTACCTGCTACTACTGACTTTAGTAAGTTTGGCTGCATGTACTAGGTTTCAGGGAGAAAGATACGATAAAAACACAGACCTAAATCCATACTTGGTATTACATAGATTTCGATGACAAATCTTATTCTTGAGTCTAAACTCTAACCTACATGATCAGAGCCTGCTACAACATGATTTGCTGGTAAAGCAGGTACAAGATGTCCTACATCCAGTATAATGAAAGGAGCCTACTCCATTTCCTTCTGTAATATGACATTTGAGGAAATTCTGACAGATTTCCATTTAAGGCCATAGGTTGTATTGTCTCCTAAAGGAAGACAGGCTGTTGACAGAAGTCACACATTCCTAAGAGTGAACAGTGTAATTCCTTCTGTGGTACAAATGGAAGAGACTCAATGGAAAAGACCCCAGTTAATGGATAATAAAGTGTAAAGCACTCTGAGAAGTGTCGAAGGTAAGACCTCAACCCTACAAGCTGATAAGCCAGCCCTGACTTTTATTTAGTGACATGACTGACATTTATCTGCCTTTCACTAGAACATCTAATCCACTTGTCAAGGTGTGACTTTAAATGGAGACCTGATTTCTGGTCAGAGTTGGCAGGCTTCGAATACAAATGTGACTGCCCTGGCTGAAATTTCTTATTGGAAGAAAAAGAGATTGTGGAGACTTACGGCACCAACACCAGTTTGTCTATAAAGATATTCCCTGAAGAGATTCTTGTCCTGATTGAAATTATGTTTTGCCAATTAAACAATGGATTACTAAAGGGCTTACAAACCCCACTACTCCCTCCTTGGCCCCTGAGTAGAAGCAGAACTGTAGGTATCTTCTCCTTACTTCCAAATTGTTTACCCAGACCAGTTTTGGAAACTGAAAATCAAGGTGACTGAAGGACATCTAGACCTGCCTAGCTCTAAAAGGAACTATGGAAGATTGAGGGTCCAATGTCACCATAAGGAGCTTATGTTCCAAGTGAGTACGCATAAACACATTTTTTTTTGGTTTTTTTCAAGACAGGGTTTCTCTGTGGTTTTGGAGCCTGTCCTGGAACTAGCTCTTGTAGACCAGGCTGGTCTCGAACCCACAGAGATCCGCCTGCCTCTGCCTCCCAAGTGCTGGGATTAAAGGCGTGCGCCACCACCGCCCGACTCGCATAAACACGTTTAAAAGTAAATAACATTAAGCAGTTTGTGACGGGAGAGACCTTAAACATTTAGATAAACAGAGCTTAGTATATGAGTTCAAAAGAGAGAAAGAAGGAGGCAGAGGCAGGCGGATCTCTGTGAGTTCGAGACCAGCCTGGTCTACAGAACTAGTTCCAGGACAGGCTCCAAAAAACCACAGAGAAACCCTGTCTTGAAAAACCAAAAAAAAAAAAAAAAAAAAAAAAGAGAGAGAGAGAAAGAAGAAAGACCTAACGTGAGTGCTGATGAAGTGAGGCAAGAATCGGTAGAGGGAGTGGAACAAGAAAGCCTTCCTGGTGGGATAAATGAGACGTCCACTAAAATGATGTATCATTAACACAAGAAACAATGTTCTCTCTCCCGACTTCCCCCGCCTACTCTGCCCTTTCTTCTCGCCTCTCCTCGGCTCCTTGGCCATGTTTTGTTGATCACTTAATTCATTCTGTCCTACAGTATAGGACCCATGTTATGGGCTTGTCTAGCCTCATCCTAAGTCATAAACACCTCAACAGTCTCCTTTGTTTTGTTTTGAAATAGGGTCTCACTCTGTAACCCAGGCTGGCCTAAAATTCACAACCATCTTTCTACCTCAGCCTTCCAAGTGTTAAGATTACAGACCTGAGTAATTGTGTCATCTTGGAAAGTTTTCTCTGCTTCCTCTTTTTTTGTTTTGTTTAAATATTTTATTTTAAGTGTGTGTGTGTGTGTGTGTGTTGGGGGTGGTGTATGTACCTAAATACATACAAGGTGTCCAAGGAGGCTAGAGTCACTGAATCCTGCTGGAGCTGGATTCACAACTGCTTAAGAGGTTACTGGGAACTAAACTTGGGTCCTCTGGAATACCAGGGCATGTCTCAAGTGCTGAGCTATCTCTCTAGGCTGTTTTGTTTTGCTGTTATAGTAGGGTCTCACTGTATATCTCTAGCTGGCCTGGAGCTTGCTATGTACACCAGGCTGGTCTCAAATTCACAGAACTCTGCCTGCCTCTGGTTTTTGAGCGCTGCAATTAAAGGTTGCACCACCATGGCTGAGTCCTGTTTCTTCTTTGCTATGTTCATTATGGTTCTTTTATTATTATAACATTGATTTACTGATTGCTTGCTTGCTTGATTTTTTGAGGGGCACAGAATTTCTCTGTATAACTGCCATTCTAGAACTCACTCTGTAGACCAGGTCGGCCTCAAACTCAAAGATTCACCTGCCTCTGCTTCCTGTCTAGGATTAAAGGCATGTACCACTACCACCTGGCCATGATTAATTGTTTCTTTCTTTCTTTCTTTCTTTCTTTCTTTCTTTCTTTCTTTCTTTCTTTCTTTCCTTCTTTCCTTCTTTCCTTCTTTCCTTCTTTCCTTCCTTCTTTTTAAAATTAACTTTAGGGTCTAGAGAGATGGTTTAGCAGTTAAGAGTACTGCTGCTCCTCCAGAGGACATGGGATTTGCTTTCCGGGCTCTATATACAGGCTAACAGCTATATCTCTAGCTTCAGGGAATCCAATACCCCTTTTTGGTTTCTATGGGCATTGCATGTATGTAGTGCACAGGCAAACATGCAGGCAAAACACCCCTATTCATAAATTAAAACCAAATAAATCTAAAAACAACAATAACAAAACCAACTTATGGAGGTCCAGTTACTTAGGTACAGTTACACACATTAAAATGTGCTTTACGTGCTAGGCCTGGTGGACTCCAAAAGACAACAAGCACAGTCTTGGGGCGGGAAGAATTTTACCCATGAACTGCTGGGCCTTTCTAGGCCTGGCAGGCTCTGGAAGACAAGCACAGCACAAGCACAAGACAAGCACAAGAATTTCACCCTTGCTGGGCAGTGGTGGCACAAGCCTTTAATCTCAGCACTCAGGAGGCAGAGACAGGAGGATCTCTGTGAATTCAAGGTCAACCTGGTCTACAGAGCAAGTTCCCGGACAGGCTCCAAAGCTACAGAGAAACCCTGTCTTGAAAAACCAAACCAAACTAAACAAAAACAAAGCAAAAAAGAATTTCACCATGACCCCACCCAGGCAGTCTGGCACCATTATGGTGAGTGAGTTCAGGGTGGTGGAATGGGGGGGAGGGGAGAGAGAGAGAGAGAGAGAGAGAGAGAGAGAGAGAGAGAGAGAGAGAGAGAGAGAGAGAATTATTTGTGTGCTGGAAGAGAGGCAGATCTGAAGAGGGGAGGGTGGGGAGGTGATGAGGAATGGGCTGGGATAGATGTCCTGCTTGCCACCCAGGGTCATGGTGATGTCTGATTGTGGGCTCCTCGCCAAGGGTCACGACTTGGTCCAAGACTCTGATGAAGCTGGGGAATTGTGTTGATGTTCATGGCTCCTGTTACCACCAAGGGCCCTGTGGATGCCCAGAGTCTGGGCCATTACCTGTGACCAAGTTGATGCCCAAGGGATGCGCCTTACTGATCCAGGATCCTTGTGCCACCGCCCTGGACCTTGGTGATATCTGGCCCAGACTGCTGCCAGGGACCATATTTGGGTCTGCGGCCCACCCGCAGTCACAGTCTGTGTTGCTATCGAGGCTTCTGTCGCCACCAAAGGCAGTGAAGATAGGGCTGCAGAGAGCTGGACCTGCCCCTCACTGGTTGCAGCACTAGAAAGAACTGGCCCTGCCACTCACTAATTGCACAGCTCTGGAAAGAGAGCTCTGAACCTCCCCTGGGGCAGCATACTAGAGTTGTCCCTGTCAGCAGGGTACGGGTGAGCAGGCCTTGAATATACTAGAGTGTGAGAGCAAGCCCCGGTCTGTCACAAGGTGGCATAGGAGTGGGAAGATACCCCCTTGCTCCTTGCCACCTACTGCAGGCAGCAAAAGCTGGTCCCGCATGAGAGAGCTGCTCCTGCCCCTTACGAGCTGCAGCACTTGGGAGAGTGGGCCCTGCACCTAGTCCAGGAAGCATAATAGAGCAGACCCCGTCGACAGTAAGAAATCTGGCCCCACCCTTCATCCGCCATATGATGGATTGGGGGGATGACCTTCCCCCCCTCACTCCTTGCAGCCTGTGGCAGGTGGGACAGCTGACTCTGAGGTCATGAGAGTGGCAGAATTGGCACTGCCATCCTCTGGCAGCAGCTCTTGGGAGATCCAGGCCGGGTACCTTACTTGGGCCACACAATAGAACTCACCCTGCTGGTGGGGGACGGGTGCTGGTGAGAGCAGGAGGACTGGCCCCGCCCCTCTTCATCTGCCATGTGGTGGCATGGGTGAGAGAAAAAAAGAGCAGATTTACCAGGAACATTACAAATACCATTTGTTTATAGTTAGGAAGGGCAAAAAAGTCATTCATCTGGGGAGGCTAATGACTCTACCTGGCATATCAGAGTTTTGCTTTTGTTTCCACAGGAGAAGAAAAGTTATGGATACCATAAAAACTGATAAAGATTCAATTTGAACAAGAGAGATCTCTTAAGCCGGGCGGTGGTGGCGCACGCCTTTAATCCCAGCACTCGGGAGGCAGAGGCAGGCGGATCTCTGTGAGTTCGAGACCAGCCTGGTCTACAAGAGCTAGTTCCAGGACAGGCTCCAAAACCACAGAGAAACCCTGTCTCGAAAAACCAAAAAAAAAAAAAAAAAAAAAAAAAGAGAGAGATCTCTTAATTAGAAGAGATGATAGTTCATCAAGCAGCTTGGCCATTTAATCTAAACTAACCTATAAATGCTTTTCATTTGATCAGATATAATTTGCCAAAAGGGAATCTCTCCAAAGTTAGGGTTGGGGCAGGGTTTTGCTTTTGTCCTTTCAGGATAATAAAGGTATCCAGCTAAGGAATCTGAAGGTCACTGGACGTCTGAAGAAAAAGGACAAATCATCCAGAAAAAAAGTAAATTGGTCTATTGATATATCACTTTTTAACAGGATAAAATTTCATAAATCTTCCCAAATGTTTGTTTCTGCTGTTCTCTACAGATATATAATGAAAATGGTCTTTTTTTTTTTTTATGGTCCCAGTCCGGTTAAAAATTAAAGCTGACTTTGGAGTTGGAGTGTGGTTCTCTCCTTCTCTAAACCCAAGTATGCTTGTTAAAGTAAATCCCTATAAATCCAAAATCTCTGTCTCATGTGAAAAGAGCCACTGATAAGAGACAGAAGAAAAAGCAAAATTAAGAGTCTATTTCATTGCCACTAATCTCATAATCCTTTGGTTTTATTTTGACTCTTTAACAGCTTTTCTTAAGGTATAAATATTATCTCAAAATTTATAAGATTTATA
This sequence comes from Chionomys nivalis, assembly GCF_950005125.1. Taxonomy (NCBI): domain Eukaryota; kingdom Metazoa; phylum Chordata; class Mammalia; order Rodentia; family Cricetidae; genus Chionomys; species Chionomys nivalis. The sequence goes on from NC_080094.1 coordinate 29,537,495, forward strand.
TATATACACACACACATATATTTTAAACTTTTTGTCGTAATATTAATGGTCATATAGAGTACTAAATAATTCTAGAAAAAAGCTTCATCTAGCTCCCTGTACATGATTTTGGGTTTGAGTTTCTAGCAGGTAGCTAGGAATTAAGTTTTTATATTCTGGATGTATATACATAACAAATATTGATCCTTTAACCTCTTTGAGGTCTGCTGGATATGATACTTAAAATGTTTAAGTTTTCTGCAGTGAAACAAGACCATGCTTAACAGCAACTTCTGAAGTCTCCAAAAGGAGAACGGGGCCCCACAACAGCAATTCCACCAGGGCTATGATAATGCCACTAAGCTGACAAACATCACCTAAAGATCAGCTTTGTACTACAAACTGCTCAGAACAATTTCAAGGTGGCTAGCTGAGATGATCCAGCCTTACACACTACTGTAGCCAGGACTAGAGACGAGCCCTTCATTTTCCCATTGCACAGAGACTAGACAACAAATGATACAACTACCTCTCCTGGGATTTAACAATTAATCCAAATTATTATTTTCAGGATCCTCTAAAGTTGCTGTTGCCCCCAGACAGCAGGAAGTAAATTTAAGAATACAACACCCACATTCCCAAGAGGTGGGATGAGTGGTTTTGGTCTTCCATTGTGTTATGGATATTTGTAATTGTTTATGGAGGTTGGTTACAAGTAATTATTGGTATTTGTCAGTAAAAAATTGAACAAAGGAATTTAGATTTAGGGTTGTTGTTTTGAAAAGACAAATGTGGGATATAAATATGATAGTATTTAAAGGTAGATTATTGAGTCTACTCTGAAAAGAAAAAGAGAGGATGTAGAAATAAAATAAAAAGGTAGATTGTTGAATCTACATTTAAACCAAAAGAGCAACTACTAGTGTTAAATATTTAAATACTGATATGAATTTTTGTATATTGATACAAATTTAAGGTTACTTTGTTAGAACATACCGTACACACGTTTCTAATCTTGTTCAAGGTATTGTACCTATATAGCTCATTTAAAAATGTAATACAGGGGCTGGAGAGATGGCTCAGTGGTTAAGAGCACTGGCTGCTCTTCCAGAGGTCCTGAGTTCAATTCTCAGCAACCACATGGTGGCTCACAACCATCTGTAATGAGATCTGGTGCCCTCTTCTGGCCTGCAGGCATACATGGAAGCAGAATGTTGTATACATAATAAATAAATAAATCTTAAAAAAATAAAATAAATTAAAAAATGTAATACAAATTTCTAGTCCTTGAAAATTATCATTACCAAGTCTTTAGGATAATAAAGAAATGCAGGCTAGTAATTAGTTACCTATTATAATCAAATTTTTAGTCATATTGATATCTCTTGAAGGTCAAACAGATATTTTAGATAGACAAGTCATCTTCAAACACTTCAGAGATGTGCAGAATATGGCACTTAAGATTTTTTAATAACATGGGTATTTTTTATGACAATGAGAAATGTCTGCTCCTGGTAGCATCAATTTACATTGGAGAAGATGATGGACATTAAAGAAATGCCATACAGAGTTTACTTTCTTTGTGGTAAAAGTAAGTCGCTAGGCAAGAAAGGGCTCTTGCTTTGACTGCTAACAGTATGCTGTCCAAATTGGACAAGCAGGACACAAAGAAAGTGACTGCCAAACTTTGCCAAGACAAGATAGGACAGCCCTTCAGAATATCCTGCTTCACAGAAAAGTCAGTCAGATATGCTAGGTCTGTAGGCTGAAGATGGATGCCCCAACATTGCAGAGGAAACTTGGGTGACTGTCCAGGCAGTCAGCTGTTTCTGTCATATTTTTTTTGCACTTTTTTAGAAGTCTCTTGCTTGTACTTCCTGCTTACTTAGGCAAAATTATTTCCTTCTTGGGTGTCTGATGGAGTTGAAGACTTTATAGATATAGTTTTTCTTGTTACCAGATTCAGAAAAGAAATTCACTAAAGAGGTCTATAAAGAATATATAAAGTTGAGAGACATTAAAAGATAATTTTGGCAATGCAAGTTATAATAGAAAGTGAATTAGGTACAATCCTTTGGACTCATCAAGATAGGATAGATAATGAAGTATTTTCTCTGAATTTATCTAATGCAAATGGACTAGACATTGTTGATGTATTTATTGCCTGTATATATCGTATATAGTTATTGTACTTATTGTATATAGGTTTTTTTATATTAGTTATAATATTTTTTATTTTAGACAAAAAAGGGGGAAAGGTGGTGATATTTTCTTTGTGCTCTAGCAAATGAAGCTTGTCTGGAGATCAAAGTGCAGAGTTAGTTACTAGTTAACCATAGAGGCCAGGCAGTAGTAGCACACACCTTTAATCCCAGCACCTGAGAGGAGAAAACAGGAAGTAATATAGCTGGGAGAGAGGAAGTGATAAGGCAGGGTGGAGACAGGAGTTTGGCCTCTTTTCAGAAGAGAAGTTGGTGAGGTAAGAGGTGGCTGTGGTTTGCTCCTTTGTCTCTCTGATATTTCGCATTTACCCTGGTATCTGACTCCAGGTTTTTATTATTAACACCAATTAGAATTCACACTACAGTGGTCCACTTGCTAGCCCACAGCTGAGCCATACCTCAGTAACAGTGTTTCTACTAGCTCTACAGCCACCCATGTGGTCATGACACAATTACTAGCCACAGGGGTCAGTAGAGTTCATCAGGGCCAATGCTGGACAGCACAGTGGAGGTACGACTTACCATGTTCTTATGCCAAATTTCACAGGTATGATCTCCACACCAAACCTGTTTATTTTAGGATTTTACTTTCTAAGGGAGAAGGGTACAGAGAGTATTCCATCTTTACAGATTCAGTAGATAAACACTCAGTGAGCATCTGCTATATGCAAAGCTTTGGTGAGGGGGCACAGCATCTCTGCCTGATGGGACTCATTGCAGAGCTGAAGACCTAGCAGGAAACTGTTAGAGATCCTGAGGTGACTAAGTAGGTTGATGCAATTTTAGCTGAAACATGAAGTAGAAAATTGGAAGTATGGCCTATGACAATTACAGAGCGAAAGAAGAAAGGCAACTGCAACAGCAATCCTGTCATGTTATTCATTTACTGCTTAAGTGACTGATTATAAATCATCCTTTCGGTGATGCTGAGCATGCATGAAGTCTGGATCTATTACCAAGGCTATACCTTCATCACATATCAGATTTGGACCCATGAAGTCTCTTGGCTCAGTTGGTTATGTCTTTAAGGTAATACTGAGGAGGAGTGGGAAAACAAGGATGGATGAGAAAAAATTATATTTTAAGAGTCAACAGTAGTCAATTTTGCTTAGTAATATGATGATATCAACTAGAAGCCCAAAACTTATTAAGAATTTAAGGTCATTGGTCATTTCTGCTGTTTCTCAAAACTGATGTACACCATCCTGCCAATCTCTATACTTTTCTTCGGAAATTAACCCTCCACGTGAACTAGTGTGTTTCTTTGTCCCAGTGTGGGTTCTTTAAATAGAGTCATTCAAGAAACTTGAATACGAGCTAAAGCACGCGACTAAGCGCTTGTGTTATGCAAAAGCAAGCTATTATCTGGCTTTCACTGCGCGATGCAGGAGCGCCTCTCCAGCGTTTCCAGGAACACAATGGGAGAACACCTGAAATTAGTGTTCTCAGCATGCAACAAAGATAAGATCCAGAAGCTTTTCTTGCGTGAGTGGCACGAACATGTTCATATCTTCCTATCATGGGATCAGTTGTTGAGGGAGAGCTGGCTTAGAAATCTTTACCTTTTACAGAGCGCGCATTGGTTAGAAGCGGGCTGGGGAATGCAACTGACACCGAATAACCAAGAATCCTTTATACACAGCTGATCTCACCGCCAAAGGCAAATTAAATCACCCCAAACTAAAAATAATAATAACCAACGTATAAATAAATCATATCCTTTCCGTTTAGTATAAAGTGTGAGCTTTACATTGATGGGGCAATTCATTCTCACTTATTTCCTCCCCAGCAGCAGGGGCAGACTAGAATTCAACTTCCTAATGCTGCACAGGAATGGGGGGTGGGCAGAGCCATATCTCAGGACCCAGATTGCATGGTCTAACTTTAAACCTGCTGCTGTGAATCCTCTAACAAGCTCCTCACCTCTGTCCGTAGCACTATTACAAGGTTACAGGACTCTTAACAGGTGGGGCCTAGATGGAAGAAATCAGGACTCTGGAGATGTGCCTTTGAAGAGGATGTGGGATGCTTGCTCCTTCCTTCCTTGTCCTCCCTATTGCTTCCTGGCCACCATAAGGTGACAGCCTTCTCCACTATGTGTTTCTACCACAATGTACTGTGCAGTCACAGGCCCAAAGCAACAGGACAAAGGCCCTGTGTTGGAAATTCTGAAACCATGAGCCAAAATAAAAATCCCTCTTCTTCATGAGCTGGTTATCCCAGGAGTTTGCTACCATGATGGGAAACTGATGAACGCATGGAGGCAGCCGAGGATGCAGTCAACAGCCAAAGTTGTGGGCAAGTCATCAGACAATTTCAGCCCCATAGCCTTTAAGATTTTCAGCTGAGGCCCGAGGCATCACAGCCTTCTGTATCTGTGGCACCCTCTCTAAGTTCCCTGTCCACCCACATATCCACATATCTCTATCTATCTATCTATCTATCTATCTATCTATCTATCTATCTATCTATCTATCTATCGTTGTTTTGAGTAACTAAGTTTGAGGGTAATTTATTTTTCAGCAGCAGATAACAGAAACAATGCTCATGTAATTGTGATTGGAAGTACAAAACATTTTCAGCATTCTAGAAAGTTCCTTCGGGACCCTCTCAATCAATTCCCCTGCCAGCTCTTCCTTTTTCTTCTACTAGCACAGTTTGATTTTGCTGATTCTGGAGAAGACAGATTCTTTGAACAAAATATATTTTATTAGACAGCTCCAAAGAGTATGAAGGCAACTGTTCCGTGCAAAGTGCTACGAGACAAACAGAGACAACATCCAACTATCCTTGACATGGAGCAGAGGCAACATCCAAAGCAGAGGCTACTGATGGGGATGTGACCCATGAGGGCAAAATAGACACCTAACATCAACCTTTGGCATCCAGAGTATGCACGCATGTGTGTACACACGTCCCTTATACACACACATCCTAAACACACACACCTTACACACATGCATATATACACACACCAACGTATGTGAAAATCACATGCCACAGACATATACATGCAAAGAAAGAGGAGGAGGAGGGCAAGAAAGTATTTACTGAAAAAATCAATCAGAAACACTGGAAATGAGCAATGTGATGTATAAAACACTCAGTAGAAAGCTTCACTGGCAGAATGGACTAAGGGGAGGGAAGAGTGTCCAAGGTTGAAGACAGAGTGGAAGAACTGACACATTAGTTAAGGACACTAAGACATTTTTCAAAAGTGTAAACAGGACATGCAAGACCTTTGAGATATCATGAAAAGACCAACTCCACAATTATGGCCATATAAGGAGAAGAAGGCCCCCATACCAAAAGCATAGAAAACATAAACTGAACTGAAATATACAACTAAAGCAGAAAGTTTCCCAAACCTAGGGCTAGAGGGGCCCATCCAGACATAAAAGGCACATAGAACACCAAGTAGATAGGACCGGAAAAGAAACCTTCACATGATTGTGAAAATGCTAAGTATGCAAAACTAGCAAATGCATTGAAAGCTGCTGGGAAGGAGAAGCAACTCATGATTGAAGGTGGCACAGGAAGACTCACCAGAAAATCCCTTTCAGCAAAGTGAAGGAATCAAATTTAACATAAGAATAAACATGTCTCTGATGTGGGCTTCCCCTCTGTATGCTGTGAATACCCACTGGTTAATAAAGAAGCTATTTTGGCCTACCGGCAGGGCATAACAAAACAAGGCAGGAGTTCCAAGCAGAGATAGAGAAAAAAGTAGGCAGAATTAGGGAAAAGCCACACAGCTGCCAGAAGCTGCATAGAACTTTGCCTAGACCACAACTTCATGGTGATACACAGAATAATAGAAATGGGTTCATTTAAGATATAAGAGTTAGCCAGGAATATGCCTAAGCTAATAAGCCAAGCGGTGTTTTAATTAAGTTAAAACATTTCTGTGTGGTTATTTCATGTCTGGGCAGCCAGGAAATGAATGAACAGCCTCTGCCTACATGTCTAGAAAGAAATTAGGGAAACGATCCCATTTGTGATTATCACACACACAAAAGCCACCTTAAAATAGCCTAAGTAGGGACATGAAAGAGCTCTGTACTGCAACTTTGAAACAACTCAGGAGGGAAACCAAAGAAAATACTCAAAGAAGATGCAAAAACTTCATATTGTGAAAATGGCTGTCTTACCAAAAACAATCTGCAGACTCAGTGCAATCGACCTCAAAATTCGAATTCCACCCTTTACAGAAACAGACAAAATAAATCTTTTAAAAGATTTTTTTAATCGCATGTATTTTGGGGGACAGAGTCATGTGCATGTGTACCTTTCGAGTTCATAAGAGGGCGTCAGATCCCCTGGGACTGGGGTTATAGACAACTGAGCTGTATGGACTAGGAACTGAACTTGGGTCCTCTGCAAGAGCAATATACACTTTCCACCACTGACTCTTCTCTAGCTCCAATTTTTTTTTTTCAAGACAGGGTTTCTTTGTTCAGCCCTGGCTGTCCTGGAACTCACTCTGCAGACAATGTTGGCCTCAAACTTCCTCTGCCTCCCTAGTATTGGGATTAAAGGTGAGTACCACCACCACCTGGCTCCAAAATAATTTTAAAAGACACTTGGAATCACAATAAACCTCAGAGAGGAAAAGTAATCCTGAGGGGATCTGGGAAATCTGGAGGTTTCATCAAACATAATTTCAAGGTATATTACAGAGCCACAGCAACAAAAACAACCAAACAAACTTGGTAATGGCGTGCGCACACACACACACACACACACCCACACCCCCAAACAGACACATAAATTAATGGAACAGAATAGAAAACACAGATAAAACCTTGCACAGCAATAGCTGTACATTTTTTTTTTTTGAGCTAAAAAGTACTCAGTGGAGACAAGAGCCTCTTTAACAAATGTGTTGGGAAAATTGGGTATCTATATGTTAGAAGATTGAGGTTAGATACCTATATCTCACGCTACACAAAAATCAACTTCACGAGTATTAAAGATCTTAATGCAACATCTGAAACTCTGAAACTGCTAGAAGAAAAAGAAAGGAAAACACTTCAAGTTACAGGCACAGGGAAGGACTTTCTGAATAAGATGCTAATTGCTCAGGAAATATTGCTAACACCTGACAAATGGGACCCAATGAAATTAAAAGGCTTTCCAGCAAGGGAAAGGGTTAATGGAATGAAGAGGAAGTCTACTGACTGGGAGAAAATGGTTAGCAGATACACATATGACAGGGGATTAATGTCTAGACTACACAAAACAAACTGAAATATCAAGAAAATAATCCAACTAAAAGATAGGCTGTGTAGCTGAACACAGAATTCCTAAAAGAAGAAATACAAATGGCTAGCAAATAGTATCCCCAGCCATCAGGGAAGTACAAATGAAAACTGCACTTTTAGATTCCAATTCTCCCTAGTCAGACTGAAAAGTCAACTAAACAGTCAAGAAAACAGAGGACAATAAATGCTGGTATAGAAGTGTGGGAAGGGAAGTCGTGAATTAAGAAAAAAACCTTAGAATGGAAGGATAAAGGACCATAACTCTTGGTTTAATAGCACCTTTCCTTAATCCAATGCTAGGAACCCCACTGGCTATTAAACGGGACCCAAGGAGTTAGTGTCTACCTTTTTCTTCCCAGAGAAACAGTTTTGCCAGAAACTGGAGAAAGGCTTCGGTGGAAGAGAAGACAGAAGAACAGATTACTGCTCAGTCTTCATGGCCTGTGGAAAGAACCATTGACTAAAACCCACAAGGACAGTATTGTCTGCATTGAACAGACTTGGGATCCTTGAAGAGCCTCTCAGCCTGGGAGGACTATCAAACCCGGATCTGGAGTGAACTGGAATGATGCTTCTCCATTTTGAGGTGTTTTGTGTGATCTCAGCGTCTGTTTTGGCAGCTTTTCTAGCTCCCAGCTTGGACACTTCAGTTTCATAAAGAGACAGGCACCTCACTTGCGGTATGAGAAACTTCTAATCACTTACTGGAAAACGTGACTTGCTAGTTATGCACATCCCCTGGCTCACAGATGCACAAGATGACTCAGCTCCCAGGTGGCCTCTTACTGAACTGCTGAGATTCAACCCAAAGGCTATGTCCTTATCTAAGCTTGATAATAACTATTCACAGGCAGTCCAGGCAGCCTGTTAAGTATCTTCAGATGCTGGATAATTGCCTAGTTCTGGGATTCCAGGGTACCTTCATCTGGTCCTGAGTTAGAACATTTAACCATTACATGGCTCAAGCTCTCTGGGGATGCTCCTCTTTCAATACCGAGCACATGGGCTGGTATAGCAAACTATCAGGGGTCCAGCAAAATTCCTTCCTCTTTTTCAAGATGGAGATGTTTCCCAACATATTTTAAGTGAGTTATTTCTACGTAACAGAATGTGAGAAGGAACTCTCCTTTCTTTGACTTCTACTTTTACTGCCTATAGCCCCAGTTTGACCACACAAACCAGTATGGCACCCTGATGATGGTGGAAGAACAAAATGGAAAGAACTCTGACTTCTGAGTTCTGGAGTCTCTCTAAACCAACTGAACAGAGCCACCTGCTCACCCTGGCTAATCTGTGATTAAAGAACACACTCCAGTATTTCCCGAGTCACTACATTTGACTGCCCATTTGTTCTAGCAGTTGAAAGATCACCCTAAACAATTCATATTCAGATGATGTATTCTTTTTTTCCCCCTGGTAAGACAGACAAGTCCATGAGGGCAGAGACCAAACCAAATCCATCTTTCTATTTCTGGCCTGGAGTAGAATCTGACACACAAGTCCTTCTTGATGAATACACTTATGGAATGATTGGTTGAATAAATGCTTACTATACTATTACAGGAATGCCAACAAGACGTGTATGTGCATTAAGACTGGATGCAGGCATATCTAAAATGGAAGAAGGATTGATCCTCAGTCAGATTCCAGACCACATGTGGAACTGGCAGCATCCTTGTGGGACTGGAGGGAGGCATACAGTCAGATTTTGGTTGATTTTGTAAGGTAGTAGTGTGTAGACTTGCCAGTGCTAGGAAGGCCTGCCAGCAGAACCCCACAAGTGCCATTTAGTGACCACAGTGGTGATTAAATGCAGCATGCTGCACAGTGGCTCCCTAGCTCTGTTTCCAACATATTCTCCTGGTTGAGTAGCTTTGAATTTGTGAAGGCAAGAGATGGCAGAGGCACTGTCCGTTAGTATCATCTGCTGCCATCTTTGAGTTGCCAGGATGACAGCTGGGGAAGAGTAGGATCGAGTTGACTGGCAGGATGCTTTAATCTAATGAGTTTGTGCACAATAATAGTATAATAAATAAGGCTCTAGAGGAACTTGGTTATCACTTGCATTCCAAAAGTGAGATATGGCCTTACCCGAAGCTCCCAGAGCCATCTGTCATCACATATTAGTCTTTGTGTCAATGGCTGGCCTGGCCTGAGGAAATGGAAAACATCAGCAGAGGGAGGTACGCGATGACACCATGTCTTTCAAAAAGACTTAAAGGGAACTACCTCAAGGAGCCAGAGATTTTCAGATGATTTTGAAGTAAATATCTACAACTACTCCCTAAAGCAGTTGGACTTGAAATCTTAGCTGCGGCATGCCAATGAGCCTTTCCATTAGACAAGTTCTGCCTGTCAGTTGAGTTAAGTTATTGAGTAATATCATTCTTATCTGCCTGGATTTGGGGCTGGAATTATTGCAATCATTTTTAATGTGTTTTCGCCAGCTTTATCCAACTGATCCAATGAAATCTAACTGTCACCAGAACACTTTGCTAAGGATGCAGCCATTGGTGACAGGGATATCGAAAGTGGACAGAAGCTTGAGAATTAAATAAAAGCTGCTAGGATTTTCAGTTGCTTGGTTTTTGTCCTTTTTTGTTATTGTTTTGGGAAAAAGAAAGAAAGAGAATTGGAACCTAAATGAAATCTTGTCAACCAAAAACACAACTAAATAGTGAGCCTAGCAAATCCCATAGTAATGGAGAAAGTCAGAGAGGAAAGGTTGGTACACTGATCACTTTAAAAGAATTTGAAAGTAGAATAACAATTTATTAAAATGAAAAACATTCAAGAATAACCAAGATCTAGTGGCAGCAAATATAGGTAACTGTCTGGGCTTAAAGTCTCCATCCAAGACTTACTTTCTTAGGATGTATGCGTTGACAAAGTGTGGGTAGTTATAGAGATGGGTTTCAAAGGACAAAAACTTGTGTTTACAAATGGCACCCAATGTGGGGTTTAAACCCATGACCTTGAGATTAACAGTCTCTTGCTTTACTGACTGAAACAGTCATTCTGGTGAAACCTCATGGGTGTAGCTTCTCATGTTACTAGATGATAACTGCTAAAGTCACTTTTAGGAAGGGAGGTAGGAAGGAAGAAGCACATGGAAGTGAGGCAGGAGATTGTGGAAAATGTACAGAAGCTATGCATTCATGGTTTAGATCACATTTTCACAACTTTCTTTTTGTATTTTTACTTACTAGGCATATAATAAAAGAAATTGCTAAGTCTGTTTAATAAATACTGTACATGATAATCGCATAGGGAGTGACTCTATTAGTAGATGTGACCTTGTTGGAGTAGGTGTGGCCTTGTTGGAGGAAATGTGCCACTGTGGGGGCAGGCTTTGAGGTTTCATATATGCTTAAGTCATAAATACTCTAGAAAGCAAAGTGTTCATCTATGGAATTGCTGCTCTTTGGATCCTATCCAAGTTAAAACGAAAAAAAAAAAAAAACAGCAGCAACTCCATAGATGAACAGTTAGATTTTATACAGTTTGATAAACAATACAAACAGACATGAAATTTTCTATCTATTGTCCATGAACTTGGTTTTCTGATTTTAGCTTTGAATTTTCTTTTGTCTTATTTAAATAAGTTTTCTTCCCTCCTTTCTTCCCATCTCCTCTCTTTTCCTGTCTACTTCCCTCCGCATCCACTCCTCCTCCATCTTCATTCAGAAAGGGACAGGCCTCCCATGGGCTTACACAAAGCATGGCACATCAAGTTAAGGCAGGACCCAGATCCTCCTCTTAAATCAAGGTGGGGCCAGGTAATCCAGCATGGGGGGCAGGTACAAAAGCCAGCTAAGCACCAGGGAGAGGTCCTGCTCACCCTGTTAGAAGATTTACTAAGAGATGAAGCTATTGTCACACACATGCAGAGGGCCTAGGTTGCTCCCATGCAGGATGCTGACTGTTGGTTCATCCATGAGCTCCTGCAAGCTAAGGTCAGCCATCTGTGAGTTCCCCCATCATGACTCCCCTGGCTGACATAATCCCTCCTCCCTTTTCTTCCACAAGACTCTCAGCTCAGTGTAGTGTTTGTCTTTGGATCTCTGCCTCTGCTTCCATCAGTTACTGGGTATAGTATATCTGATGGCAATTAGGGAAGTCATCAATTTACTTTCAGTAGATGGCCAGTTCAGGTACCCTCTCAACCACTGCTAGGAGCCTTAGTTGGGGTCATTCTTGTGGGTTCCTAGGGGTTTCCCTGGCACCAGGTTTCTCCTGAACCCTCAAATGCCCTCCATCAAGACTTCTTTCTTGTTACTCCTCCCATTCTGCCTCCAACCTGTCTCCCTCTAACTCCCATCCCTCCAACCCCCAACCCCCGCTCCCAGTTTACCCAGGAGATCTTTTCTATTTCCCCTTCCCAGGTAAATCCATGCATCCCTCTTTGGGCCCTCATTGTTATCTAGCCTCTCCGGGGCTGTGAACTGTAGGTTGGTTATCCTATCCTTTACTCCCAATGACCACTTATGAGTGAGTACATACCATGTTTGTCTTCCTGGGTCTAGGTCACCTCATTCTGAATGTTTTAGCTTCAGATTTTCTTAATTGCTTCTACTCTTCAAGTGTACTGGAATTTTGACACCTGATTAATAAATCGGCCTTCTTATTTCAGTTCCTCCTGGTGTTCAGCATCACCTGCACCCATGGCAGCATTCAGCATCTTGGGAAACAAAATTTCAAGACTTGGATACAAAATCCTTGATGAATGATCTTCATCGGAGGCTCTGGGAGTAGCTGAGGTGGGCAGGATACCTCAGGCCAGGGCTCTTCATAGTAATGTAATGTGAAAAAAATTAAAAACTCGACTCATAAATCAAACTGTTATACGATCCAGCAATCCTACTTCTGGATATGACCACCCTCTAGAGTGAAGAAAAAATCAGAAACATCAAAGAGATATTTGTGCATTTACATTCATAACATCAGTCTTCATAAGCCAGAGTGCAGAAGGAACTTGGCTGTTCATCCATAGACAAGTGGCCATATAAAATGGGTCTACATATGGGGCAGAAGCTCTTCAGCCTCAGAAAGGAAGGAGAGTCTGCTTCACCTTGAATGAAATGTGAGCACATTCATGGTGAAGTGGGCCACAGAAAGCGACAGGTACTGGATAACTGTCAGATACCGGGAGGGGGGAGGGACGGGGACGACTCACTGAGACAAAACATTGAAGCATGGTCACCAAGAGGTGAACAGAAGTTACAGCTTAACCCTGGCGTCGGTTCTGCAAGGTGAATGTGCTGAAACCTGATGCCATACTTTGTAGTGGTTAAAATGGTTTAGGAATTTTATCAAAGTTTTTTTTTTCTTTTTGTCTTTTTGAAACAGCATCTCACATAGCCCAGGTTGGCCTCAAACTTACTATGTCCCAAAGACTCCTTTGAGTGCCTGATGATGACACTGCCCCTCCACCTTCCATGTGCTGGGATGACAGGCATGTATCACCATGCCTGATTAATGTCATGTTGAGGAATAAATTAGGGCTTCTTGCCTGCTAGGCAAGTACTCCAACAACCAAGCTATACCCCCATAATTTTTTAACCATAATTTTAAAAAGAGAAAAGGATTTCACTGTCATGTATGTGTAGAAAGGAAAACACAGGATACATAAATCAGTTAGTTCCCCAGATTCCTTCGCAAGTAAGATCTGTCGCCTCTCAGTCATTTCCGATTCTGAGTGGCTGATGTCAATGTTCCACAGTGTTACCCACAGTGCATGAAGTCAGGTGTCCTTCCATTGTGTCAGACATAATTTTATTAATTGTATAAACCATTCAGCAATGTGTTTCTAATTAATTAATTATTTTGGTGTGTATGATTTATACGTGTGTGGTATGTGCGTACGTGTGAGGGCTGTACAGTCCTATGCACAGAAGCAGAGGCTATTAAAGGATGTCAGGTGTCTTGCTCCCTCACTCTCTGCCTTTTCCCCTTGAGACAGCACATCTCGGCTTGAACTTGGAGCTATGCTGAAGGCCAGCAAGTCTAGCAATCCTCCTGTCTCCACTCTGCATAGGGGCTAGAAGTGCATGTCAGCACACCTGACTCTATGTGTGTGCTGGGATCTAAACTCAGGTCCTCCTGGTTGTGCAGCAAGTGTGCTTACCAACTAACCCAGCTCCCAGCCTCCAGCAACGAGGCTTAATAATTCCTCCAGCAATGAGCAATCATTATGTTCTTGCTGAAGGTATTAATGTCCCCATTTCTCCTACTTCAAACAACACTAACAAAATTGTTGATTGTTTCTTTTTCTTATCAAACTTGCTTTTTATTTATTCTTTGTGTCTTTCACATCATGCATCTGAATCCCATTCATCTCCCTGTCCCTTTGTATCCACCCTCTGCCCTTGAACAACCCAGCCCTCCCCACCAAAAATAAAATAAAATTTTAGAGAAAAAAAGGGGGAAAAAAAAGGAAAAATCTCATCATGGAAGCTGTAGTGTGACATAGTGAGCCACGCTGTAAACCCTTTTATCCATATAGCTTTACTTGCAAGTGTTCATTGCAATGAGTTTTGGTCTAGTTCAAAGCCTCTGGTTTCTGCTACCACCCATGCTGGACCCTCATTGGGACTCCTATTTGATATCCTGTTGTTGCTCTGTGTCATGGAGGTCATGAAGTTTAGGGTCTTCAGGACCCGTCCCTTCATGTGCTCCAGCAGATCATACATGTGGTGGGCTATTTCATAATCCTGGGTCTGGGCCTGGGTAGTTTCAGGGTTGGTCAGGGCCAGCTCTACTGTGTCACCCAGGTGAGGTGCAGAGTATGGCAGCTGGCAAAGGGGACGTTCAGCTCCCTTGCCATCTGGAGCTGGTAGGGACAAAGGGGGAGGGCATCTTTCCCTCACTCCCACACCACACGAGGGAGGCAGTACCTGCTATGCCCTTCTCATGCCTTCAGGGCTGGCTCACCGATGCCCTTGTCTACAGGGTCAGCTCTACTATACTGCCAGGCAAGGCACAGGGTCCATTCTCCTGAGTGCTGCAGCTAGTGATGGATTGGGTCAGGTCCCCCACCTGTTGCAGGTGTTGATGGGAGGAGAGCATCTTTCCCTCACCCATGCCATCACAAGGCAGATAAGGACATGGCCTGCTCTCCAATTCTTATGCCTTCAGGATCAGTTTGCCTAGGTCCATGTGAACGAGATCAGCTCTAGTTGCTGTCCAGGTGGGGTGCAGGATCCTCTCTCTTGAGTGCTTCAGCCTTGGCAGCAGAGGTCACCCAGATCAGTACAGCCCTGAAAGCAGCATGGGCCTCAGACACCAATATGGTTTCAGGTTTTCCACATTTCTTAATAAGTATATTCTTGACAGTGTAGGAGTCCCCCTTTCCTGAACTCCTTCTTAGTACTTCCTATGATCTCTCCCCCAAACAGCATCTTATTGTGTGTTTCTTTTGTAGTATACAGCATTATGAATTTGGTTTCCTTATTATGTCTACTGATTGTATTTTCTAGAAATTTCTCCTTCTGACTCTTTGATTTTTCCATGGAGTTGTATATTTCTCATTGATTTTGCAGATTTTGGCAATCAGGTATCTTACAAATGTCAGTGTTTCAACAATGGATTGTGACCTCACACTGTAGCAATTTTGCCACCCATATGTTTCAGAGTCATATTTATTGACACTTTCCCTTCATGAGTTTGTCTTTTCTGTTAATAAATTCTCTTTCTCAAAGTCATGATAGTTGCCTGTTTTCTTTAAAAATCTCAAGTTTTCTTTTCCACATCTAACAATACTTGCCATCTCCTCCCCACTTCCCTTGTTTTCTTTTTGCACCCAAGCTGTTTTCTCCTGGCTGCCCATCACAGGGTTTCTAACCGTGATAAAACACCATGGCCAGAAGAAAGTTGCCGAGGAAGGAGTTCATCTGGTTTACTCTTTCACATCACAGATCATCATCAAAGGAAGTCAGGACAAGAACTGAAGGCAGGGACGTGGAGGCAGGAGCTGAAGCCGAGACCATGAAGTAATGCTGCTTACTGGCTTACTTCCCATGGTAAGACTTGTTCCATGGTCTTTAAAAAAAAATCAAATGCTTAGAAAGTTGTCTAAAACATTCAAAGTCTCTTTAAAATGCCCAGGTATCTCTGAAAATTCAGATCCTCTTTAAAAGTTCAAAGTCTCTCAACTGTGGGCTCCTTTAAAATGAAAAATAACTTAGAAACTTTCTTATTCCAGGAGGGAATAACCAGGGCACAGCCACAGTCGAAGCAAAACCAAAACCGAACAGTGTGAAGCTCAGTTCAGACTTCTGGGACACACTCAGTCCTTTGTGCAGCGACAGGTATGCTAGTTCTGCTTCTCCGGCTTTGCCATCTACAGCACACACAGCTCATCTCATTAGTTCAAGCCAGCTCGACGCCACACCTGCTGCTGTGCTTACATTGTCTCATCTCCAAAATGCTGGGGTTGCCTGCTCCAACTGGGCTGCACTGTCACCACCAGCCTCTTCTGGGTTCTTTGCAGGAACTCTGACCTTGCCACATGGTGCCCAGGCTCAACCTCTCTCCATCCCGGGGCTTCTACTGTACCTTCACCAGTGGCCTCCCCTGACCCCGTGCCAAACCTCAGCTGTTCTCCATGCCCGATTCATGCGTTTAAACCAGTACCACCTGGGAATCTATTACACGACTGGCTGCCAGCACAAGGTACAGTTTTGGCTCTCTCTGGACTACAGATTCTGTGTGTTGACCCTGAGGAAATACTTCCCAAAGACTGTGCCATCATCAACAATAATGGCTCTTCTTAATCATAGACGATTCTTCCGGCTGAGCTTAGCAACATCCATTGCAAAGGTTTCACTTTAGTGAGTCTGGTCTCGTGTAAATCAGCAGATTATCCAACCCTTACTACCTAGAACCACATATTCTTAATACAAAATACCACACAAATGGTCTTTGCTTCCCTCCAAAACATTGTAAGTCAGGCCACTACCATCTGCATCACTCTGAACATTCTTATCTTCCAAGCCCCCACAGAATAGCCCATTAAACCCTGAGTACTCAATGGCTTTTCTAGCTCCAAGTTCCAAAATACTTCCACAATCTTCCCCAAACCAAGGTCAGGCCTGTCACAGCAATATCCCACATATCGGGTACCAATTTCTGTCTCAGAGTGATAAAACACCACGACCAAAAGGGAGAAAAGGGTTTATTTCATCTTACAGCTTCTAGTCCATCATCCAGGGGAGTCAGGGCACGAATGTGGAGGCAGGGATAGAATCAGAAGTAATGGAGGAATGCTGCTTGGTTAAAAGATTGAGTTTGGCCCTATTCCCCTCCTCAACTTAACTTCTCAGTTGCTCTACCATATGACACAATATAAAGATCTTGCCATATGCTAGCATGTGAAGAACTCTATGAATTTCTGTTTTATACATTATTCCCCATGGCTTTCTCATAAAACCTCCTTCCTTCCTTCCTTCCTTCCTTCCTTCCTTCCTTCCTTCCTTCCTTCCTTCCTTCCTTCCTTCCTTCCTTCCTTCCTCCATCCTCCTTCTTGTTTTTCGAGACAGGGTTTCTCCGTGTAGCCCTGGCTGTCCTGGAACTCACTCTGTAGACCAGGCTGGCCTCAAACTCACAGAGATCCACCTGCCTCTGCCTCCCTGAGTGCTGGGATTAAAGATGTATGCCACCATCACCCAGCTAAATTTTCTTATGGCATCCAGGACCATGGGAAAAGAGGCAGCATCCCATATGCCACCTCCGTGGGATCCTATCCATCCTATCCACAGTGGGATGTGCCCTTCCAAATCAATGTCAATAAAGAAAATGCCCCACAAACTTGCTTACAGGCAATCTGATGAAGGCGTTTTCTCAATTGAGACTCATTCCTCTTCCAAGATCACTCTAGCTTGTGACAGGTGACAAAAACCTAGCCAGTATACACAAAGACCACTTCTGTTTCTAAAATGAGAGGCTTGATGATTTGGTCCCCTTTTGACTCAAAAACTTGAGAAGGTAACTTCTAGAAAGCTTTTCCAGCCCTAAAGCAGTCCAACTCTTTCCATTGTGTATGTTAGGCCACAATGTACTTTTTGTTTATTTGTTGGATTGTCTTAGGCCTTTTCTGATGTCATCACAGAATACCTGATGTGAGGTAACACGTAGAACAGAAATTCTTAGTTCTGAAGGTGCCAGCATTTGGCAAGGTCTTCATGCTTTATCAAATGCAGTGAGTCAGAGAGGGGAGAGGGGCCAAACTTAATCCTTTAACTGAGAATTCATTTTCAAGAAAATGTCATTCATTAACCTATGACCTACCCTCTTACAGGTCCCATTTCTTAAATTTATTTCAATGGCATCAAATCTCAACACAAGTTTTAGAGAGAACATGTGAACTATTGCAACATAACTCTCACTTTCCCATGATAGCAAAAAGAAGAAAAAAGAATGTTGGAACATGAAACTAAAGTATTCTGAATAATAATATACTATATTAGTCAGGGTCTCTGGAGGAACAGAACTGATAGAACACACACACACACACACACACACACACACACACACACACAGGACTTATTAGCATGGCTTGCGGGCTGTGGTCCAACCAGTCCAACAAAGGCTGTCAACCAACTGAAGGTTCAAGAATCCAGTAGTTGTTCAGTCCACGAGGCTGGATGACTCAGCCGGAATTCCAAAGAAGGAGATTCTAATGCCAGTGAAGGAGTGAACTTGTTAGTGAGAGCAAGCAGGAACAAAGAGAACTTCCTTCTTTCATGTCCTTTAGAGGCTGCGTCAGGTGTGGTCCATTTTAAACGTGTATCTTCCCACCTCAAAAGATCTGGATTAAAAGTGGGTCAACCCACTTCAAATTGCTTAATTAAAAACCCACACAAGTGTTACCAGCTACTTGAAGTTTTAGTTAATTCTAGATGTCGTCAAAAGGGCAACCAAGAACCACCACCAGATAATTTAATTTTAAAAATTATTATATATGCACATTTATATGTATATATGTTCATATATATATATATATATATATATATATATCCCCACCTAGCCAGGAATTCCCTATGTAGACCAGGGCAGCCTGAACACATTTCATATAAACAAGTTATAGATCATGCAGTCTTCTGTGGCTTCCTTTCATTTAGTGTGGTATTTTCAAGGTTTACCCATGTAGCACACATCAGCTTCCATTCCTTTTTATTTCACTATGTGGATAGATCTCACTGTTAATCACTTACCAGGTGATGGGCATTTATTTCCACATTATACTTGCTATGAATAACATTTTTATGGACATTTAAAACACACTTTGGAATAGATATAATTTCTCTTGGAGTGGAATGGACAGACGGCAGGGCAAGTCTGTGGTTAACCCTTTGAGGGCTGTTTTCCAAAACTGCTGTACCGTATCCTATCCAACCCTTCCAGCAGCCTGTGTGATTTCTTCACATCTGTATCAACACTTGGATTGTCTCTTTAGAGCCCAGTGGTATCTCTTTGCGGTTTTTACTTGCATTTTCAAAGACTAAAAGCTTTTTATTGTGCTTACTGGCCATCTATATCTTTGGAGAGATGTCCAGTCAAATGCTATGTCCAATTGAGACAGGGTCTGTCTTAGTTACTGTTCTACTGCTATGTCAAAACATCATGATCAAAGCAATTTATAAAAAAAAAAGCATTTAGTTTCGGGCTCATGGTTCCAGAGGGCAGTGGAGTCTATGACTATCATGACTGGAAGCATGGACGCCAGCAGGCAGGCAGACAGGCAGGGTGCTACAGTAGCTGAAAGCTTACATGTTGAGATAACAACCATGAAACAGAGAGATGTGCCGTTACACTGGCTTCCCACAGAACTCCCTGGGGCCAGGGACGAACGCCCCTGAGCCTCTCTCATGCTAGGCAAGTGCTGTAGGACAGAACTACTCCCGGCCCTTGTTCACATTTCTATCATGCAACCTCACTTGAATAGTGTCAGTTTCCCCTTTAACAACTAGCAAACTTAGAAGGATATTTTTATGTTGGGAATTACACACAAACATACAGTGACAGTTTGTTTAAAGACTTTATTTCCGGCATGGAACAGCTTACGTGTCATAGAAATCATCGAAGTCATCAGACACGTTATGGTCTTTAGGACGAAGAGCAGCTTCGATGTCAGAGTTGCTGTCATCAGACTCCCCCCAGAAGGCTGGAAGAGAACAGGACCTGGCTCATTAGCATTTTGTACTCTAATAGAGGGTTTTCAAAACTGCAAGGCAATCGCCTAGTTGAAGGACTGGCTTGCTAAAGGTCTAAAGTACTGTGTCACCTGTACAAATTTACATATTTCATGCTATGCTTTTCACATTGTTCCAGAGCAATCCTTGAAGAATCCTTCTTTTATCTTTCATTAAGTCCAACGCTTTATTATAGGATAGACATCTTCTGTGCCACAATTAGTGAGAGACAGTGGGATTAGAAAGCAGGCAAAGAGAGTACATCTGGGTTAAATGCTAGTAGCTGGTAAGGATGGGGGGAACTGGGTATGGAGAAGCCAGTTAGGGCTACTGCAAAAGTCCTACCAGGCATGGGCAATACATACTCATGGGCCCTGCCTTGGGGGCAGGGAAAGAGAGGCAAAACACTCTGAAGGTAGAAGGCATCAATTCTGACAATCAATTCCAAATAAACTGTACTACCACTGCAGCCCATGGCACCTTCACGGTCCTTTCACTGAAGGCCTTGTTCATGGGCACCTGTGTGCGCTGTCCCTGGGCTCACAGGACATGTCACAGTCCTCACACAAGGACACAGAAGACAAAGACATAACATAACTATTTTGGTTAAGATGAGAAATGACAATTGGTGTCCGTTTATTTCTTACCATTTGACTTGATAGTGGTCACGGGGTCCCTTTTGCTTTCATGCCTATAAAATAAGAAAGTGAAAATGGCAGCTGGTCTAAGAGCTTCACAGGGAGCTGCTTGGGAAGAAGCGGTGGTGTTTATGGGAAGGAGAGAAATTTTATATTTCCTTCCCAGGCTCTAAAAGCATAAAAGTGTCAAGGATCAGGGTGGCCAGAGGCATTTGCTGGGGGGCCCTCCTGCTGAAGGGAGACACAACAGTAGTCGGCAGAGGATGATTTCCGTTCAATAGTCCTCTGCAAAACACTGTGTACAAAGTGTCAGCACTTTGGAGAAAACGCGAAGTGGAATACCTGAAGAGAATTCAAGATGTTGGGGAGGAAGCTGAAATACCTCAGTCAAAGCAGCAACAACAGTGCTAGCTGTTTAACAAAGGCAGTCACAGTAGACACACTGTGAGAAATAGCAGCTGTTTTGGGCACCCAAGTTTAGCTTTCTAGATACCCACTGATAGAAATACTTGTGGCTATGGCCTTTGGTACCTTCTGGCCTCCTCTGGTGAATGTAGGAGGGCAGGATAGCGGCTCTTTGGAGTGGGATTTCTCAGTGTGCCTTTCCAGGGCTGTATGCAATTTTATGAACTTGAAGAGCCCTTCTGGAAGCATCACTTACACTCTGTATTGTACCTAAATTCTCCAAGTGTCATGCTGAGGGACATTAGGGAAGAAATACACTTTTTCTATACAAGGTATCACATTTCCCTCTCATGGCCAGGACCCTGTTCACCTTGATGGAAGAACTTTTCAAATTCATCCCCCACTTGGACAAGTCTTGACAACCTGCAGTTTACACATATGCCTTGTAATACATGCATCAGCAAAGCAGGCTCTACTAAGGGTCCATCCTCTATGCTCTACAGTACCTTACAGCACTCCCTTGCACTTGGTACCAACTGCTGACCAGGATCCAGCAGTAGAGCCCATGGTCATTCTTCATAAAGAAAACATCAGAAAGGAACCAACAGACAGGCAATAGTCATGCTAGCACCCAATGCTACCATGGGGGTGGGCATCAACAAAGTGAGCCTCAAAAATCCTTTTAGTAAGGTATGCACACACACAATGAACCCCATGTGCATTGTGAAATTATTTACCTACTTCCATTACCTAGGAGCTAGGTAGCTGGGCTAGGTACAGGGAGGCAGAGGTAGATTATAAAAGCTCTGGGAAACCGGTAGTCTTCAGACAGCTGTGGTCTGGATAATAAGAGGCATAGGAAGAGGGTCAAGTCTATTGCTGGATGGAATTGAGAGGACAAAGAGCTTGGTGACAGAGAGGGCTGAGAGCTGCAGGGTCCCCAGATGGCAAGGTACTTCTAGTTGAGAAAGAGGACACTGCAGCCCGGACTGAGGAACTGGATGTGGCAGCTGAATATCTTGATGCAAGAATCAAACCACAGAGGCAGCCACGACCAGGCCAGGTCACTACAGCTTCAGTGACTACTATGGGTTCCAGAAACATGTCCAGCATACTGGTAGCTCTACTTGTCCTCCTCCAAAACAATTTGTCGTCAAGCTCAGCAACCTTCAAGTGTGGTCTCCACTCCAACAGGATAGTCCT
This sequence comes from Chionomys nivalis, assembly GCF_950005125.1. Taxonomy (NCBI): domain Eukaryota; kingdom Metazoa; phylum Chordata; class Mammalia; order Rodentia; family Cricetidae; genus Chionomys; species Chionomys nivalis. The sequence goes on from NC_080094.1 coordinate 29,559,397, forward strand.
TTCTCCCACTGCAGAAAGTGGCAATCCCAACTTTCTGATTCCCCCAATGTCCCTTACCAAACATAGTCAATAACTATGCCCTGCCAACTTGACTTCCTGGTAATTCCCAAGGCCCTTACCAATTCCTTATGTACTTTCACCACAATGGCAAGCTAACCAGAAACTTCTGCCTGAATGTTTGCAATGGCTTCACTGATGACACCACACCTAATTTCTTCTCCTATTATCCAACTTCTACTTGGCAACAAGAGTGAGATGCTTGACACATAAATCTTACATTTTCTGGTGAAAAACTCTTTAATGTCTTCGCCACTGTTTTTGGCATAAAGCCTAAATGCTGAAAGGTACTTCCCGAGGTGGCTCCCAAACGATGCTGAGCTTCCTGACTGTATCCCCATGCCCTTTTCACTGCAGTCCTCATCAAACTGCTGTTTTCCACCCATTCGCTCTGCTAACCGATAGCTACTCCTTACCCCATAGGCTGCACGTGGATTATCCGGCGCTTAGCAACTAGCAGGTGCTAGGGTGGAATGAATAAATGACCTTTTTAATGACCTTTTTACAGCACTGGGTCCTGCCGAAAGGCTCATGATCAATGTTCAATGACACAAAATGTGATCTGTATGTTTATAATTAACATGTGACTCCAGTATCAGGCTGAGTTTCTTTGTCTTCTCAGCAAAGGGAAAAATATCCAGGGGGGAAAAAGAGGAAAGAAAAGGAAAAAAAAGTACCTCACACAATGCTGCAAATGTGGCCATGGCCGAGTGACTATCCTCCATGCAAGTGAGTGTTTGTAATCACCTAACTCTCAAAAGCAAGTGAACTGAGCCAGCAGCAAGGTCAGGTCCCACTGCGTGGAGGTGACTCACTGAGCATGTCAGGGACCCTCTTGCTTTGTGCAAGGTAGTTTAGGCATATCATCTCTTTATGAGGCCACTCGAACTTCCCTTTTCTGTTTGCTCTGGGTTAAGCTGCGTAGTTTTGAATCATTTAAACCACTGGGAGCAGGAAACAATATCAGTCAAATATGAATTAATTGTACAGTCGCTTTTAATTATTAGACTTCTTACAAGAAACCTATTTAAGAACTACATATGCCACAGTTGATCGCCGAGAAAGGTAGAGGATGCTCTCAAGTATTCTCCATTCTACCCTGGTAACTTAGGAACAATATATATATTTTTTTCTCTCAGTAGGAACCCATCTCTAAAAATCAATGTGATACTTTTTATTACGTACAACTCCCAGGGTCAACATTTCTTTCAAGGGTCTCACCAAGCATGTAAAGAAAGGCACAGGGGAATGACTGTCTATGGAATCCTGGACAGAGTCAACTAGTTTAGTTATGGAGAAAAAAGTAGACGTGAACTCCCCCTTTCAGAGTAAGAAACTGGGTTTTACTTTTCAGGCCACACGCTTGGGCCATCAGTCCATCAAAAGTGTTTATAAATGAATATGGTTGTACCTCAATGAAACTTCATGTAGAGAGAATGGCACTTGACTCTCATGTACTTTCACACGTCTTGAAACAGAACTTTACTTTAGGCCCTTTTAAATAACCAATTAGAAGTATAAAAACTAGCCGGGCGGTGGTGGTGCACAGAAGCTACTTCCAGGACAGGCTCCAAAGCTACAGAGAAACCCTGTCTCAAAAAACAAAACAAAGCAAAACAAACAAAAAAAGAAGTATAAAGACTGTTGGACACAGTGGTTAATTCCAACACTTGGGAGGCAGAGGTAGGCAGATCTCTGTGAGTTCAAGACCACCCTGGTCTTGGGAACTAGTCCAAAAGGAATAACGCAGACCACAATTTTGCTGTTATTTAAAGTTGCAATGCTGAGGATTCTGAGACAGTCCTGGCATTATTGCAGTGTACACGTAAATTGTCTTATTAAGGGAAGGTGTAAGTGGCAACACTAAAGCAGGAAAGGAGGTGGAAGTAACATACTGTAAGGATTCACATGGGCAAGACCTCACCTAGCTATTCATATTAGCTCCTGAATTTCATAAACACTCAACACTGTAAGATGCTAAAAACGTAGAAGGCTGGAAAATTCCGAAGCTAAGAAGCATGCGCTCTAAAGAAGACAGGGAGAAACCAGAGCAATAAAAGTCTAAGAGGACAGAGCAACACAAAGACCAGGCCAGAGAGTGCATCCTGGTAAAATGGGATTCCTGCAGGATTCCTCCTAGATTACAGATGACCTGGATCAGACATCATTGGTCAGCCCAGAAAGAAATGTTTGCAAAGACAGCCTGTCTCCCCAAATAGTCTGTCCGCTTGAAGCAGAGAGTTTCAGGAAACAGACTATGAACACACATAGCCCCCAACGCTGCAAAGTTCTCCTCATTTCCAAGTCCCTAACCTGTATAAAGGTTGCAGCCTCCCCGCTCCGAGACCCTTCAGTTCCCCTTGTTGTGTGTGCTAATAAACACAGTCTGTTGAAAGTCAGACTCTGGTCTCTTTCTTCCTTCTGCCTCTTTCTGATGCTTCAGAAATCTAATACCAGGGGCTTCAGAGACTGAGGTGTGGGAATAAGGTGGTGAGTTCAAGAGCCTGTAGGCAAGTCTGTGGTGCATCTTCTCAATTAGTGACTGACATGCAAGGGCAGTACTAACCGCTGGAGAGAAGCTCACAGTCGCTTAAGAAAGCAGGGCAAGCCATGGAAAGCAACTCACTAAGCTGCATTCCTCCTCTGCTTCAGTCATGTTCCTGCTGTGAGATTCAGCCTTGATTTCCTTAAGACTGCGGCAACCAAATAAACCCTTTATTCCCTAAGTTGCTTTTGGTCATGGTAATTATCAAAGCAAACTAGGACACTCACTAGATTGGAAAATCTAATAGAAACAGATGAGTTTCTTGATACAGCCGGCCTACTAAAATTAATGACTACGCTATGTAGCTACCAGTGGCCACTTTCACGCAGACCTTCAATGAGAAGGAGCACATGAAACAAGTAGAAATGTAAAATGTGAGGAGAAAAGGAACACAAGGAAGGTGATGCCGACTCAAGTCCTGCACTCAAGGAGGTATCCCAGACCCAAAAAGAGGAACATGGGATGTACTCACTCATAATCGGTTTCTAGCCATAAATAAAAGACATTAAGCATATAATTTGTGATCCTATAGAAGTTAAATAAGAAAGTGAACCCAAAGAAAATCATATAGTCATCCACATGGAGAGGGGGAAGTAGACAAGATTGCAGGGCAAAAACTGGGAACTTGCGGGTGAGGTGGCATGGGGCAAAGGGGAAATGGGATGAGAAACATGAGAAGGGGAGGATGGGAGGAGCTCGGGGGATTGGGATGGTTGGGATATAGGAAGGATTGATACGGGAGCAGCGAAGTATATACCCTATCTAAGGGAGCCATCTTAGAGTTGGCAAGAGACTTGACTCTTGAGGGGTTCGCAGGTGTCCAGGAATATGTCCCCAGCTGGTACCTTGGGCAACTAAGGAGAGGGAACCTGAAATGACCCTATCCTATACTGATGAATATCTTGCATATCTCCTTAGAACCTTCATCTGGCGATGGATCGAGGTAGAGACAGAGTCTCAATTTGGAGCAACGGTCTGAGCTCTTAAGGTCCAAATGAGGAGCAGAAGGAGGGAGAACATGAGCAAAAAATCAGGACCACGAGGGATGCACCCACCCACTGTGACAGTGGAACTGATTTATTGGGAGCCCACCAAGGCCAGCTGGTCTGGGACTGAATAAGCATGGGTTGATTCCGGACTCTCTGAGCATGGCGGACAATGAAGGCAGATGAGAAGCCAAGGACAATGGCACTAGGTTTCGATCCTAATACATGAACCGGCTTTGTGGGAGCTTAGCCTGTTTAGATGCTCACCTTCCTGGAAGTAGACAGAAGACCTTCGTCTTCCCGCAGGGCAGAGAATTTGGACTGCTCTTCAGTATCAAGAGGGAGGGGGAATGGTGTGGGGGGAGGAGAAGAGGAGTGGGGATAGGGGGAGGGAAGTGGGGGGAGGGGGCAATATTTGGGAGGAGGGGAGGGAAATGGGAAACGGGGAGCAGGTGGAAATTTTAATTAAAAAAGAATAAAAAAAAAAAAGAAAAAAAAAAGAAAGCTAAAAAAAAAAAAAAAATTTAAAGAAAAGCCTATGCTAAATGGAATAAAGAGAGTGGTAACCCCAGGGAAACACCCCGATCTTGCTAAGCTTCCAACTTGTGAAAAGAAATGAAAGGAACACTAAGGCAGCAATGGGAAACACCAACAACAGAAAGTTGGGGTAAAGGTAACTGAAAGAGGGGACAAGTTCCAGCCCCAGAAAGCCAGACTTGGTAGTTTCGGCCACGTGCCTCTGACTTACAGTCAAGGACACAAGACAGGGGTTGTGGAATCTCCCTTCACAGTTAAGGAAAGCCACTGAGGCCAGGTGTGTATTAGGGGTGTCCTTGAGTGGAGGCCGAGAAAGGTCACTATGTTGTAGGGACATAGCCCCACCCATTGGGGGCGTGTTTGCCTCGGGCTAATGTTTACGGATAAATCTGCCGGGCGTGAGCCCAGCAGCCCTTTTCTTTTGCTCTGCTTTTCCAGTGCTCCGCGGGAACCTGTGGTCCTGTAAGTTTATTTCCTTATTAAAGCTGTATATATCTATATAATCTGTCTGCATTCATTTGCGCCACCACATTTGGCGCCCAACGTGGGGCTATTTTGCCCCCGACCCGGCACAGGGGGGGCGCAAGCTCCACCTTTCCCGGCTAGTTGCCTGAGCTCAGGAAGGCGATTTACAGCGTGCTCCCTACTCGCTTTTCCTTCCCCCTCCTCCCTCTCTCGGCCTCTCTCTCACAACCACCACGCGCGCCCGTGCGCATGCACGCGTCCGTGCGCACAACACACGAGCGGCCCGGGTGTTCCTACCTCTATTTTTGTATGAGTATGCTTATAACTTTGTCCATATTGTATTGATACATCTACCATATTACATTGTACATTTCTACCTCTGATACTATGACATTGTTTACAGTTGAAGATCATTGTCTTCATATATTGCACAGTTGTTTATTCTTTTAGTCTTCAAAGTTAGATAGGTATTGAGAATTATATGTTTGTCATATTTATTTTTAAGTTTATCAGGTCTTTTAGTTACATAGAGATTATATTTAGTATAGATAGTATGATCTTCAGCCTCTTCGAAGAGCTGTAGAAAATGGCCTTTAATCTAACCTAAAATTTCTATGCCAAAGAGACACAATTACTCCTGGCAACACCACTCTACTCCCGAGAGAACGTTGAGCACCAAAGACACTCCACTGGGAGCTTGTCTTCTTGGCAGAACTGGCCTTTGGGTTAAGAAAAGCCCATACCTCAACTTCTGACAAAGATACAGAATATCCCTAAGTGGATAAAACAGGATTGTCTTATCTTGCCAAGACAGGGTAGGATAGTCCTAAGAAAGTTCCTTGCCTTTAATAATGGTATGCCAGTTATGTTAGGCCTTAGCCAAAGTTGGTTGACTCAACATTGCAAACGAGACTTTGGGTGATTGCCCAGGTAGTCAGTTGTCTCTGTCAATTGTTGCACATTTTGGATATCTCTCGATTGTTAAGTAATATTTATTCCCTTCTCAGATCTTTGACGGAGTTGAAGATTATATAATTGTAGTTACTCTCTATGTTATTTAGACTCCTTGAGATAGAATGTTTAGCAAAAGTTTTGTTCTCAATATTGTTTGTTATATTTATTATTTGTTATTATTGTATATAGTTGTATTTGGTTTGGTTCTATCTTATTTAGACAAAAGGGGGAGATGTAGGGACATAGCCCCACCCATTGGGGGCGTGTTCGCCTCGGGCTAATGTTTACGGATAAATCTGCCAGGCATGAGCCCAGCAGCCCTTTTCTTTTGCTCCGCTTTTCCAGTGCTCCGTGGGAACCTGTGGTCCTGTAAGTTTATTTCCTTATTAAAGCTGTATATATCTATATAATCTGTCTGCATTCATTTGCGCCACCACACTATGTGAAGCTGTGAAGGTGAAGCCTGGATTGTGTTAGAGACCCCCAAGATGTAGATGCCAGATTTGTGGGATACCTGCCAACAGAGCTACAGACTGGGTGTGGGACCAGCCCAAGAGAGAGGAATATGTCATAGTCAACAAAGCTGAAAGGAGTTGGAGATCTAAAGACAGCTTTTGCATCACACATAGAGATGCAGAATCTGGCCTTTGCCCTGCTGGTTTTTATTCTCCAGCATTTCCTCACTATGCTCCCTTGACTTCCCTTTTGGAATGTAATGTACATTCTGTACCAATGTATGCTAGAATACGTGATCTGCTTTTGATTTTGATTTATAGGAGTTACAGTAAAGAGACTGCCATGAGTCCCAGAAGAGACTTTGGACTTTTAAACAGTGCTGAGACTGTAATACACTATTCTGTATTTGGAATGAATGCATTTTTTGCATTATATGGCTAAAAGCCTAAGGGCACCAGAGAGCAGATGGTGATGGTTTGAATAAGAATGGCTCCCATAGGCTCATATATTTGAATGCTTAGTCACCCACCAGGGAGTGGAATTGTTTGAAAGGATTAGAAGGATTGGGGGTGTGGCCCTGTTGGAGTTGGTGTGGCCTTGTTGGAAAAAAATGTGTGCCACTGGGGGTGGGCTTTGAGGTTTCAAAAGCCCATGCCAGGCCCAGGCTCCTGTCTTGTACTCTGCTTTCAGATCAGGAGGTAGCTCTCAGCTGCTTCTCCAGCACCATGCTTGCTTGACAACATACTCTCTGCCATGATCATAATGAACTAACCCTCTGAAACTGTAAGCAAGGCCCCAATTAAATGCTTTCTTTTATAACATTTGCCTTGGTCACTGGCCTCTTCACAGAAACAGAACAGTAACTAAGACAGTGGCTTCATTACAAACAGTGAGACTGATTGAAAAAAACAAAACCAAACCAAACAAAATCACTGAGGGGCTGGAGAGACGAGTCTTCAGTTAAGAGCACTTGCTCTTGCAGAGGGGCAGGCTCTTGGCACCTGCATGGCACTCACAAACATGTAAATTCCACTTCCAGAGGACCCGACACCCTCTTCTAACCTCTGAAGGCACCAGGCACACATATGGTGCATATACATATAGGAAATCAAACACTCATACATACAAAAAACACAATAAACACATCTAAAAAGAAAATCTGATTTAACAAAGGCCAGGCCCAAATGCAGTCACTGGTGAATTTTAACATACTTTCAAAGAAGAATTAATACCAATGCGTCTTAAACTATTCCATAAAACAGGAGGGAGCACTTCCAAACTCTGTCTAAGATGATACCAAAACCAATAAAGCTATAACAAAAGGAAATGATAGACCAGTCTCCTTGAATGCAGGCACAAAAATTTACAACAAAATTCTTGTGAACTAAAATCAATAAGACAGCAAAAGAAATGCAAAACAAAACATTCGCCCTAATAAAGCTCAATAAATATTATTTATAAAACAATAAATTTAACATATCAATAAATAGAATCAAAAGACACAAATCACAAGGTCATCTTGGTAGATACAGAAAAGGTTTTGGACAAAAATCCAATGTCCTTTCATGACAAAAGTACCGTAGCCCAGGAACAGAAGGAATATATCTCAACACAATAAAGGCTGTTTCAGGGCCTTGACATGCGCCAAGAGTCTACATATTCCCATCTAGGTCAAGATGAAGACCAGTCTTCTATCAACAGACCGAAAGGCAGTCAGGAAGGAGCCCATGAAGACTTTCTTGAGCAATGCCCACCCAGTTCCTGTTTCTCAAGACGGAATGCAGATGGCACTGGGGCAGTCTGGGAAGAGGACCTCACTTGAGGGGAGCTCAGATTTCCCTTTGAATGAATGTGTATACCTCTCCTATACATACCACTTGCAGATAACTGTATAGAATATATACTGCCCTTCAGCTCAGGAATGTGATACCAGACTGAGAGGAGGCACTTTTGCTTAAAGAAGAAGGCTTGAGTGGATGGCAGAGCACACTCTAAGCAAGTGCAGCAGTGACCTGGGTGCCTGTGAGAGGCTCACATGGGGAGGAGAGATAGGTACCTAACAGCTTTTATACCTCGCTGGGTGGTGATAGGAACACCATGGGGCCACTAGAAGTTCATCTGGCACAGTCACCCTCTGCTCAGGAAGCACTGGAAAAGTTAACTGAAGCCAGGTAAATGGTAGGGTAGGTGTATTCCAGTCAAACAACGAAACCCTCAAAGACAAAGGACAGTATGCTGCGTCAGGGCATGACAGCAGACTTGACACTGTGCTGGACATCCCATAAGTCTACACAGTAGGTCAGCAAGAGCACCTAGAACATGGCTACTCCAGTGGGAGGGGTACATGCAGTACATTGGGATGGGGCCTGCTTGATACTCACTTCTGATCCTGAAAGGAGGACAAGCAGAGACTAGAAGACTGGGGGATATGGTAATGTTAGCAACATAGTGATGGCCAATCCTCTCTCGCTCTATCTCTTCCTCTCCCCGCCCCTCCCACCTGTCTTCCACAAGGGAAAAATTCGACATTAACAAACCCACCCAAGTTACTGGATTTGGGGTCCACTTAAATTTGGCAATTAACTTTGAGGATCCTGCCAAGAACACAACTTGTGACAGCGAGGACAATTAAGGCTGGCTCTCGGTGGGCTGTACCCTCCCTGTTCTAGGAGAGAGCCTGCTGTGAAAGCTTGAAGACCTTCCTTTGGATCCCCAGTGTCTAACTCCATGTGCTGGCGGTGGGGCGGAAGTAGGCGCATCTTTAGAACTCAGTGGCTGAATCTAGACAAATGGATGCGTTTCAGGTTCCTGAGAGAACCTATCTTGAAAAGTAAGGTGTAGAGAGCGAGCAACAAAAACATCCAACATTAACCTCTGCCCTCCACAGTATGCCCCCCACACATACAATAAGAAGACATTAACCTCTGCCCTCCACAGTATGCCCCCCACACATACAATAAGAAGACATTAAAAAACTAACCTATGAGAAGAAGTAAGATGTAGTATCTGTCTGTGAACCACAAAAATTTCTGTGGGCTTGAAATCAGTATTAAAATTTTTCAAATAGCATGTTTAATTGGATTTTTCTTCGAAATAAACATACTTCTGGAAAAATGTAGGGCAAAAAGCAATCCAGAAAGAAAGGAAAATAAGTACAAATGGCCAGATCAACAAATCTCCGCGAATACCAATTTTAAGTTTTAAAAGGCCACCGGCTGAGGCTGTTTAAATTTGACAAAGCCTGAGCGCCCCCTGATGGCTAGTTGGAGCTCCTACAGCATATGCTGTAATTTTAGCAGCCCTGGGGTCAACTTGTTTACTTTTTTCCTTCAAATAATCAAAGTGATTATTCTTAAGCAAAAGTGCTGTGTGCAATAAAAACAAAGTGTATGGGTTTACGACAGCAAATGTGGACTGTTTAAGAAGCTTCTAACTTAGTAAAATTGAAGGTCAAAGCAGATTCCTAAGCTCGCGATGAGGTGCGCACTTTTATAAGGGTATATAAAGAACTGCCAGGGAATTTTTGCTTTTAATTCAGTGGATAACTAGTGTCTAAGAGTCTTTAAACCGTTCCAGCGAAAATAACACAAGTGATCAGATGAGAAAGGAAAGCTGCGACCATCATCTGAGCGTCAGCTGCAGGCTGGCGCCCCCCGCTGGCCGCTCCCATCACTGCAGGGCTGGCAAGGAATGCCACCCACGGTGGCCCAGTTAAGGGGTGTGGGTGGCCGGGTGACTTTTTGTACCTTTCCCTCAGGCAATTCTGTTGCAAGTACACACTCTTTTTCTTTTGGCAAAACTCTTATCTTGATTCAACCCGAAGGCTGGAGTTACAAGGGAACCGGTAAGCCGAAGTTACAAGGGAGCTGTGCTGATACAGTCTCCATTGAATAAATGGATCCTGGAGAGTGAAGCCGCCTCCTGGGGAAGGTAAAGAGAGACGATGTTTGCTGAGAGGAAGCTCCGGCATGCACCCCGGAACAAAAGGGAACAAGTGGTCTTTACTCGGAGAACAGCTTCCTATTAGGACTCACTCCTTCGGACACCATGCCTTTCATCCCCACTCAACCACAAAATGATTTTACTGAAGCAAATACAATGGTAGAAAAAGATTTACACTCAAAGAATCTTTAATAATAAACTGTTGCCGATCGGCCTATTTGCCCGTGATTTATAATACAATAAACATCGGATTCTATTACGGCTCATGCACTGAAGCCTCTGCTCTGAAGAACGGAATCTGAAAGCACGAGGACCCCGCCACCATCACAATGAAATGAGCATGTATAAATGTGCTAAGAGTATCTCTTTGCATCTTTTATAGCTTGTGTGTATTAATCTGTAACGCTTATTAAGAAAGTCATTGCTATGCAAAGCAGCACCCAATCCCTTTCTCTGGCTTTTCAACAGAGTGCACTGTTTAGCCAATAGGAGGGACCCTCTGGCCCTCATTCTGCATTCATCACAGGCAACATTTGCACAATGTATCTCTCAAAGGCGGCTGAAAAGAAGGCCTTAATACTCATGTAAACAACTGCAAACCAATTACTTAATGAATCAGGCCCACACATAATGAGGTGCAGACAAAGAGCTATAAATGCATTTTTGCGCCCAAGCCCCTGCTTTAAAGTAAAATCCCTCAGCTGTAGTTTGGGCTTAACTAGCACATCATAATTATTGTCTCTAGGACATCAGAGGAAGCCATTTTTTTTAAGGTCCAACAGGGTCCTTTTTTTTTTTTTTTTTTTTTTTTTTTTTGAGGTTGCTCATCAGCTCACTGACAAAACAGAGCAAAGAAGAATTTTTAAAAGTGCTACAGCGCGCAGCACAGTTATGTTTATTCTCAAGTACTGGGTTTCGAGACCACTTGTAAAAGCAATAAAGCACAAGGAGTGACTGCAGTAAGTGGGATCCTTAAATGTAAAGCCTCTAAGAAATTTCAGCGAAGCCAGGCACAAACAGCAGAACCTGAGCTCTCCAAAGCCCAGGGTGGGGTATTAACAATAACAGCCCCAGCACAAGAACCAAACTGCGCCCAACGGCACACCAAGCTGTACACACTCACCGTCGAAGCCTTACATGCTCGATTACTATCAAGTGTCTAGAACCAAGGGTTCCTGGAAGACCTTTTAGTGGGTTTATTTTTCTTAAAGGGGGAGGGGGTGATGAGATTACCTATAACTTATTAGGAAATTAGCTTCATGCAGAAATATCATAACAAGAGGCTTCTTGCTTTAATTTGTAGGGAAGCAAAGTTTAATTTTAATCTTTGAAATGTGCCCAAATGTGAAGGAACAGGTTGAGGAAATGTCCTACATAATCCTATTCCTTTCTAAGTGTGATTAAGAACTTCCCACAAAACTTGTTTTATGTCTTTAAAATATAATGGAAACAAATATTCTTAACACTCTTAAAAACTGAAAGGATAAATTTTTAAGCCAAATAGTAACATTAAGCCTGGGAACTACCTACAGAATTTATTGACCTTTTAAAATTCTCTTAAAAGACTGAGAACTTGAATTTACAGTGTAACCCTAACGGTATCGTATTCAACACTCTGCCAAACCCAGTTAACTCCTGTTTCCCTCAACAATGTGAACAAAAACCAGGATTAAAGGTAAGTTCTGATAAATGAGGAAGCATCTTGGATACTCATCAAGTTTCTAAAAGCAAGAATTTTAGAAAGTTAATCCATCCAAAGAGTCCAGGTCCTAAAATACTGAAATGTTTTTGTAAAACACAAATGAACAGTTTTTTTCCATTTTCATTTCCCTTTAATATGACATTTCTGGATCAAATCATTTTGTTATGTGGACATTACACACAGCAGTAGGAATGTAAAGGTCACGTTTTAACATTTTAGCAGGGTCAAGTAGTAAATTCAAAGGTAACACAATCATCTAAAGGACACTTTTTTAATGAGCATGCTATTACAAAGGAAACTTGCTAGGCTGCTTGAAATAGTATTTAGCCAAAGGTAAAAGAGTAGGCACTGCATTAGGCAAGTGCTCAGATTCACATTAGAAAGGCTTCCTAAGAGACTGGAAGTCATATTGGAGGCGGATGGCAAATTCAGCACACAACTCACTTATCAGAACTTATAAGGAGTGTTACATTCTAGCGAACGTAAAAACATCAATTCTGCTCTTTAAAGGGAACAGGCCGGAACGCATTAGAAAAGGAATGAGTAATGTGGCCCAAAGACTTGTTAAGAGAAAAAGAAACCACACACAAAAACTAACATACAGCAATTGCCTGTTCGTCTATCAGTTGCCTCAGAAAGAAGAACATGCCACTTTATTTCTTTTAAGGCCTGATGTTTTCTCCCTGCCCTTTTCCTGACAACCTCCTTTGTGCGGTCTCTAAGCAGTCCTACTGCGAGCAGCTGTAGACGCTAATTTGTGGTTCACTGAGGTGTCAATTGAGTCTTAAACCAAGGAAACAACAGCTGCAAAACAATACTTGGCTCTGGTGCAAATATTTTCAGAGGTAGACTAAAGTTTCAACTGTTATTTCAGATAAACAAAAAATCCAAACCATAACCCTCCATCAAGTCATACAACAAAATAACAAACAGCCAGGGCTGAATTCACTGCGTAGTGACATTTCTCATCTTGTTACTGCTATTCAGAAAGGCTTTCACGACTTTACCTTGACAAAGGACTTTCTTCACTAGATGAAAAACTAGCTTCCGAAGCGATTTTGTGGGCTGTCTTTGTCTTGAATGTGCTGCTGCCAATATCCAAACCTGTGACAAGCACAGACAAGGAGAGTGAGAGCTAGCCACCAAACAGCCACGAAACAAGCGCAGATACAGCCCCAGATAATTTTGGAAAATCAAGAGGAAAATTCTGTTTAAATCACAGAAGGTTTTATGGAGGAAAAATACTCACAGATCACTGCAAAAAAAAAATGAGAATTTTCTTTGTAATAGAAAAAAAAAGGTAAAATAAAAAAACAAAACAAAACAAAACAAAAAACCCCAAAACTACCCAAAGAGTTCTGCTTTTACTTCAATTTTTCATTCTATTTTGTGGTACGGGGGCGAACCAAGGGCCTCCTCAAATGTGCTTGGCAACCATGTGACCTAGAGCTAAGTCCTCAGCAAGTTCTGCTTGAAATGGCCAACATGTACACATAGGAACATGGGTTGAATAACTCCCTTAGTTAGGACTTAGGCAGGGATGGCTCACCAAGACAAGTACTGGGAACCAGGTCTCAGACACAAGTGAAACTCCCGCATGACAAGCACCCACACTGCCTACTCCGAAGCCCCTTTGCTAAAACCTGTTTCCCATCCCACAAAGAATAAATTTCTGCTAAAAGCCACCAAGGCCACTCTTTCAGCTTGTGCTGAGGACATGGATATACAACACACTTTCTTCCCTGGGGATGGAGACTGGAGTCCTCACTGTCTTCAGCCTTGGATATTTCTGCACCAATCTGGTTTCAATGGGCAGTCACCCCAGATCCCAGACTGTGAAGGGCTTGCCTGCATGCCATCTCTGTAGCAGAGTAGCTCTGCCAGCACCCGGTCCATGTTCAACTCAACAGGGCCTCTACTTTCATATAGGACTATGAAAAGTGGTGTCCAAAACTTAAGTGTGTTTTCCTCCGTAACAGATCTGGAGACAGAGACCTAAACCATCTAACTCGGAAAGTAACTGAAACACCACTGCTCCTTCAGGAATGAGGGGTGGGGATGAGAGTCCTGTCCACACCACCTTTAACTGCTGGGAAGGTTCCGTTTGCCTCACAGATGGTCGACTGCTTCTCTGCAGCCCATAGGACCTGCAGGCAGCAGAAGTGAGAAGACAGTGCACAGCCAGTGGAGAGTGGATGCAAAGCTCCATCATTCCGAGGGCTCATGCCCAATACTACCATCAGACCACGGGGTCTTTCAAGGAATACAGTGTCACTGTGAGGAAACTGACCTGCATGTACTTAGCTGTACAACCTGTGATGTGTCATTTCATGCATGAAAAGTTTAACAGGCTATGATCAAAATACACTGTCTATGAACTGTTCAAATAGTATTATTTGAAATAAGTTATTAATATATTTAATAGTAGTATAATTTTTATAGACAGCCAAAAGATGACAATTTATGTCAAATAGCCATCTTTTGTACCTCCCAATTAGGTATCAAAATACATTTGCCAAATCATTGCAGCACCCCATTCCCAGTCATGTGGATTGCTAAGCAGTTATGCTTGGAGCAAGGCACGGCTCTCTTGGGACCTTATTTATAAAATGAGGGGGCTGGCCAGGCGGTGGTGGCGCAGGCCTTTAATCCCAGCACTCGGGAGGCAGAGGCAGGCAGATCTCTGTGAGTTCGAGGCCAGCCTGGTCTACAAGAGCTAGTTCCAGGACAGGCTCCAAAGCCACAGAGAAACCCTGTCTTGAAAAACCAAAAAAAATAAAAAAATAAAAATAAAAAGTAAAAAATAAAAAAAATAAAATGAGGGGGGCTGGACAAACACCTTCAAGACCAGTCTTGATTCAGATTGTATGACTCAAATGTGAACAGAAAGATGACAGGAATTAAAATCTTTCCAATGCAATAAGGATCTCCTTTAGGAAAGAGGTCCTGCTTTATACTCCAAGAGACTTTGATTTTTGTATTTTCAGAGTTAAATCATAGCCACCAAAAGCTCTGCCCAGGAGGGGTCTTTAACCTAAAGTGGTTCAATGAGTCCTTAAAGCAACCAAAATAAATATATAACCACTAATATTATCTAGCCATGTATTCTCCAAACATAGACAGTTCTGATGCATCAAAAGCAAGTGTCTTGAAAAGGTGTCTGTCTGAAGAAGAAATGCTCAACAGAACCTGAAATCTGAATATAATCCAAGAATTGTATGACATTAATAAATCACTGTACAACTCTGACCACAGAAACCTAAAGCCACTCCGAGCTGGGAAGATGGCTCAGTGGTTATGAGCACTGGTTGACCTGGGGTTTAATTCCCAGAACTCTCATGGTGGCCCACAGTCAACTGTAACCACGGTCCTAAAGAATCCAACACGCTCTTCTGATATGCATGGGCATCAGGAATGTATATGATACACATTCATACATGCAGGCAAAACACTCATGCACATAAAGTAAAATATACATAAAATAAAATAAAAATAAGCTACTCATACACTTTCTCCTGTATTATGTATATTTTATAAAGGATGCTAAATTGAGTAATACCTAAAAATAAGATATAAGATGAAAATCACTAAAATAATAAATGTAAAATAGGAAAATATAAGAAAATCAAAATAGAAACAAAATCCTATGCTAAAGAAACTATATTTTAAGCCTACATTTTAACTTACTGGGGTTTACAGACCTTTCCTTAGGAGAATTTCCCTTCCCACAAAGTGAACACGCAGCACAAAGCTGCTCATTTGATGATTCAGAAATGAGGAGATGTGGGGAAGAGAAGACAGGGGCATCTTCTGTGATAGCTGGTGAAAAGACACCACTGTGAAACACAAGTAGAACATAGAGTCTGTAAGAGCTATTACCATGCTGGGCCAGCCCCATGTATCCAGAAGGCAGGGACTTTCCAAATGTTTGTTTGCTAGGGATGACGAAGTTCTTGCTCACTCAGACTCAGTAACACTCCTCACAAAGCAAACTCTAAAACCACACTTCTCTCAGCATAGTATAGTTTTTGTCCTGAGCCCAAAACAGGATTCAAATGTTGAATTTGTCCTTACTTACTTGAAAATTGACTTTCAAATCTCTCTTCAGTTTGATTCAAATTATCCTGAAGGGTAGACTTCTTCAGTAACTGGTAGGCTTTTGTCTCTATAGATGAAGAAAATGAAGAAAAGCACAGAAATATTTCCACTGTTCATAACTGTTACTTAAATTCCTCTTATGTGGCTAACACTGATGCATGGTCTCCCTATGGAGCCCAAGTGATGGCATAACAGGTGTGTGCAACAAATAAAAATTGTGTTGAACCTAAATTTTAAGATTCGGGTTGAATTTTAGGTAAATTAAAGCACTCAGCTTTTTTGGTGGACTGTGGATAGATTCACCAGCACATGAACAGCTGCTCTCCATCCCAAGCCCTGCAGATGTATCCTGGGTAGGCAGGTAACTCCAGAGCACTCCAGGCCCTGGTTTTCAGGCTCTTATGCTAGAGAGTGGGGCTCTGAGAGAGAGGAGGGAGAATGCAAAGATCTCAGGAGGGGCAGAGGCAATAGGATGGGTTCAGTAAAAAATCTGATCGCAAGGGCTGAGGGAGCCTGCCTGCAGAAAGCAAGGCCAGGTGCACAGAGGGATCATCAAAGCTGCAGCCAAAGGTACAAGTGAGATGCTAGGGAAAGCCCTTCTGAAAAGGCACGGACCTCAACATGATCCGGAGGGGTTGTTATGTGATATGTTAAGTGGTTGTGGATCAGCTTCGTCTTTGCAGGCAAGTGTACTTTTTGCAAGAGGTTCTCAAAAAATGCACATCCCCAAAGCCAACTCACAGTGCAAAAAGGCCAAACAATGCATATGAGTTTTTGGCAACATGGGCCCAGGCTCCTCTGTAAGGAAAAAAGAGAGCAAGGAATCGTGCAGTTGAAGTTGCAGTGGGCTGCTGCCTTGCAATGCAGTTAAAAAGCCAAAGGAGAAGTGAATAAAGGAGACAAAGTAACATGCAGAAATAAAAGCTGGCCTACTATAAACAAAGGACTAAGGGATAAAGAATCGGCTGTAAGTACGGCATAAATCCGAAAATCTGAGGACTAGGTGGCTGTTAAGGGCTTGATGCACACTGTAGCTTGTGCCTGGGAACTCCAGGGAAACACTTCTCTCATTTGTAACATCAACCACTCAGAAAATATGGAGTAATAAAAATTATTAGATGAAACCAACCTTTTAAAAGAAGTCAATTCTTTTCATACATAGAAACAAATGTATATACATCTTCAAGTTTTTGGTTCTGAATCCTGCAGTCAAGCACCATTATGTATTCAATTCTATGTCAAACTTAAGCTTAAAAGTAGAAAATGTTGCAGTTTAAAACATATAGCAAGGCAAGAGGTCTACATCCCCTGTAGTATCCAGTCCCCAAGATATGAAAATCTATCCTGTTTTCTAATTCCAGCCTGATGACACAACAAGATAAATACATTTTTCCTCTACTTTGTTGCATCAGCTGGAACCCAATCATTCATCTCCCTGCAAAGCGCTGAGGCGATCTTTTTCTTTTTGGTATATATTTTTGGTCTAGAAAATAGAAGCAGCTATAGAGAAAAAAGGTGAAAACATGCAGAATAAAGGGGCTAGGAGAGAGATGATGCTGAGGAGAGGGGAAAGAAAAAACCCCAACTTCTTATCTTTTATTCTCTTTTATATGCAAATGTACACCTGCTAAAATACTCCTAAATCTACAAATAAAAAGAAAATATCTGATGAACAAGTGCTTTTAACAGCCCATTACAAGATACCATGTGTCTCACCAGTCTCTAAGGGGTGTATGGAGGCAAGGATCTGCCCAGTGCTTGTGCAGAAATCCTTAATGGAAAAAAAAAAAAAGAGCTGGCCTGGAAAGGAATAACAAAGGGAAATACAAACAATACTATCACTGCTGCAAGGGAACCAGACCTTGAACTCACAAAGAACTGGGGCATTTAACTCAGGGTATATAAGTACTCTTCCTATATGAAGTGGATAGAAATTCTAAAATTAAAATTGAAAAACGCTTTCTGTATAAAGAATGCTAAGGTTCTATTTATTACTTTTCATGGATTTCTATACATTAAAAATGTTTTTCCATTTATATTAGAAGCATTGCCGATGAAATCAAACTCAGTTGCTTTTGCAAAATAAAATTAAAAGCAAAAAATATATTTCTAAAATTAATTCAAAAGATATATATTATCATTTTAAGTCCATAAATCAGCTATCTAGTAATCTGCTCAAATAAAAAAAAATTTGAATACAAGTGCTTTTACAATTATGAAAATATAAAAAATTCTTGTATATTTAAGACTTCAGAGAAAGAGGCCAAAAGTCTATGAATGTGGCAGCACTGGCCCAGGGGAATCCTCACATCTGGACTTCCGGTGCTAAACTCGTCCCCCTGGAGACCTAGATCAGCAAATCCACTGTGAGGTCTCTCTATCTGCTTTCTCCACGAGTGCTGCTGATACACAAGGAACACTCCTAATTCACAGGGGGCCTGGGGCAGTGTCAGAAAATAGATTTACATTCTAGTTTTAATGTCTGTGAAGCAACTCAACAATTAAACCTGAAAATAAATGCCAGCTTTGTCACTGACCTTTCATAGCTGCTCCCAAGCTGAACTGAAACAGCTCTGAGGGTACAATATCCGCTTCTCTGTGTTCTTCAGTTCCACATCCACAGGCCCAAAAACAAAACATTGATTAAAAAGATTTTGGAAAAAAATATATGAGTCTTGGATATGTACAGACTTTTTTCTTGATATCACTTCCTAAATGACGCACTATTATGCAGCAGTTACATCATATTAAGTGCTAAAAGTATCTAGAGACGATTTAAAGTACATGGAAGGATGTATGAAGACACCAAACAGTTTGATGTACGGAAGTTGAGCATGTGTGCCCATTCCCCTTGTATACTGAACAACAACTGTGCTTCCTACAAACTTAACCACCATATTGCTTGCTGCTTATCACTGTATAGTAACAGGAAGCAAATTTTCAGCTCTCAAACTCAGGGAACCTTTAACTTTTAAAAGATTGAGGGATTTCTGTGAAAAGCTGGGTTTTAACAGCATATTCCAGGGCTTTTCATTTTTCCTAGTGCCGGTGAGTGAACTCACGGGCTCATGCAAGTTAAGCAGGTGCTCTACCACTAAGCTGCACTCCAGGCCCTAAACAGCTCTGGAAAAATCACTTTTAGCAATTGATACTAAATAATTTATACGTTGGAAGGAATCAGAAATATTGGCATTATCTTTGCTACTTACAGAATGGCCAGGAATAATGGGTATGAGGTGACCCAAATGCTAGAAATGTAAAATATGAAGAACGGCCTTCTTAACCCCACAGTGGATTGAATATGGCACTGACTTCCCCAGCCCAAATTCAAATCCACTCAAACCCCAGAATGTGATCTTTGCAGACACATTAGCTGAGGAGAGCAAGATGACATCTCCCTGCATTTTCACTGGGCCCTAAGCCAATGCCTGGCATCTACTTGCTCACAGGAGCAGACACACAACACAGAAAAGGAAATAAGAAAGCAGAGGCAAACACTGAAGGGAAACCACCACAAACCAGAACCACAGGGGCTGGGAAGAATTCTTCCTTGGTGCCCCACCCTGGTGGTACCTTGGTATTTTTGCATCTTGAATTGTCCTACTATCTCAGGTTTGTGGCATTGTTTTGTTGCTGAGGGAAGCTTCCGTTAGCACCAATGCTCCCCCTGCTGCGGCCTGCTGAGGACCTGGGACTACAGGTGAAGGTCACTGCGCCTGGTAAGGTTATGGCACCTGTCACAGCAGCTCAAGGAAAATGACGCTGTCTCTGAGTCCTGATTTTATAAAAATGTCTAAATTCTGACCTCTTGTCTTGATTTGAATTGCCTCTGTAAAATATAGGTCTTTTGACAATCTACTGTAGAGGCTCTCCCAGCTTTGAGATTCCCACTGCTTAATTCTCAACCTGGAGACTGACTTGGATGTGTCATAAAATGCTTACACCTGGGATCTACATTGAGTTCTGCTGCAGCACAGCACAGGAAGCCCACATGGAATTTACTGCATATTCACTGAGGGACTCTCTTCTCAATTACGAGTTCATGTCTTCAAACGCTGACACACTAATCAACAGCACTTCTCAGAAAGGTCTTTTTTTTTCTTTCACATCTATGTTGAACACGTCTGTCCCCCAGCTGCAAGCAGCAGGTAATAGGATCAATGGCAGAGGCGCTGTCAGGCTGCCTTCTGCCTAGAGACAGAGGTGCTGACTATCATGGACAACACTACAGCAAACCATGCCCTGCTTTCACATTCATTGAAGTTCTGTGACCCAGGCACAGCAGATAACTTGTCTCTACTAATTCTTCTGAGTAAAGCACTTCTGGGACAAGGGAAGAAAAAAAGCATTCTTGGTGAACTTGCAGTCCTGGAGGTTATATGCCATTACACTTGGGTGGCCCAAACTTGTCACTGCATTCTTTTCTTCTGGGGTAAATCCAGTCACCAGTGACAACCTGGCCATTGTATGTATCCAGCTCCCTTTCAGCCTGGTACAAAACAGAAGCTGTAATGTTTGGAGGGCAGTGTCCAGAACTCCAAGCAGCACCCTGCAAGTCGATCTGACCTGTAAAGCTTCTCCGCGGATGCTTCCGTGTGACGCCAGGAGTATTTCAGCTGGCCAGAGAATATTGAGGAGGAATGGCACAGGGAAGTGACACTTTTAACACAGCTTGACCAACAGAATTGGTGTTAAAAGAATGAGGGGCTGAATGGACATTCTTAGAGGCTTAATCCTCTTGAGATGAAAGCTGACAGCCCTTTTCACATGCAGCTTAAGGAGATGAGTTTTGCCAGGATGGGCACGTGGGGTGGGAAGAGTGGCAGTGGAGTGAGCGATTGAAGAGATAGTGTTCTGCCCTGAATCAACAAGCATTTAAGGAAACTCCTTAATTCCCCATTTTTATTCATTTGTTTGACAAATTAAGGGCCCACTGTGTGTACATACTATGTAAGGGGCTGGTTTTCATGATTTAATGTAAGTTGTATCATTTGCTTAAACTAAAGCTTGATACTGAAAGGGACATTAGTGTGAATACAAATTAAAATGCCATCACTGAGGATGTGAGTACTTCAGAGGGACATGTTCTCTCATAATCTTACTAAGCTTCACTTTCTTCCTAGCTTGAGTGTTTCCAGGGAAACTGACCAGAATATCCTGCATCCTTCATCTGGATGAAGATGGTCGAGCTGTGCTCAGGCCTGTCACACTTTAAAAAAGGAAAGTCTGGCCTTGGAAAATTTTTGCAAGCTGCTCACTTCTCTAGGTGTAGTCAAAGAGAAAGAAAAGATATGACTGCTCAACACTGCTCCCCAGAACTTCTTTGGTAAACCCATCTTTTGCTATGATGTACACTGAGTTCTAACTGACCCAGATGCCTGAATGCAGCCACCTTTCTGCTGTTATAACAAAAGAGACAAGATGGAGGAATGAAAACATCGAACCCTCAAGTTTGACTTGGATTCCACATCCACTGAGCTAGCCCTTATGCTTCTGTTTGACGTCAGGATGAGCTACTCAAATTGAATCCTGTAGGACTATTGTGAATATTAGAAATGACTGAGGCTTCGAGGCTAGCCGGGTCTACAAGAGCTAGTTCCAGGACAGGCTCCAAAGCTACAGAGAAACCTTGTCTAGAAAAAACAAACAAACAAGAAAAAAACAAAAAAACCAAACCAAAACAACAACAACAACAACAAAATGACTGAGGCTTACTGAGGGCAGAGGCATTCTTTTCTGACCTTAACATCCCGAGATTCAGTCTAAGTAACAGGCTAATACATTAAACATGTAAATGGTATATTACTTATCATATAAAGAAAGACATATGTTCATAGATGTGACATTCATCTGTTTTATCTGGATTCTTTATTAAGGATACTAGACAAATCAAAAGGGGCAGCGTGTGTTAACAACAGACTAGTCTGTAGAAATACTTGATCTTGTTGACTGGAGAATGAGTGCTATTATGAGGGGCATTCTATTTAAATCTTGGTGAAGAAAACTTACTTTTTCTATGATGACTAACAGAGCAGATGTCTTTAGAGGAATAATAAATTAAGAATGAACTTCTCTGCTAAGAAGACTTAAAGTTTGGGATGGCATAAGTAAGAAGGGGAAATAAAGACATTAGAATGTTGGCATATTATAGTCGACTTTATTTGGGCCACCAACTCACAAATAACAACACAGGGACTTATTAATTATAAAAGTTTGGCCTTACCTTAGGCTTGTTTTTAACTACCTCTTATAACTTAAATTAACCCATTTCTATTAATTTATGTACTGCCCATCCTGCTTCCTCCGTGTCTCCTTGCATCTCCAGCTGGCAACTCCCCTGAGTGCCTAGATTCTTCCTCCTACTTCCTCTCTCTGCCTGGAAGTCCTACCTAGACCTCTGCCTAGCTTTTGGCTGTTCAGCTTCTTATTACACCAATCATAGCAATACACCGTCACACAGTGGACAAATATCCCACAATACATTAATTCCCTTAGTGTACAGGGAGAATCACAGTCTTGTATGAAGGAATGACAGGATCTATAACAAGAATTCCTTCTACAGGGCCTGCTGTGGTTCAGGTTCTCAGCCCATTTACGATATGAAAGCTAGAAAGCCTCTGTTACTGATCTGTACTTTAGCTATGTTCAGTAAATGATCGACTTTGCACAGAGCAGCTCCTCAAATATACAGAAAAAGAGAGGGGGCAGGTGTGCCCTTCTCATGTTAATGTCTCAGGACTCTTATTCTGAGAACAGTGTAATCTCAGAGTTCTCCACCCAACCTGGAACCTGCCCTAGACTTCACTTTCCCTCTTGCTTTCCTATTTCCTTCTAAAATGGATGCAAAGTGAATAGGAGAGCTTTTCCAGACACCAGTTACTACTATTACCTTCTGGTTAGCCTGAGGGACAGTTTTATAAGTAGTTTTCAATTCTAACACCCCAATATAATTTTATTTGAGTAGCCCCAAGTCTCATTAGAAAGCAGTTTCATCCACTAGGAAGGTCCCACAAAATGGCACACAGAAAAACAATTGAGGATAATTACTCTACTGAGAAAGCTGATATCCCAACTGGATCTCTATTTTAAGAAAAGGTCCCAGCGGCAGGAGAGATGGCTCAGCAGTTAAGAGCATTGGCTGCTCTTCCAGAGGTCCTGAGTTCAATTCCCAGCACCCACATGGTGGCTCATGACCATCTACAACGGGATCTGATGCCATCTTCTGGCCTGAAGGTATACACGCAGAGCACTCATATGTAAAGCTAAATAAAATTAAAAAAGAAAAATAAAAGGTCCCATGTATGTGTTCTACGGTTGTTTCACACACACACACACACACACACACACACACACACACACACACACACAAAAGTTAGTTTTGTTGGCCATTAAAGGACTTCATCCAGCCTGGTCTACACAGCAAATTCTAGGATATCCAGGGCTACACAGAGAAACCCTGCTTCAAAAAACAAAACAAACAACAAAACAAACAGCAACAAAAACCAGGACTTCATTTTCAACTACACAACACAGTTGTGAAATGGCAGCTCACACTTTCAGTTTCCTTCTGAGTCTTTATCATGGTATGCACATTATGTATGCTACAGAAAGCTAAAGATATCGTACGGTTGGCCTCAAACTATGTTATTCATTGAAATATTTTCTGCACAGAGTGCATTTTGGGTAATGTTGCATTGTTTATCAATACTTATGAGACAGTACATTAGGGAAGGCCTGCTACATGGCCATCAAATACCTTGCAGTACATTCATCTGTGAGCATAGAGTCACTAAGGGCTTCTAGGCACGCAGAACCAGACACCCCCAGCCTGATCAGTAAGATCCCAGGAGCCAGTCTGCAATTCACCTGTAAGGGTTTCACTTGTGGAACTCACTGGAATTTCCAAAAGTATCCAGAAATTCTTCAGGATTCTTTTCCTGATGAGTTAAAAATATCTTTCTGGAGTCAAATCATTGGCTGTGCTCTCAAGTGGAGTTGTCCCGAAAGAGCTAACTCAGCAGTACTGCTGGGAAGTACTATCCCCATGAGCCACAGCTACACCATGTTCAGGCTGGTCTTGGGCCTCAGTCACGTCATAACTCAGGGAGGTTGAGCAGTGATAGCCTGACACCCTGGAGCCAGCCAGCCACCATGCAGACCAACCCAGGGACTTCTTTTTCTGAGCACTGCATTCTCCCCCCATGATTATTTTGTTTGCTTGTCTTACTCGTTGAGCTTGTTTTATAAGAATCCTTTTAACTGAGTGCTAGGAACTGATTTGTAAGTGTTAGGGGGTGTGATATCCTGCACAAAAGACCTTATTGTTACCAACATTTGGACTATTACTGTGGACCACAGACAGCAGGTCTTGAGTGTCTAATATCTAGTATTGTTATACAGAGAAGCCCTGTCTCAAGCACGAACATCCTAAGAGGCTGCAAGGGGACACTTGGAAGGACAAGCCCATGGGTGGAGAGGACAAAACAGCAATGCTCTAGGAAAAATAACTTTACAAAGTTTTCCAGGACTTCAACACTATTATTTATCTATTTATTTATTTTGAGACAGGGCTTCTGTATGTATCCCTGGCTGTCCTAGAACTCACTCTGTAGACCAGGCTGGACTTCAATATACAGAGCTGCCTGCCTCTGCCTCCCGAGTACTGGGATTAAAGGTGTGCACCACCACCATCTAGCCTGAAACTTGCTCTTTATGCCAGACAGGCCTTGAACTGGAAGATCTGCTTGCCTCTGCCTCCATCAGATGCAGCTCTCCTGTGCTATAATACAGTTAAGACTTCAATACACGCTGGGCAGTGGTGGCGCACGCCTTTAATCCCAGCACTTGGGAGGCAGAGGCAGGCGGATCTCTGTGAGTTCGAGACCAGCCTGGTCTACAAGAGCTAGTTCCAGGACAGGCTCCAAAACCACAGAGAAACCCTGTCTCGAAAAACCAAAAAAAAAAAAAAAAAAAAAAAAGAAAAAAAAAAGACTTCAGTACACTAGGGCATGGTATTCTCTGTCAACTATTGACAGATGGAGGGTGGGCTTTTAAAGTTACAACTTATTTTAAATAAGTTTACAAATGGCCCTTTGTGATCACAGGTTTATAGTCCTAACTGAAATACATCCAGAGGTCATTAAATACTTCTGCACTCAAAGGTATCAATAAATATATACCAAATAAAAAGATAACCAAAGGACTTCATGGACATCTACAGCTTATGAATCATATATACTTCTAGTAACATCACCAACAAAAATAAACAAACAAAACCCAGAGGGAACCCTATTATAATTTTCTCAAAATGACAAAGAAAAGCACAATGAACATCAATTGGGAAAAAATATTTAAACTAAGGAAAATCTTTGTATTTGGGAGTAAAATGTTACACATACATAATAATTGCTCTGCTATAAACTCCATTTTCAAAACAAGAGTTTATAACAGAAACTTGAGTTTAAAAATTAATCATCATGCCATGAACTACATTACCATAGGAGCAAGCCATTCACTTTTGCTTGTAAATGAGAACAAAACTACCTCATGCACAGATGCACGCTCAGTACCTTAGCAACGGTGTGTTTATTTGTATAAATATTTCAAGTCAGACCTTTGAATTCATAATCAAGCAACACAGCACTTTACAAAATAAGGATCTAGTGAATTTAGATGTATAACAAATAAGGTTCTGTTCAGAATACTAATTGCTGCTTGTTGATATTTTAAGCCCAAAAATTGTAATGATACAATTCAGATTCCACCTATAAACACACCTAATAGATGTGCAGAAGTCTTAATAGGTCTTGATAGACGAAGCATGATTATTAAGACTTTTGAATTGCCAGACAGGCTTTTGTACCTGAGGTATGAGCAAATTTCTACCTAGCACATTTTTTTAGAACATTAGTTTTAAGCAGTTTTCAGTCTGATTACTACAGGAAAGAAAAAACAAAATCAGAAACATCTACAGCTTGTCATCTAGTAACTGGGCACTCTGGCCAACGGACACTTCTCAAATGGCTACAGGGGCTGAAAAGCTGCATGATGGAGGATATTTACAGACTGAATGTTTAAAATCAAGACGAAGAGCTCAGTGGATAGGGGCTATGCTAACACAGCCTGCATGCAGTAGTTAGGATATTCTCTCTCCTCACGGAGTCCCTGGACCCACCAATGACTGACCCTGGAAGCTCTGATGATGCAAAGACTGCATTCTGGGCCTGCAACTGTTAGGCTCTGGCAACTTTACCTGTGGCTGGGGTTGCAGCTATGCTTTCTTCCTTGCTCTCATCTCCACAGACACTTGAAACTTCTAAAAGTAAAAACATAATAAAAATGTATTTCAAATTTATGGAACAGATTTGTTCTTCAGTGCTAGCGGTGGAACTAGGACCTCACACATGATAGGCAAACTCTCTGTACCACTGAGCTACACTCCCAGCCCTATAGGTGTTTTAAGATTTATTTTATGTACAAGAATGTTTCACCTGCATGTATAAATGTATGTTGTGTCTCGTGCCTGCTGGAGGCCGGAAGAGAGCTGGAGTTAACAGACAGTTGTGAACTGTCATATGGATGCTGGGAAGCAAACCCGAGTTCTCCCAGAGCAGCCAGTGCTCTTAACCCCCTCTCCAACCCCTGTATGAGGAGTATTAATAACCATTCTTTTCTTTTTCACTGTCTCTTCATTTACAATTCTTGTCTATTTATTTGTCTAAAGGGCACATAAGTGATTGGATTAAGATTTTTTTTTTAACTTGTGAGCATTTTATTTCACTAGAAGCTTAACAGAACAACACTTAGGGTTCCCACTCCTGCCTGACTGAGAACGTGCATATTAATTGGAAGGTACTATAGAACAAAGACAGACCATGCACTTAAAACCTGAACTAGGCTTTAGTTAGTTGTCTCTATAGTAATACCCCAGAAAGAGGATGCTGCATTGACTTGGAATGCCTTTTTGCTGTGGACACTGTTTAACAATGGTTACCTTGTTCCCTTGTAAGAACACTGTTGAGCCGCAGAGCGGGCTTTGCTTCCTTTATTCCATTATTGTCATTCAGAATAGATGGCATGCTGCAAGATGATTCATTGCTGTGAATAGCTGACCTATGGTCACATTCTTCTGTAAGGACTTTTTTCAATAATGCTGTGGCCTACAGTGTTTCAAAGAAAGCACATACACACAAAATCAAAACAAACTGGAACCCCATTCTCTTTGCTCTCAAAGACTCAGATTTAAAATATAATTTTAGGTTAATCTTTACTTAGAATTTAGATTGTTTCCTGACATTAAAATGTCCTCAAGATCAAAATAGCAGAGAAGGGAAGGGGAGAAAGAGAACCTGCATGAAGTTATGAAGTTGGGTGGGTAGGGATGTGGAGAGAATCTTGGAAGAGTTGAGGAAAAGAAAAAACATGATCAAAATGTTTTAAATGAAAAGTAACATCTGGTTATTTTCCAGTACAATTTAATTCTATACAACAGTTTCATCACAATAATATGTTCTTGAAGACTGAACCTTGTGCACACGAATGTTCTACTTAAGAAGTAGGTCTGTGAGATGAGGTCACCTCTGTTTATCTGAGCTAGTCTGTTTTCCCTTTGGTATACATAAGAGCAGACCCTCAGACCTCCTTTCTGAAGGAAAGATTTTTTTTCTTTCATTGCATGAGTCCTGTTTTCTAGACTTGTAAGAGAGAGTTGGTTTAGGGCTGGAGATGTCTCAGCAGTTGAAAAGCACTTGTTGTTCTTGCAGGGGACTTGGGTTTGGTTCCCTGCAGCCTGTAACTTCAGTTCCTGGGGATCTGATGCCCTATTTGGACCATTGCAGGTATGTGATGCACATATAGACAAACACGCACACATACCTAAAAAATGAATTAAAGAAAAAAAATGCACCAAGCAAAAAGATAACCAACTTGTTTGAGTCTTAATCTTTAGCCAAGGATAAGAGTCTACACTTGCCTTTGAGTCTCCTGAGCAGTTGGGGAAATTCACCTGCGACCCTGCATATCTTTTTCAAAGTACACTAACTAGCCTATCTATATAAGGAAACTGATTTTTAATCATAGCCTACCTGAGAAGCAAGGTGAAGAAAAATGGCAATGAATGGATCTGAGCTAACTAAGTGTTTTAATTTCCAAGTAATCACTTTGTTCCTAAGACACAACTTTGCTAATAACAATAGTTCGGTATCTAGCAGACAACCTCCATCCCACTGTCCTACTGACAGAGTACACACTCTATTTGGGAGTGGTGATTTGCTCCATCCTGGTTATAGTGCTGGTGACCTGTTGACTAATGATTATAGAAAATATGGGCGGCATCCAATCTGTAAGAGATGGGTCCAAGACATCACAAGCCAATAGCACAAAGGCCCTCAGGTTCTATGCAGTTCAGTGTCTGAGTAACAAGCAATTGTTCAGTGAACAAAAAAGAAATCACAATCCTTCATGATTAGCATGAAGAAGGAAAAGATGCTCCATGTGAGAGCCACTGAAGCGGAGCATGGGAGACCCAGCCCTGAGCATTCAGCTCAGCTAATCCTTCAAGACCACAGCCTTTGGCTCTAACGCTGCCGCAGCAGCAAAGCTCGTTCTTTCTGACTTCCTTAGGGCTGGTTTATCTCCTGGACCCAGGGCTTATGACAGAAACTAGAGGAACTGGTCTGGGGGTGTTGTGTTAAACAGCTGTAATTGTTGACCAAAGACCCAGCTATTAAGTTAGCCTCAGAGTAGACCTTGTGCTGCAGTGCTAGTTATTAGGTTCTTTGCCCCTATTGGTATAAACTGTGCCTGGATTTTACTTTAGTTCTGACCAGTCTATGTAGAGGAACTACTCAGGACTTCTGCTTCAGTAGACTGAGGTATGGAAATAGAGCTCTGCCCCTGAAGCTAGGCCCAGAATGGCTCCCATCATCAGCTGTCATTCTGACAGCCCAGCAGCCTACATACACCTCTTTACTATGTATGTTCCTTAGATCTAAAAGAAAGAAAGCCTCCTTGAACTGCATCCTCACACTGCCCAAGGGGCTTTTTGAACCCACCCTGGTCTATCTGCTTGTGCCCAGAAATCTAAAGCATCATAAAGTATGAGTAAAAAGAAACCTCACCTTTTAGAAACCTGACAGTGAAATCCATAACTTGTTATGTTCTCAGGTTTAAAATAATCCATACATTCTAAAAGAACTTAGAATGTGTATTTCTAAATTATAATATATGATATAATTGATAATAATTTTTAATCTCTTAAGAGTACTGTCTTAAACCTGTCAGTAGTGAAATTCCCAGGAATCCACAAGGATGACCCAGCTAAGACCCTAAGCAATAGAGGAGAGGATGCCTGAACTGGCCTTGCCCTGTAATCAGATTGATGACTATTTTAAATGTCACCATAGAACCTTCATCCAGCAACTGATGGAAGCTGATGCAGAGAGCCACAGCAGAGCACTGGGCTGAGCTCTCAAAGTCTAGTCGAAGAGAAGGAAGAGTGATAATGAGCAAAGAGGTCAAGATCATGATGGAGATACCCACTGAAGCAGTTTACCTGAGCTCGCCCATTCTGGCCTAACAGTAGGGGGAACAAGCATAGGACCAAAGGAGGACCTCTGAATGTGGGTGACAGTTGTGTGTCTGGGGTAGACCAGTGAGCCCTGGCAATGGAACCAGGATTTATCCCTATTGCATGTACTGGCTTTTTGGGACCCATTCTCTTTGGATGGATACCTTGCTTAACCTAGATAAAGTGGGGGAGGTCCTTGGTCCTGCCTCAAAGCAATGCCCTAAACTTTGCTGAATTCCCATGGAAAGCCTTACTCTCTGAGGAATGGATGGTGGTGGGAGATTGGAGGGAAGGTGGAGGGAGTGCGAGGAGGGGAGGCAGTGGGAACTGGAATTGGAATGTAAAATGAGAAAAGATGGTTTTTAATTAATTAGTTATTAATTAAAAAATACTGTCTTAGAGAGAAGCCTCAGCAGTGTGGCGCATGGCTTGTGGCTGGGAGAAGCCCCAGCAGCATGGTAGGCTATGGTGACAGCAGCAGCCTCCCGAAATTATCTGACCACAGTCTCAGCCTCACCTGCACCTGGAGGAGTGATCATCTGAGTCTTGGGCCTGAAAGCACCTAGAGGACCGATCACCAAAGCCTCTGCCCTGATTACACCTAAAAGAGCCTTCAAAAAAGCCACAGTCCCCAACTACATCAACTGGAAGAAAAGGAACCCCCCTGAAACACAGTTAGAAGAGATGGGTAGACAACAGGGTAAGAATACACTCAACAACATAAAGAGCAATACAGCACCATCAGAAACTAATGTTTCTACAACAGCAAGTACTGAACATCTCAATGCAGATGAAACAGAAGAAAATGACCTTAAAAATTTTATGAAGAAGATTGAGGTCCTTAAAGAAGGAAGGAAAATTTCCCTTAAAGAAGTGGAAGAAAAGATAAACAAAAAATGGAAAGAAACCAACAAAGCCCTTAAAGAAAACCAAGAAAAAGCAATAAAACAGGTGAATGGTTCAAGAATTGAAAACTAAAATAGAAGCAATAAAAAAAACCACACAAACTGAGGGAAATCTGGAAATGACAAATCTGGTGAAATGAGCCGGGCGGTGGTGGCGCACGCCTTTAATCCCAGCACTCGGGAGGCAGAGGCAGGTGGATCTCTGTGAGTTCGAGACCAGCCTGGTCTACAAGAGCTAGTTCCAGGACAGGCTCCAAAACCACAGAGAAACCCTGTCTCGAAAAACCAAAAAAAAAAAAAAAAAAAATCTGGAGAAATGATCAGGAACTATAGATGCAAGCTTAAACAACAGAATACAAGAAATAAAAGACAGAATCTCAGACGTTGAAGATACAACAGAAGAAATAGATTCATTGGTCAAAGAAAATGTTAAATCTAACTTTTAACACAAAATATTCAGGAAATCTGGGACACCATAAAAAAAACAAATCTAAGAAAAATAGAAAAATAGGGCCGGGCGGTGGTGGCGCACGCCTTTAATCCCAGCACTAGGGAGGCAGAGGCAGGCAGATCGAGGCCAGCCTGGTCTACAAGAGCTAGTTCCGGGACGGGCACCAAAGCTACAGAGAAACCCTGTCTCGAAAAACAAAACAACAAAAAAACAAAACAAAACAAAACAAAAAAACAAACAAAAAAAAAGAAAGAAAGAAAAGAAAAATAGGAATTGAAAAAGGAGAAGACCAGCTCAAAGAAACAGAAAATATATTAAACAAAATCATAGAAGAAAACATTCCTAACCTAAAGAAGGACATGCCTATGAAAATACAAAAAGCTTACAGAACACCAAACAGACTAGACAAAAAAAAGGTCCCCTTGTCACACAATAATCAAAACACTAAACATACAGAATAAAGAATATTAGGAACTGCAAAGGAAAAAGGCCAGGGAACATATAAAGGCAGACCTATCAGAATTACACTCGACTTCTCAATGGAAACAATGAAAGCCAGAAGGTCCTGGTCAGGTATTACACTTGCACTAAGAGACCAAAGATGCCAGTCCAGACTACTATATTCAAGCAAAGCTTTCAATCAACATAGAGGGAAAAAGAAAGATATTCCATGACAAAACCAGATTTAATCAATACCTATCCACAAATCCAGCCCTACAGAAAGTACTAGAAGGAAAACTCGAACCCAAGGAAAGAAGCGCACACGCAATACCACCACCAACAAAAACAAACAGGAACTAGCAATTACTGGTCATTAATATCCCTTAAGCTCAATTGACTCAAATCATCTATAAAAAGACACGGGCTAACAGGCTGTATGCACAAACAAAATCCATCTTTCTGCTGCCTACAAGAAATACACCTCAACCTCAAAGACAGACATTACCTCAAAGTAAAGGGTTAGGAAAAATTTTCAATCAAATGAACCAAGAGAAACAAGCTGGTATAGCTATCCTAATATCTAATAAAATAGACTTCAAATTAAAGTTAGTCAAAAAAGATGAAGAAGGTTATTTCATATTCATCACAGAAAAAATCCATCAGGATGAAGTCTCAGTTCTGAACATCTATGCCCCAAATAAACACAGCAACCCCATTTGTAAAAGAAACATTACTAAAGCTTAACTCACACACCAAGCCCCACAGACTAATAATGGGAGACTTCAACACTCTACTGTCATCACTGGCCAGGTCTGCCAGACAGAACTTAACAGAGAAATAAAGGAACTAACAGATGCTATGACTCAAATGGGCTTAACAGACATCTATAGAACATTTCACACAAACACAAGAGAATCTACCTTCTTCTCAGCACATCATGGATCCTTCTCCAAAATCAACCACATACTCGGTAACAACACAAATCTCAACAGATACAAAAAAAAAAAAAAAAATGGAATAACCTCCTGTGTCTTATTGGATCAACATGGCTTAAAGTTCAACAAGAACACTAATTGCAGAAAGTCCACAAATTCATGGAAAATGAACAATGCTCAATTGAATTACAGCTGGGTCAATGAAGATATTTAAAAAAAAAAAAAAGAAATTAGAGACTTTCTAAAATTGGATGAAAATGACCACACAACATACCCAAACATATGGGACACAATGAAAGCAAGTGTGAAGAGGAAAGTTCATAGCACTAAATGCCTACATAAAGAAGCTGGAAAAATCACGCACTAGTGATTTAACAGAACACCTTGAAACTCTAGAACCAAAAGAAGCAAACTCACCCAGGAGGACCAGACCACAGGAAATAATCAAATTAGAGCTGAAATCAACAAAATGGAAACAAAGAAAACAATACAAAGAATCAATGAGACAAAGAGTTGGTTCCTCGAGAAAATCAACAAAATAGATAAAACTTTATCCAAAATAACCAAAAGGCAAAGAGAGAATATCCAAATTAACAAAATCAGAAATGAAAAGGGGAACATAACAACAGACATGGAGGAAATCCAGAGAATCATCAGGTCATACTTCAAAAACCTGTACTCCACAAAACTGGAAAACTTAAAGGAAATGGACAATTTTCTAGAAAAGTACCACATACCAAAATTAAATCAAAACAAGATAAGCAAATTATACAGACCTATAACTG
The DNA here is from genome assembly GCF_950005125.1 of Chionomys nivalis. Lineage (NCBI taxonomy): Eukaryota > Metazoa > Chordata > Mammalia > Rodentia > Cricetidae > Chionomys > Chionomys nivalis. The sequence continues at coordinate 29,592,223 of NC_080094.1, forward strand.
CTAAGGAAATAGAAACACTCATCAAAAGTCTCACAACCAAGAAAAGCCCAGGACCAGATGGTTTCAGCTCAGAATTCTATCAGAATTTCAAAGAAGAACACCAATACTGCTAAAATTGTTCCATACAATAGAAACAGAAGGAACACTGCCAAACTTTTTTATGAGCTACAGTTATCCTGATATTTGAACCACACAAAGACACAACTATGAAAGAAAATTCAGACCAATCTCCCACATGAACATTGATGCAGAAATACTCAATAAAATACTGGCAACCTGAATACAAAAATACATCAGAAAAATCATCTACCATGACCAAGTAGGCTTCATCCTGGAGATGCAGGGATGGTTCAAGACATGAAAATCTAACAAAGTAATACAACATATAAACAAAGTAAAAGAAAAAACCGACATGATCATCTCATTAGATACTAAAAAAGCCTTTGACAAAATTCAACATCCCATCATGATAAATGTCTTGGAGACAGCTGGGATATACAAGGAACATATCTAAATATAATAAAGGCAATATACAGGAAGCCAACATAAACCAAATGGAGAGAAACTCAAAGCGATCACACTGAAATCAGGAACAAGGTTGTCCCTTCTTTCCATATCTAGTCAATACAGTACTTGAAGTTCTAGCTAGAACAATAAGACAACAAAGGAGATCAAGGGGATACAAATTGGAAAAGAAGAAGTCAAACTTTAGCTATTTGTTGATGAGAGAATAGTATACATATGTGATTCCAAAAAATTCTACCAGGGAACTCCTACTACTGCTAAACACCTTCAGTAATGTAGCACGTTACAAGATTAACTAAAAAACAACAACAACAACAAACCAGTAGCACTCCTATGTACAGATGATAAATGGGCTGAGAAAAAAAATCAGAAAAACAGCACCCTTCACAATAGCCACAAATAACATAAAATAAAATATCTCGGAGTAACTCTATTCAAACAAGTGAAGGATTGTAGGAGAAGAACTTTAAATCTTTGAAGAAAGAAATCGAAGAAGACATCAGAAAATGGAAAGATCTCCCATGCTCCTGGATAGGTAGGATCAACATATTAAAAATGGCAATCTTACCAAAAGCAATTTATAGATTCAATGCAATGCCCAGCAAAATTCTTCACAGAGCTCAAAAGAATAATATTCAACTTAATATGGAAAAACAAAAACCCAGCATAGCCAAAATAATCCTATAAAATAAAAGAACTATGGAGGCATCACCATCTCTGACTTCAAACTCTACTATAGAGCTATAATAATGAAAACAGCTTGGTATTGGCATAAAAACAGACAGGAGAACTAAGGAAATTGAATTGAAGACACAGATATCAACCCACATACCTATGAACACCTGATTGTTGACAAAGAAACTAAAAGTATAAAATAGAAAATAGAAAGCATCTTCAATAAATGGTGCTGGCATAACTGGATGTTGACACGTAGAAGAATGCAAATAGATCCAGATGTAGCGCCATACACAAAATTCAAGTCCAAAAGATCAACACTGAACCTCATAGAAGAGAAAGTGGGAAGTACACCTGAAAGCATTGGCACAGGAGACCACTTCCTAAATATAATCCCAGTAGCACAGACACTGAGAGAAACAATTAATAAATGGGACCTCCTGAAACTGTGAAGCTTCTATAAAGCAAAGGACACAGTCAACAAGACAAAACAGCAGCCTACAGAATGGGAAAAGATCTTCATCAACCCCACATCTGACAGATGACTGATTTCCAAGATATATGAAGAAATCAAGAAACAAGACATCAGATAACCTAATAAAAAAATGGGGTACAGGCCTAAACAGAGAATCCTCAACAGATCCTCAAATGGTGGAAAGATACTTAAGGAAATGCTCAACTTCCCTAGCCATTAGGGAAACGCAAATCAAAACAACTCTGAGATACCATCTTACACCAGTTAGAATGGCTAAGATAAAAAACATCAATGATAACTTATGTCGGAGAGGATGTGGAATAAGGGGAACACTTCTCCATTGCTGGTGGGAGTCCAAACTTGTACAGCCACTTTAGAAATCAGTATGGTGGTTTCTCAGAAAATTAGGAAATTAGGAATCAATCTATCGTATCAAGACCCAGCAATACCACTTTTGGGCATATACCCAAAGGATGTGCAACTGTACCACAAGGACATTTGCTCAACTATGTTCATAGCAGCATTATTTGCAATAGCCAGAACCTGGAAACAACCTAGAAACCACTCAACTGAAGAATGGATAAAGAAAATGTCTTTTTTTTTTTTTACCACTGTGTAGTACTCCACTGTGTAAATGTACAAATTCCGCAAAACTGCAGTATTATAGCTTAACTATCTCAATATTCCAGCTAAGCTGCTTACACAAGATCACTTGATTAACAGTGGCTGTCTCCACTAATGAGCCAACCACAAACTCTGACAAATAATGGTCTTTATTTCAAGATGAAATAATATGTAAGAGCCAATAAGAAGTTAGAGCTAATGGCTAAGCAGTGTTTTAATTAGTTCAGTTTCTGTGTGGTTATTTCGGGTATAAGCTAGCTGGGTTGATGGAGGTGGGTCTTGTATTTATCTGTTGCTTTCATTGGTTAATTAATAAAGAAACTGACTAGGCCCATTTGATAGGCCAACCCTTAGGTGGGTGGAGTAAACAGAACAGAATGCTGGGAGAAAGAAGCCGAGTCAGTGAGTCACCATGATTCTCCCACTCTAGACAGACGCAGGTTAAGATCTTTCCTGGTAAGCCAGCTCGTGGTGCTACACAGAATATTAGAAATGGGTTAGATCAATATGTAAGAGCTAGCCAATAAGAGGCTGGAGCTAATGGGCCAAGCAGTGTTTAAAAGAATACAGTTTCCACGTAATTATTTTGGGTAAAGCTAACCATGCGGGCGGCTGGGCGCTGGGAACAAAGCCCCACCGCTCTTATTACAACACTGGGTGGCCGGGACAAACAAGCGGGCCCCTCTTCCTACAACAGTGTTCCACTACCTTCAGCAGTCTGAAGACTTAGCACCATTAAATGGTTCACTGGTCTTCTAGGGCCAGGAAATAGGGTTTGGGAATGACATGCAAGGGCATACACTATCTGTAAAATGACTGGTGTTGACACTTCCATATTTCAGAACTAATGGTATATAAACTTTTCTGATTTTCACTGAGTAGTATTCCTAAACCTATCAGCTCAATTCTTTTAAAATTTAATGAGTTCAGTTTAAATATGGATCCTGTTACGTTTGGACCTACAAGAGTCATGACTGTTCATATATATCCCCAAGTTTATCAATTACTATTTTCAAATACATGCAATGTGTAAGTAGATAGGCGAGACTATTAGTGAAAAAGATATCATCTCCAAACTACCCTTAATGAAAGCAAAGAGCAGCTGCCAAAAATATGGCAACAAAATGTACAAATTTATATTTTAAAAGTTCTTATAAATCAATAAGGAAAAAGCATTATTAACCTAGTAGGAAAAAAAAACAAACAATGTGCAAGTAGGAAAAGAGTTAACCACACCACAGAAAGGCCAAGGGAACACAAAAGAAATGGAATGTCATTTTCACATCTCTAAATGGTTCTCAAAAAAGAATTGACTATTTAATTTAGAAAGAACTCAAATAAATATTTTATTTAGCCATTATTTTTAACTCTATGACCCTTCCAGAATAAGATCTGGTAATGCATAGCAAAAAATCTGAAAAAATATATGTATACATACATACACACGTACACACACATACATACATACATTTGACCTGATCATGCTAAACATAGGAGTTCTAAGGAAATATGATATTTGAAAACCTGAATTATATAGATATTTTATGAACCTTTCTTAGTGGAGAAAAAGAATAAATTTAAATGTTCTATAGGCAACTAAAAGAAGACAGGGGACTGTGTAAAGTGGGCAGGGGCCTGTGTATAGGGACAGGGGCCTGTGTATAGGGACAGGGGCCTGTGTATAGGGACAGGGGACTGTGTATAGGGACAGGGGACTGTGTATAGGGACAGGGGATTGTGTATAGGGACAGGGGATTGTGTATAGTGGACGGGGATTGTGTATAGAGACAGGGATTGTGTATAGGGGCAGGGGATTGTGTATAGGGAAAGGGGACTGTGTATAGGGACAGGGGATTGTGTATAGGGACAGGGGATTGTGTATAGGGACAGGGGATTGTGTATAGGGACAGGGGATTGTGTATAGGGACAGGGGATTGTGTATAGGGACAGGGGATTGTGTATAGGGACAGGGGACTGTGTATAATGGACAGGGGCTATTAAAGTCATTCAAAAGAAACACAAAAATATGGGATGTTATTAAAGAAAATTCATTCTGTGGCAAGCAGGAAAAGGAGGTTCAAACACGAACAGTGCAACGTGTGTGTGTGTCTGTGTGTATGCATGCATGAATGTATTACTGTGGACTGAAACCAGGTTCTTGTGTGCTAAGCACGTAGTCTACTGCTCAGTTATCCTCCTAGTTCTATTTGTAAACACTTTAAATATTAAGGGTCATACCTCATGTCAACAGTATTACTTATGGCAACACAGAGGCACTTTTCTGTTCAACATTTCAGTTTCATTTTATTTTTCTGCTTCTTTTCTTCAAAGAAATCACACCCAACTCTAAAGAATCTGAACTTTTTACAGGCACCATGAATCCAGAGAGGAAGTGGAAAGCACCTGGGGAGTTAAGCTCTCTTCTATGCGCAAGCAGTGCCAGAGGCATAATGGCAGCGATGACAGTTCCCAGAATTAACTACCACTTCCTCAAAATCCTTCCTCTTGGTCACAGAGGAATAATTTTCAGAAGAGAAACACATATACCAGTACCAGTTACACCTGAGTTAAAGCAAGGAAAGGAATTTTATTCACATATCATTTAAAAGATGAAGAAATTAATCACAAGAGCCAGGAAATGAATATGTAGGAGATACCAGAAAACAATCCATCATTTAGGGGACATTTCTTCTGGTAAATAAAATATGTGTGGGGGCAGGACCAGACCAATTCTGAGTGAGCTGCTCCTTTGTGTCACAGTCTGCCCATGTTGAAACAGACATCACTTGGGAGAAAAGAAGTATTAAGCCAGTTTGTATTTTAATGACACTCCCAACTCATTTCCCCCCACATAAAGTAATTACAAATTTCTCTGAATTAAAAGCATGCAGCTCAATTATGTAACTGCCTATCGGGTTACGAGGGTGCGGACAGATCTCCCGGGTCTCCAGGCAGTGAGTTTCTACGGCTTTGGTCATGTGTTTGCTCAAGAGAAGGGATTGACTAGAGCCGACAGCACAGGGGCCCACAGGTAAACATCATTACATGCGGCTGTTTAATTAGCCTTTTCCCCAAGAGATCAAAGTCAATACTTCTGGGCTTCATTAGACTTTAAATTTCCAAAGGAGCGTTCTTAAATTTTCAAAATCACTTACTTTTAAGATTTTCTCTAAAGAGAGATATTTAACCCACTGTATCTACTAAATATCTATCCTGTTTCAATACACAGAAATAACTCTGATACTCTATTTAGCTAATCACGGGAGGATGATGAAGGCTGGGGATGTAGAGTAAAGATAAACATGTGGTTTTTTTTTTTTTTGGTTTTTTTTTTTTTTTTTGGTTTTTCCAGACAAGGTTTCTCTGTGGTTTTGGAGCCTGTCCTGGAACTAGCTCTTGTAGACCAGGCTGGTCTCGAACTCACAGAGATCCGCCTGCCTCTGCCTCCCGAGTGCTGGGATTAAAGGCGTGCGCCACCACCGCCCGGCTGATAAACATGTGTTTAACATGAACAAGACTCTGGGTTCAATATCCAGCATCACATACACTTGCAAGCACATGAACATACACGCATGCATGCACAAATCATCTTCAGAAATTACACATGCATTTTGTATTGAAGTTTATGGCATGTTGTCACTTTGGTACTAATACTATTCTTTGGATTTGGGAATTCTTTGGCCACACCTACATGTTTGAGAAACTGCTTGTTTACTCCACTTTTTAAGTAAAAGCCATCTTAGCCCTGCCCAAAGGCCTGCAGTCATGTTCCAAACTCCAGGAGATATGTAACCCTCTTCTGGCCTTCATAAGCACCTACATTTACTTTCACATACACACAATTAAAAATAAAATAAGTCTTGAAAAAAAGACTTATATGGGCTGGTTTCTAACAGCTCTTCCCTGTCATCCCAAATACTTCCCTGGTCTCACTTTGTCAAAAAGCCAATTTCTAACGGGTCACATCTTACATGTCCCTGTACTTCCATCAAAAGCTTTCTCTCACTGCTCCTCCGGGTAGCTGGGCTCCCTTTCTGGTACCCAATCCTCAGCAAGAGAAGGCCATATGTCACTTATTTCTTTCCTTCCAATGGACCTGTGCACAATAATGCAGCAAAAATGTATCTGTTGGCTTAACCTTAATGACTTTACAATATTTTAAAGTAGGACACATTGACAGAAAACCGGTATGTTACAGATGTTTCTAAACTCTGAAGATGTTGTAATGGATATATTTAAAATATCTCTGGGAATCAACATTAAGTCAGAGTTAGATCCTTTCACAAATATGTAAAAGGTTTAAGATCAGAAAGTTAAAAATATTATCTGCCAATCATGAAACCTCACCACTGTTATCATTTTTTCAAACATGTTTATTATTCAGAATAGACTATTTCTCCAAACAGCTTGCATAACCTTGGAACTTATTTAAATGAAAGTTACTACTAACCCTAGTCCTTGTTGTAACTAAGAAAATAACCTCACCACGTACCTCTTCTTTAAGAGAATTATCATGTTCCTTCATACATTGTCCTTGTGGCTTCAGTAAGTGCCAATTTGGTACTTGTTCAGATCTGTAAGACAGAAATAGGAGACACACTCTACATACAGAGAGAGACAGAGATCTGGAAATATATGTAGAAATGGGTAAATTAAAAAAATTCCCTTATTTTTAAAGGCCTTATAGCCAAGTTACTAACTAGAACAACGTTTATCAAGAAAAGTCTGAAACCTAACATATTTGAGACAATAAAACTGTGTTCAAAGTCCCCTGTGACGTGTGTGTCTGTCTGTCTGTCTTTGAGTGCATGTGTCTGTCTGTATGTATGTATCTTATGTCTGGTTGTGCTCACTTGTGTGTACACATGTGAAGGCCAGAGGTCATTAGGCGTCTTCTATTACTCTCCACGTTAATTTCTGAGACAGGGTCTCTTAATGAATCTGAAACTTGCTGTTCCAGATAGACAACTCTCGGTGAGTCCCCAGGATCCACATATCTCTTTATCTGACCCCATTAAGTTATCTTTCCCAGATCTTCACCAACCCCACATCAGACAGAGATCTGATCTCCAAAATATACAAAGAACTCAAGAAATTGGGTCATCAAAAGAACAAATAATCCAATAAAAAAATGGAGTACAGACCTAAACAGAGAACTCTCAACAGAGGAATCTAAAATGACTGAAAGACACTTAAGGAAATACCCAACATCCTTAGTCATCAGAGAAATGTAAATCAAAACAATTCCATCTTATACCCGCAAGAGTGGCCAAGATCAAAAACACTGATGACAACTTATGCTGGAGAGGTTGTCGGGTAAAGGGAACACTCCTGCATTGCTGGTGGGAGTGCAAGTTGATACAGCCCCTTTGGATATCAGTATGATGATTTCTCAGAAAATAAGGAAACAACCTTCCTTAAGATCCAGCAATATCACTTTTGGGTATATACCCAAAGGACATGTGCTCAACTATGTTCACAGCAGCATTATTTGTCAGAGCCAGAACCTGAAAACAACATAAATGCCCCTCAACTGAAGAATGGATAAGAAAAAATGTGGTACATTTACACAATGGAGTACTACACAGCAGAAAAAAATAATGACATCTTGAAATTTGCAGGCAAATAGATGGAGCTAGAAAACATCATGTTGAGTGAGGTAACCCAGACCCAGAAAGACAATTATCATATGTGGTTTTTAAACATAAAGCAAAGAAAACCAGCCTACAAATCACAATCCCGTAGAACCTAGACAACAATGAGGACCCTAAGAGAGACATACATGGATCGAATCTACATGGGAATAGAAAAAGACAAGATCTCCTGAATAAGTTGGGAGCATGGGGACCATGGGAGAGAGTTGAAGGGGTGGGGAGAGGAAGGGAACAGAGAAAAATGTGTAACTCAATAAAATCAATATAAAAAAGTTATCTTTCCCAAGTTCTTCTTTTTGAAAATTTATTTTGTTATGATGTTATTGCTAATAAGCATTCTCAAGTTTGACTGCATATAGAAATAGCCAGGAAGCTTTGCAAAATCTAGATACCTAATGCCACTCCTGCTGAGTCTCACAAAATGGTCTATACTGTGGCCTAGACTCACTGCATTATTCTAAAGCACAACCATGTACCCTGGAAGCATGAGATATGCCTGTAAGTGACATAAATCACATCTCTATCTCAATAACAGCTTTTTGTGCCATTTTTATTTTACAATGAAAATAATTCAGATACTGTTATGGAAGATTTAAGAAGGAAGTGTGAGCTGCACCAGCTGTGTTTGCTATACTAAAAGGTGGCTCCTAAAGGGAGGCTCCCTTCCAGTCTAGTTGCAAGAAACTCATCAGCTGAACCCAAAACATCAAGCAGCAACAGAAACTAAGATGTCCCCAACAGTCGCTGAGGGTTATTGAAGGATTCGACTTGTCCTGAAGGGGCTCCCACAGCTGACACTGGAGACCATGTGGATGTCCGTGATCCATGCTGTCATCAGAAACTATGTGTAAGTCCCTGATCCATGTTCCTGTTGACTGTTAAAGGAAAGGAAGCTACTGCATGGCAGTGATGATCGCAGACTTACAGTTGAGAAGGAGATGCATATGGGCTTTTGTGATCAGCTCTACTCCCACACACCCTCCAAGAAAGTAACTGCCTAAACAGAAAGCCATCAGACTCTTAAAAATTGTGATGAGGCTGCTGCAGGGTAGCTCCCCACAACTGATAGCTTCTGGTGGGGGTGCAGGTGGGGGAAAGGACTCAGTTTAAGGGGCTGGCCCTAGGCCATGATCCAGAAGCATATAGGCAACACAAATTAGACTTTTTTCTTTCTTCCTTCCTTTTTCCCTTCTTTCCTTCCTTCCTTTCCTTTTCTTTTTCTTTCTTTTTTGTTGGGGGTGTTGGGGGTGTTCCAAGGACTGGGAGGACTGAGAACTGAATATGTTTGGGGTTCACGATGTGAAATTCTCAAATAATCAGTAAAAATGTTATAAAAATTTTAGAGAGAGAAATGTACAGATCAAAGTACTCGACAACGTTCACATGCTCTTAATGGCATCTGTGTCTATGTGGGCACACACCTGAGTGCAGACAAGGACTATTTCCAGCCATCTTGCTTTTCCTTTTCTGGTTATCTGTGTCAGAAGCTCTGTGGCACTATATTTCCTCTGATCACCTTTGTGTCATTGGCCCCTGAATCACAGGGTGCATAGGCTGGGCAGTGGCTGTCATAACTAGAAGTGTCTTTCCATCTCTGTGTGCAGGAAAGGCTGTCAACAAGCTTTCTGCTGGCATTCCTTAGATCCTACGACCTGTGAGCCTGTGACAGTGCTTGTCCCTTTTCTAGAGACCTACTAGCTTTCACTGCAGTGTATGGCCTATGGTTTGGACCCAACTTCCACATGGAACACTGTGTGGTTCTGACTCAGGGTTTTCTTATCTGGTTGGGGTACTGTGCAAGCTAAGATGCAGAATAGTCTCCCAGTCTCCTCAGACCAGCTCTGGCTTCCCAGAGTGGGATTTTTTTATTTTGTCTCATTTTCTCTAACTCATTTTCATATTCTCTCCCTCTGCTTCCTTCCCTACCCTCTCTATAGCCCTCCCTTACTCTCCAGTATCTTGTTATGTATCCCAGGTTGGCCTGAACTCACATCAAATTTCCTCTGTCGGTCTCCAAGTCCTGGGATTACAGGTTAGTGTTACCATGCCCAGTTTATTTGAATTTTTTCATGATAAAATGTAGAAGAAAAAAAATCTAGGTTCAATTTAGAATCTTTGTTGTTAATTTGTTTTGTTCTGAGAGAGTCTCATCATTTCACCCTGACTAGCTTAGGATACACTCTGTAGACCAGGCTGGCCTCCAACTCACAGATATCTACCTGCTTCTACTTCCTGAGTGCTGGGATTAAAGGTATGCAACAACACACCTGGCCCAGAATCTTCTGTAACATGTCTTGCTTGACCCAACCCAAGTTTTCCTAAATTGGAATAAGATGAAGAGAATTCTTAGAACCATTTTAAAACTCCTAAGGTGATTCCAAGACTTCCCACTCATGTGACAGATAGCATCTTTGGCAATGTGGTTCCTACCACAACTCAATGGTATCCTGTTTCTGACTCTATGAAATGAAGTAACCTTTATGTCTATTTCTTTCTAGATTTTCCTACTGAAAACTGTACTGACTTGTTACTGACAAATTTTAGGCCATTCATGAAGTAAATCTGTTTTAACAAGCAAGCCAACTGTTTCTAGCTGAAAGTAAGTTTAATTAGAGTGAGCTTCCCTTACAATTATGTCAATTAAATTGTGAAAGAATGCTTACTCCAAGGACTAAACCATATGATTTTCGGTCGAAGCAGAGCCCAAGTGTGAGGCGTTGGTTACTATGACTCCAATCAGTAGCAGCTTCCCTGAGGCCAAGCTAGTTAAAATTCTTGTATTTACTTATTAATTATTTAATAAAGTATGTATTTGCTACAAAAAGACAAAGACAATTAATTAAGTGCAGGGCCAAATGGCAAGGCGAGAATGGTTAGAGCATCTGAGATTTGATTTTTGAAAAGCTAAACTAACTGTCAAGCTTTCCTGCTGATTTGTTTCAGGACACTTGGGGCAAGGAGCTGTCCAGCCACAGCTGTCCTCGAATATAGTCTTTCACATGTCTCCACAGGAACACAGAGTATGAAAATTTGCAAAGTGCTACAAAAAAATTGGAAGGAATTTTATTTACCTTATATTGTGAAAATGTATAACCTCAACACCATGGAGAGCAAAGAAAGTTTGATGTCATATAATTTATATACATCTCTAATTACAATCCAAACAAATATATCAGCTTCTCCTTAACTACAACTGACTTATTATAGATTGACAGTTTGATGACTGTTTTAAGTGCAGACACAGTAATAACTGTCCTGAGTTTTACTGTGAATCTAAGTACACTAAAACAAAGGAAATTTTGCATTCTTTACAAGTCACGTAGAGCTCACTGCCTGAGCTGAAAAGAATAATTATATTTGAAAGTAGATACAGAGAATTAATTGCACCTGGAAAAAAATACAACGGATGATGGAAGTCTTACTACATTTTTCATTTATGACAAAACTACTTAAAATGTTTTGTTGCAAAAAAGCAAATTTAAATAATTCAATATCCAAATGATGTGAATCGTATTAATTCATAATTGTCTAAAATAAGAACTTGGTTCTTACTTAGTAACAGTAAATTTTGCACATGAAGCTCTTGGCATAACATAAATTAATCCTCGGCTTAACAGAAACCAATAATGATGAAAGTAGTGGGTTTATTAGTTTTTTTCTCCTTTTTAATTTGCTTGATTTGTGAGTAGGATTTCACATCTTTACATTATCTTCTGGAGTATGTTCTAGGGTGGGTGTCCTACTTTAGGGCAGGATTAGAAAGACATGTCTAAGTGCCATGTTTTGTTGAGCAAGGCAGGGCTGCAGTCATACCAACTTCATCTATTCAATAGGCTTTAAGAATTTCGTAACCTGCTAAGCCCTTCTGCTGTCCCCCCTTATAATTCTATGAGACGTGATTCATTAACTGTTAGACAACAGAAGTAAACCATTCTCTCCAAATCTGCACTTCTGGAATGGCTCATCAAACTGGCCTGCGGACTGTTTGGACCCTGGGAAGATCACAGAAGAGGTAATTCATTCTGGGAAGTGCCCTGCTAGAACTCCTGGGTGCAGCAAGGTTGGTACAAGGAAGACAGAGAGGAGCATGGTGATTCAAATTCATCAGAAAGAGTCTGTGTTTTAAAATCTGACTGCTTGTCTCCCATAGGCCACAACACTTCACTTTTTCCCAAGGTTAGAGAGTGAGTCAGTGCTAATCAGTGTTTCATAAGCAGCATCTCTGGTGACAACATATACAGCAACTCCAACCATAACAGAGCGTAATGTTCATGGCAGGCATTTCTGACTTCATCTGGTTTTAAAAATAATCACAGTGAAGAAAAGTCTTGAAGACTCTTAATTTTATAATTTGTGTGGGTTAAAAGGATAACATCTTATGCAGGACTGTTGTATCTATAACTGTAGCTTGAAGGTCATATGAAATGAAATCTTTTATAATGGAAATCGTAGTGTAATCAGTGTAGACCCATCTTATCACTAAGAGCAACAATTAATAAACGGAACCTCCTAAAACTGAGAAGCTTCTGTAGAGCTTTTTCAAAAGAAGTTCCCAGTCCTATTGGTGCTACTGGTCCTGAGACCACATTTCAAGAACCAGCTTTAGACTAAGGGGTCTCTATCTAGAGTGAACTTGGAAATCTGGGAACTCAACTAGTGCTTAGACCTGCTGAGGTCCTCCTTGTCGGTTGGTAGCTATGGTGGATAAGTCCTGAGCTGCTCACCTGACTGTACATCAGTCAAAGGCTACACCTCCCTCCCCTGCTCACCAAAGTAAACTTTTGTATATTTATGGACAAACCTGTCTCAGAAACATTGCTACAAGAAGGCGCTGAATGTAAGAAGTTCACTAATAATAATAAACAAATCATTTATAGACAAATAGATGAGGATGGCTGCAAGCATGGCAGTGCGCACCAGTTTCATCACATGTCAGTCTTTTCAGTTTGAAGCCCTGGAACATGATGGATGCCTCACCACAGCAGCCATTTCATGCCAGACACCCCATGTCCTGTTCTGCATTGTTGCTGCCCAGCTTCAAGTCTGGGAAGTTGTGAAGGACAGCCTGTTCTGTAAACTTCAAGGTCTTCTTTCAGAATGTCACTGTGATTACAGAGCCTATAAAATAAAACAGGTACTGCCTGAGATGTTTATTTAAGCACAGACTGCCTGTTTCTAGAGGCTCTGGTGGTTCATGGTGGTTTATTGAAATTATCTGTAATATAATCTGGACATAAAAATACAGCAACTACACTGTCTCTCCACGAAGATGTAAAATGTGGCAACTTGAAAAACTTGTGTATTTGTAGCAGTTTTACTTCCAAAGTAACTTTTAACTCTTTGATGACTTTAATGGTGCTCAAATACACATTTGAGCTGGGCACTGTCATTCCACAGTCTATATTACCAATGGGAATACTGATAATCCTAACAGCAGAAAAGGCTAATTTTATATTGTCAATCATTACAAAGTTAGATCTCTACAGTCTATGAAATTTATTTAAATTGTCCCTGCTAAGGAACTGCAATTTTCTGGCTGAAGTGTGAGTTGCATCCTCTACTCCTGATGCAGAGAAGACTATTATTTTCCATTCAGCTCCACCACAGCAAGAACTGGAAGGCATGGAAGAGTTATGGTAGCTTCTTTACTCATTGGGGGATTTGAACAATTTGGCCATTGTTTTAGATTAGCTCTGTCACTGTATCAAGAAACCTCCAATAGTGCTGAGTAGTTATTGCCTCAAAAAATGTGTATTGGTGGGAAGTACAATATGGGAGAAAATATTAAAGACAAAACAGTATTTTTCCTTAGAAGCAGCTAATTACATTGTGAGTTGGGACTATTCAGCGCACATACACAGAAAAGAAAATGAGAATTATTTATACAACTACTTATTAAGCTTGTTGGTAATTAGTGTACTTATGTATGTTACTGGACTGATGTAGTGGCTGGATGCCTGATAGCTCAGAGATAAAGAAGATGTGTGCTGGCTGCTAGAGGGGGAGGAACAAGGGCAGACACCGTCCACCCCAATTCTGTAGCAGGTCTTTACAGTATAGAAAATATAACTGAGCCACTAGATTCACGTCCCCTCTTGACTGTCATCTGTGATATTAGTGCTCCAACTACAGCCAAGTTTCAAGCTTTTAGCCTGGGTTTCTTTTTTTTTTTTCGAGACAGGGTTTCTCCGTAGCTTTGGAGCCTGTCCTGGAACTCACTCTTGTAGACCAGGCTGGCCTCGAACTCACAGAGATCCGCCTGCCTCTGCCTCCCGAGTGCTGGGATTAAAGGCGTGCGCCACCACCGCCTGGCTAGCCTGGGTTTCTTGATTCCTCTGTCAGGTCCTTCACCACTGAGGTCTGTTGCCCTAACCCTTCCAGACCTCCCAGTCCAGTCTGACTCAGGAAAACTTCTTATTGCCCAGGCAGAATCTGGACCCTGGCTCTTCTTGGAAGGCTTCATCAAGTAGCCACTTCATTCCAGAATACCTGCCCTATTCTTCTGGAAGAGGAGGGTCCCCCAGAAGAAACCAGTTTCAGAGCAGTAAGGGGAAGCAGAGTCAATGGTGAGTGTCACCAGGCAGATGAATGGATTACCAGGAGTTAAGATAAAGATCCCTGAAGACAACTGGAAAGAAAACAATGCCAATTCAGGCTGTTCTGAACATATAAATTAAGGGATACTTTTTTAATCATAGAAAAGAGAAAGGTACTATGTTTTTTATTTCAGTACTACAAGCTGAGAGTTACTTAGTAGTGAAAGTACTAAACTCCGAGATGAAGGGGTATGAAAACAAAGCCCTTCTTCATCTCGACCTGGTGACTTCTTCATGTTTCTTTGAGTGCTATCTTTTGGAAGACTTCAGTTTTATATTTCAGTTGCTGTGAGCTATGCTTGGTCTGGTAGTTTTATTTTCCATGGGGAAGAGCAGGTTGAAATGGTCATAAAGGGTGTTGAACTCAACTACATGTTACTTGTTTAAAGTTTTAAATATTTTACTGTATTTTAAATAAGATAAAATAATAATAAAACACTGTATTTGTTCACATATACAATAAAATTTTAGGGAAGTGCAGCCTACACCAGCCAGAACAGATAGGTGCCTAACCCACTGTCATCAGAGAGGCTTCATCCAGCAACTGATGGGAGTGAATGCAGAGACCCATAGTCAAACATTAGGCAGAGCTCGGGGAACCCTGAGGAAAAAGGGAAGGATTGTAGGAGTCAGAGGGTTGAGGACACGAGAACATGGCCCACAGAATCAATTAAGCAGGGATCACTGGGACTCACACAGACTGAAGTGATAATCATAGAGCCTGCATGGGTCTATACTAGGTTCCCTGAATATATGTTATGGCTGTATAGCTTGATGTTCTTGTGGGACTTTTTACAGAGGGAGATAGGGGTGTATGGCTCTTTTGCCTGCTTTTGGGACCCTTTTCCTCTCACTGCGTTACCTTGTGCAACCTTGATATGAGGGTTTATGCCAAGTCTTATTTATGTGTTTGGTTGGTATCTCTGGGAGGCCTGCTTTTTTCTGAAGGGAAATGGAGGAGGAGTGGATCTTGGGGGAAGGGGAGCTGGGAGGAGTGGAGGAAGGGAAAACTGCTGTCAGGATATAAAGTATGTGAAAAGAATAAACTTTTAGAGAGGTGTCTTATAGCCAGTGTTCTACTGCTATGAAGGGACACCATAAAAAAAGGCCACTCTTAGAAAAAGAAAGCATTTAATTGGGAGGTTGGTTACAGTTTCAGAGGCCTAGTCTATTACCATGGCAGGCAGCGGTATTGGGAAAGTAGCTTGAAAGCCAAACACTCCAACCCCAAAGCATTCTCTCTCTCTCTCTCTCTCTCTCTCTCTCTCTCTCTCTCTCTCTCCCTCACACAGACACACACACACAGACACAGACACACAGACACAGACACACACAGACACACACACACAGACACACACAGACACACACAGATACACACAGACACACACACACTGGGGGGGATGAGAGGGGAAGGGAGAAGAGGACAGGAGAGAGTAAAGCCTCAAATCTCACCTCCAGTGAAACACCTCCTCTAATGAGGCCACAAGCACCACACCTTCTAATACTTCTCCCAGGTGACTAAACATTCAAATACATGAGCCTATGGGCGCCATTCTTAGTCATATCACTACAGGAAGGAAAGTCAACTTCCAAATGTACAACAACAAAAGTCATCATTCAAAGAGGCGATCACAAGGGATGAGTGAGTTATTTAGGAACAACCTACATCCACAGAGGTAAGGAAGGAAAAAGGCAACTGACCTTCCCATTTCAGGGTCTGGTGAAAATTTCCATCATAGTTTGGCCCTATCTTTCTTCCTGGTTCATGTTCTAGGGGCCCACGTCTCCCTTCCTCCAATCCTGGTTTTGCTCCCTCTACCTGCCATAGCTACCACAACCACTGACAGGCAGTTCTGAGGAAAGGGGGCGCTCTGCTGTGGAGCTGGGGAGGACGGTTCCTGTAGCAGTTTGAATGGGAAATGTCCCCTTCCGGTGCTGCTGCTCTGGGATCTAGCTATGGGACACAGGCCACTAAGAGTGGGCCTAAAGGTTAAAATCTGGCCTTCCTTTTGGTTCTTTCTACTTCCCATTCACCAAGACATGAGGCCTTCAGCCATATGTTCATTCAGCTACAGACTCCGCCATGATGAACTAAAATTATGAACTAAAATAAGTATTTCCTCCCCGAGGCTGTCTCTGAGAGAGGGACAAACCAGCGAGCAGCAGTGTTCTCCACAGAGACAGGGTAAGGGATGGGAAGCTAGCATGTTCTCTCTAAGAACTCTAGGCAGCCTTTCTCGCTTTTAGCACTAAATTTCATTCAGCTTCTCAGAGGCAAGAAGACCAAAAGCCTGCCGAGAAGCTTTGGTCTGTGTGTTTACGTTGTCAGTTTTTGCTCATAAATAAATAAATAAACAAATAAGTTTAAAATAAACTTGCTGGCTAAACCCAAACACTAGAAGTTCCTTTTTAAATAGAAATCAAAGATGCGTTCTTTTCTGTATATTCTGTTCTCAAATGGTGTATATGTACGAATACATAAAAGCAAGACGAGCAGACAGTCTTCCTTTATCATTACTTCACTCCTGAAACATAATCTCTCGCCTTTGTGTCACTGTCTCACAAACGCTCAAAGTTAACAACAACAACAAAAAAAATTAAAACTAACTTAATTTTGGTTTTTCCCTGGAACCTCAAAAGGGTCTGGGCCTGACCAAGTCTCTTGGAATACTCAAACACTCTGCTTTTATCAAGGTTCAATGCACCATGGCACTGTTTTCACTCCCGAATACTCTTAAGCTCTCCAACATCCTTTAACTTCATGCATTCAATTCTAGACCAGCCTGGAACTAGATTATTCCTGCCTCAGTTTCCCTAGTGCTGGGATGGTAGGCAAGCAGCACCATGCCTCACAGTGCTCTTACTTAGAAACAACTCTGTGTGCTCTCCTTCTGTCTCCTTTCCATGTTACATGGAAACTGTGGTGAGTGCCCAAGCCTTTTAAATCAGTGGTTCTCAACCTGTGGGTCTCGACCCCTATGGGGGTCAAAAGACCCTTTCACAGAGTCATCTTTAGACCATTGAAAAATACAGACGTTTACATTACAATTCATAATGGTAGCAAAATTACAGTCATGAAGTAGCAACAAAAATATTTGTATGGCTTGGGGGTCACACAACACGAACTGTATTAAAGGGTTGCAGCATTAGCATAGTTGAGAACCACTGTTTTAAATTATACTTTCTATCCTGAACACTATACTATCAACAACCCATACAATTCTTTTTTATTTCAGTGGCCAGAACATGGTCTCCTATGGGCACAATTACATGTTTGGTGAATAAATGACCAATTGTTTTATGATGGAGAAATAGTGGCATTGGTGATGAGATAGCCATTAAAATATCCCAGGTTTATTTCCATTCCCACCAAGTATCTTATCTGTTCCACTTATTGAATCCAGGTAAGTCATAACTCTTTCTTCCCCATTATTCTCATGACTTAGCTTCCTTTGTAGCCTTCTGTATTCAGAATCACTGCAGGTCAATGCAGAGCCACTGCTATGTTGGTGAGAAGACAATTTCACCTACTGCTTATAGGGCAACCTAAACTAGGAGCGCCTTTAAATACAGGGCAATAGAAACTAAGGTTGCCTTTAAACACCATGCCATCAAGTTCTGTCTCTTTTTTTTGTTTTTTGTTTTTTTTTGGTTTTTCGGGACAGGGTTTCTCTGTGGTTTTGGAGCCTGTCCTGGAACTAGCTCTTGTAGACCAGGCTGGTCTCAAACTCACAGAGATCCACCTGCCTCTGCCTCCCGAGTGCTGGGATTAAAGGCGTGCGCCACCACCGCCCGGCAAGTTCTGTCTCTTTTTTTCTTACATTTCTGTCCCAAAGAAATTTCATTACAACTCACAATATTCAAGATCATGAAAGTTCTTGGTTTAAATACTTGTATTAATTTCATCCATATAGCAAACACACAAGGTATGCACCTGCTGTAACATGTAACTAATGAGCCAAAGCAAGTCTGAGTCACTAATCACTCTGTGTGGCACAGTATCTATCATCCAAAGCCTTTTGGCACCTTCACTAGTCAGAGACTGGTCTAGTGACCTCCCACCCACAGGTAGACAAGTGCTACCTCCATAAGGATGCAAATTAAGATTTAAACAGTGGAACAATTGCCCAACTCTAATCCTTTTACAGAGGTGTAAATGTCCTTTGAGAACTGAATTCCAAGCGGCTGGCTTTTGTAAAGGAGTCTCACAGACACATTTTACCAGAGTGGTGTTCAGCTGCCAGCTCTGAGGCCTCCTCATAAAATAGTTAAATAAAGCCAGTGCAACTTGTTTGTTTTGATATCAAATTTCCTGGCCATAACAAGAACGTAAATAAAACCACAGTAAGAATTAGTGCCCTGGGAAAATAAATTGGTTGTGACTATTTCAAGTCTGACTGACACCTGATTCCGGGAACTGCTGTATGTGAAGCAACTGTGAAATTTGTAAACCGGGTTTTGTTTGCTACACAAAACGATTGTAGAAAGACAAACACATACATAGTTAAACAGTATTTTTCTTTGACGGGCTGTCTTACAAAACCTATGTTTTGGTGGCTACCTCGGTCCCCATTGTACAGCCCCCTGGGTGGTCCCTTCCAGGGGGCCACTTGAAGGCAGCACAATGCCCACAAGGAGAGAAGGAGGGGCCAGAAACACAAAGGCCAACAGAGCAGGGCGGTCTGCAGCAGGCTGAAGAGCAGGGGTCAGCAAACAGCGCTGCTTCCCTTTGCCCAGGAAACAAGGGTTCCTTCTCTTTACCTGGAAGCACTGTGATTAAGCTGACAGCTGGAATTATGGGCTACCTTTTGTAGGGTGCCGTCCGACTGTGCTAAGGTCCCCTTCATTGTCACAGAAACTGCACAAGCAACACTCTTGCCTTTACCCGCCTTTGGCCTCCCAACAGACCTCATCATTCTGTTCCATTTCCATCCTTAGAACTAGGCCCCTCCTGTTACCACATTTTTTTAAAAGTTTCTTAATGAGGAGCTGGAAGGCCTGGGAGAATTTATAATAGACGTTTCCCTCCACCCCTGAGCAGAGATAACCAGCCTGGACCTGTCACTGTTTCTAGTAGCCAAGAATCATTAGTGACAACTGTAGATGTCTTTTAAGAAGCAGATAAGTGTTTGCAGTCCATTCTCTCTTTGGTAACTACGGATGCCATACTTAATATATAGGCTGATTGAAATCCTCCCAGTTGCAGATGGGTTGAAGATCATAAAAAACATATATTCTTACTTTCCTGAATTTCTTTTAAATCCTCACTGACTCATTGGCAGAGGGGTTTAATTAAAAGGGTGTTAGCTGAGTTCTCCATCAGAATAGTACACATGGTCCTCCAAATGGATCTCCAGGGCATACAGAGGCTAAGCTTATCTTGCTTTACCATCTGATGAAAAACAGAGTGTCCAGGGTAAATGTTATATAATCATACAACTCCATACCTTTCCTAAATTTAACAGAATTGGACACTGTATTTTGGAAGTCTTAAAACACTATAGGCAATATTCCTCTTAAGTATTTATTAGATACTATTTTAAGTGGGTCCATAGGTAAGCTCCAGAACAGTTGCTCTCAACCTTCCTAAATGTTGCGACCCTTTAATACATTTCTCATGTTGTGGTTACCCCCAACTATAAAATTATTTTCACTGCTATTGAATAACTGTAATTTTCCTGCTGTTATGACTTATAATATAAATATCTGTTTTATGATAATCTTAGATGACCCCTGTGAAAGAGTCATTCTACCCCCAAAAAATCATGACACACAGGTTGGGAACTGCTGCTCTAGAAGGTCCTTGAGGGAAAAAGACAACTGATATAGTCAGGGTAGAATCATCTTTGCTAGGACCTAAAAGTGGCAAAGAGCAAAACAACAACAGACTGTGGTGTTGTTACAGTTGTGTCTGGAAACACATGCATACCTGTGTACATACATATATAGAAGGATATATATTATTTATATGTATATATAAGGAGGTTTATGTGTGTATAAGGAAGGAGACAGGGGACTCAGAGCAGACATGAAGGTTATGCCCTCTGAATGAGAAAGGGAAATTGCAGGTAGGTTTGCTGAGGTCTCAGGCAGCATTCACAACTCAAAATTAAGATGGGCATACTGGTACATGTCCACAATCCTGGCATTTCAGAGGCTGAGGCAGGAGGACAGTGAGTTCAATGCTAGACTGGGTTATAAAGTGAGACCATCTCAAACAAAACAAAATGAAGAAACAAAAACAAAACCCAGCAGTCTTGGAAATATGTCACTTTTCCAGGAATAAATGATTCTCCATGTAGGCTAATTAACTCTGAGAAATGAGCACAGAGTTTTATCTTCCACTGGGAAAGTAGTGAAAAGTTTGCTGGTGGCATGGGGAGAGAAGAGTTGCCCTTCTCCCCCATGCCCATCAATGTCTGGGGCAGGTGGGAGAGCTGGCCTTGTGGTCACAGAGTGGGAGAGCTATCTCTGACTCGCTAGCTGCAACACTCAGGATAGCAGGTCCTGCAGCTCACCAGGACAGCACAACAGAGCCAACCATGTTAGCACAGGTGTGGGTGAGCCAGCCCTGAAGTTGTAAGCATGGGAGAGTTGTCCCCCATCTCACAACTGGTGGACCGACCAACCCTACAGCTGCGTAGGCCTAGACCCAAGGATATGACTTGGTCTGCCCCAACATCCACCCTATCTATGATCTGCTAAAGCATGTGTTTGGGAACTGACCTGTACACCCAAAGTTGCAGGACCTCTACAACACAGGGCAACAACAGCAGGATATCCAGAAGGAGTCCTAGCAAGGGTCCAGCATCAATAGGTACTAGAAACCAGAGGCCTCTAAACCAAACCAATGACTCTTTGAACAAAGGGGTTCTGGCATGACTCACTGAATCACACTGCAGTTTCCATGAAAAAATTTTTAAATTTTTCCATTTTTTTCTATTGTTCTCTCCCCCCTTACTCTTAAATTTTGTCTTATTTTTTTGGGGGGGGGGTATAGGGGCAGAGAATGAATGCGAAGGGACAAGGAAATGAATGAGATGAAAATATATGTAAAAAGGCACAAAATAAATTTTAAAAAAAGAAAAGTGGGACAAGTCCCTCCCATTGCTCTGGGCTCTAGGCCAGACAAGGACACGGGAGGGAAATTACCTTCCAAAGTACTAAATGCCTGGCCATTTCCATTTGCCTCCTACTGATGAGTATGGCAGAAGCAGAGCAGGCCTGCTGAAAAGTCTGTGCTGGGTTACAGCTGAACCCTTTTAAGCGGCAGCATTGAATTAAAGTGAAGGAGCTGAATCAATTTATGATGCAGATACTCATTCTCCTAAGAAGCTGCTGAAAGGAGCTGTCAACAAAAAGATAAGGAACAAGTGGGAAAAGCCCACCTCGCTATGAATAAACAAATGGATGAGTTGTAAGAGGCAGCAGGCCAGAGGCTGTAAGGAGACAACAAAAACTACTTGCTTTGCTAGGTTGAGTTCCGTCACCAGATGAACACACTTCTCTTGTCAGTGAGTTCAGGGAATATGAGCACAGCACAAATGTTTTCATTTTTCAAAATGGCAGATACCAATTTCAAGTGTGCTCTCAGCTGAAGATGGGACGGTATTCCTGAAGCAACCTAGACCAGCATATGCCCAACACACCCACCAATCAGGCCATCAAGGCTCCAGACTGGAAGGAGATTCGATTGTCAGTTTTCAACCACTGAGGTGCAGAACACTTGAATTCACAGAAATTTTTGCAAAATACACTGAATACAAAAATTAGGGAAACATTTTCTAGCAGGCAATAAATGTATTATAATATGAAAATCAAACCACTGGCACATATGCCCATGGTTTCTTAAAAAAAAATCTATCAATGTCCACAAAATCATCTATGTCCACATGCTATTCCTTTTCATTTTTCCATTTATTTTGTTATCTTCTAGTAAGCAACTAGAGCAGCTACCAAACTTTTAGTAAAAATATTTTTCAAGTGACTGAAGTGGGAAGCCTATCATAGACCAGGCGAGTACTCTTCTACCACTGTTGTGGGTCCCAATCCTCATGACCACCAGGATATCACAATGCTGTTCTCCCCTTGCAATCAGAGCAGCAGGGCTTACCCACAAGAGATCCTCACAAAATTGGGTCTATTAACATTCCCTTATAGAAGAGCAGGGAAGTCATTAGATACTCACTTGAGATTACAGACACTCCCTCCCTCCTGCCCCAGATGCAAGAGGCCCATGGGAGATGCTGGAGTATAAAGGACACAGGTTTACTGAAGGAGGGCACTTTACTTATAGAGCTTGTGGGACATTTTCACCCAGGTCTCTTTACAATGACACAGCTTTTCAGGGATCACTTATATTCTTGTAACTAAGCCCAATAAACTTATTGGTTCATGAAGCTGGACGTGGATGGAATAATTTCTTTGGTCTATGTTGGTGCCTTATCTGGGGTTCACAACCCCTCAGGAAGTCATGCCAAGAACTACCAACCAATGATTCCACTTAAGGTGATTTTGACAAAAGCACCCAAATTACAAAGATTCATTTCCCTTAAAATTTAAGACTTTATTTAAGATTTACCACAAAGAAGGAAGCAAGTTCAAATCTAGCACTGTTCTTACCATATTCAATCATTCAGACTGTGACAGCCAGGCTGACTGATTTACCTTTGCAGAAGGAAAAGAAAACTCTAGACAGCCTATGAAAGTCAAGGACAGGACTTCTGAACTGCTCTTCATATTTCCCCGCAGGTCAGGGCAATGCTCAATCCCTACTAGGACTAAAGACAGTACGATTCAGTATAAAGGGGAAAACACAACAGGACCCACTCTTCACTCTGTCTCTCCACCCATGTGGCCTTGCCTCTCAGTGAAGGGAAGCACTCCCATTCTAGTCATTGAGTTTGAATATTCTTTTTCAAATACCTTCTTAAAACTTTAATATTTTCCATGCTCATGATTCTCCTTTTAAAAAACAGATTGGATATTATAATCACAACATTTCTTCCTTCCCTTTTTTCCCTCCAAAGATTTCTACATACCCTTCCCTGCACTCTTTCAAATTTATGGTCTCATTTTTTATTGTTATTGCCTGTGTGCATGTGTGTGCATGCGCGCGAGTGTTGCAGGAGGTCCTTCCGCTCCTCTAGCCAATAGGCGCTGAGATACCAGCCCATTGGGGCGTGGTCTCTCTCCCTTTAAAAAAGAGGCCTCTTCCCTCCTCGCTCTCTCTTACTTTCCGCTCCTGGCGACTAGACTCCCTTCCTGATTGCGCAGAGGGCTGTTGTCTGGGATGGTGATCTGTAAGTTTTTCCCCCTTTAAATAAATAACCATTCTATTAATCATAATTCCAAACTGGTGTGAGATTGTGACTTACGCCTTCGCCTTCACGTGAGTGTGCGTGTACGTGTATGTATGTATATATAAATATTCCTAAACGCACACTGCTTAGTTGGTATGTTACTTTTAAAGATGTCTCCCACCAATAGTTTCAAAGACTTTTTCTTCAAAGGTGATAAATTAAAAAGAGAATAAAAGGGAAGGTGGACCATGAGGAACTGAAGAAGAATGACAAAGAAAAGGAGAAGTGAAGTCAGTAATGAAGATGGACAAAGTGCTACAACTTGCCATTCAGCCACTAGGAATAGAACTCAGGTTCTAATAAGCTACTACTGCCCCTCCAAATTCTCTGACGTTCAGACAAGGTGGAAATAGGCCACATTTGTGGGCCTCCACAGATAGGTCATCTTCCAAACGCTTCAGAGATTTAAAGAATATGGCATTTAAGATTTTTTTTTTTTTTTTTTTTTTTTTGGTTTTTCGAGACAAGGTTTCTCTGTAGCTTTGGAGCCTGTCCTGGAACTCCCTTTGTAGACCAGGCTGGCCTGGTAGACCAGAGATCCGCCTGCCTCTGCCTCCCGAGTGCTGGGATTAAAGGCGTGTGCCACCACCGCCCGGCTTAAGATGTTTTAATAACATAGGTTCTATTTTTTATGACAATGAGACATGTCTGCTCCTAGCAGCACCATCCTACTTCAGAGATGATGTTGTCAAAGAATCTCCACATGTGAGCCTATTTCCACTTTGTCTTAAAGTCAGAGAGTTTGAGCTTGCTCAAAATTGTTGACAACAACCAGGGTTACACATCTTGACCTAGGGTGTGGTTATTTGGTTCTTTTGACATTAAGATGATCTATACAGTTGGATCCAGTCCACCCTGACCAATGGTCAGGATACTTAAGCATACTTCTGTTCCTTTTTATTAAAATAGGAGGTTTGGCCCTGGGAGTGGCTTTCAGGATACTTGGTCTGTCGTGGGCTCACTGCCTAAACAATAGAATGCTAACGACTTGATTTCTCAAAGTATTGAAGCAAATAACTGTTCTAGTTGTCCTTTGTACCATGTTAAAGCAGTCTTTTCTCTCCCACCTCCCCTACTGTATTGGGGTATAAAAGTGTATGAAAATTAAATGCAGGAGGATTTCAGTATTCACTAGAACTCCCTCCCGATACTATCCTATGTTTTCTGCTTTATTATTTTCACTTGCATCTTCTTACTCTTTACTTATTTTCTGATCCCCATGCTCCTACCCTGGTAAGTGGTATTTTTGCCAAAGCTAGTCTCTGACATCTGTCTATCTAAAGCATATCTCTGTTTTATCTTGGAAAACATACCTAATATAACTACAAGTTCAATTGTAATAGGTGACTAATTACTAACTTGCATTTCCTTATTATCCTGAAGAGTTGGTGTAATGGTAAAAATAAAACAGCACCATTTCCCTGATTGGCAGCAGTGGGCAGCAGGCCATGAGGGGCAGCAGGTCCCAGGCAGGGAGCTGCATGGCGGGTAAGAGACCATGACAGGTCAGCCGGTCCCATGAGGAGCTAGAGATGGATAGGCATGCCACGAGGAGCCGCGGCGGGTGAGAGACAGAGACGGATTGGCACACAGTGCAGAGAAAGTGGATATTTATTAAGTGGGTTTTGGAAGGAAAGGGGAGGGGAAGAAAGGGAGAGAGGAAGAGGGAGAGAAACAAAGAGAGAGAAAAAAACACAACAGAGAGAGAGGGACTGGGGGGGAAGGAGAGGAGCCATGGCAGCAGCCACCACCTCTTCCAAAGAGAGACAGGGGCAGAGAGAGAGAGAGAGAGAGAGAGAGAGAGAGAGAGAGAGAGAGAGAGAGAGAGAGAGAGAGGGAGGGAGGGAGGTGGGGGGAAGGAGAGGAGAAGCTACCTCTTTGGGAGAAAGATGGAAAGGAAGGAGCTCACAGGCTGGAAGCCAAAGGAAGATTCCCTTGCCTCAGCATATGGGAGGAGGGAGTGGGTGGTGCTTGTCTCTTAAAGAGACAGGACAAACCATTACACTTGGTAATAATAACTTTCAAGGGCTAGAAATTTGTATTACCTTGATAAATAAGCTGTATAGGTACAATATGTTGAACAAGATGAGAAATATATGTTTTAACAAAATTAATCTCAAATTTGTATCAATATACAAAATATGTATACAATATACAAAAGTCCAATCCAATGTAGAATATAAATCTAATAGTTGCTGTTTAAAAATAGATTAAATAATCTATCTTATCATATCTATATCTTCCCTTTTTTCTTTTCAGAGTAGATTCAATAATCTACCCTTCTATCCTGTCATATCTATATCCCCCTTATTTCTTTTCAAAACAAGAACCTTGAATCCAATCTCCTTTGTTCAACTTTCCTTCTGACCGTAACCAAGAACAACTTGTAACCAATCCCCCAAACAATGACAAATATCCATAACCCACTGACTGACCAAAAACCATCCACTCCATTTCTTTGGAATGTGGGTGTCATATTCTTAAATTTACTTCCTGCTGTCTGGGGTGAAGGCATTTTTAGAGAATCCTGAAAAGAAAAATTTGGGTTAACTGTCAAGTCCTGGGAGAGGTAGCTGTATCATTTATTGTCCAGTCTCTGTGTAATGGGAAAGTAAAGGGCTTATCTCAAGCCCTGGCTAGAGTAGTCTGTGAGGCTGGATCATCTCAGCTAGCCACCTTGAAATTGTTCTGAGCAGTTTGTAGTGCAAAGTCAATTCTTTAGGTGGTGTTTTTCAGCTTAGTGCTGGTATCATAGTCCTGGTTAAACTGTTGTTGAGCCCCATCCTCATTCTGGATATTTCAAAGGTTGCTGTTTGTCATGCTCATGGTTCACTGAAGAAAACTGATAGAGACTCAAACCCAAAGCCATGTACAGGAAGGAAGATGAAACATTTTTCTAGAATTACTTAGTATTCTATATGATCGTTAATATCATGACAAAAAGCTTAAAACACACACATAAATTAATCTTATAAATTTTGAGATGATATTTATACCTTAAGGAAAGCTGTTAAACAGTAGATATAAAACCAAAGAATTATGAGATCAGTGGAAATAAAATAGTCTTTAAATATCTGTTTATTTTCTGTCTCAGATCAGGTGGCTCTTCTGACATGATTCAGAGATTTTGGATTTTACTTTAATAAACATGTTTAGATTTAGAGAAGAAGAGAGCTACACCCCAACTCCAAAGCCAGCTTTAATCATTAATTGGACCGAAACTATAAAAAGACCATTTACATTATATGTTTGTGGAGAACAGTAGAAACAAACACTTATGGAATTTTATCCTGTTGGAATTGTGATATACCAATAGACCAATTAATTTTTTTGATATATTTTTTTTTCTGGAAGATTTGTCCTTTTTCTTCAGATATCATTTGTCCAGTGGTCTTTGGATACCTTAGCTGGATGCCTCCATTCTCCTGAAAATATAAAAACAGAACCCTTCCCCAACCCTAATTTTGGGGAGACTCTCTTTTGGCAACTTATATCTTGATCAAAGGAAAAGTATCTGTTATGCTTTTTATAGGTTATATAGGTTTTATATGTTAGTTTAGATTAAACAGCCATGCTGACTGACAAACTTCTAATAAAGAGGTGTCTCTTGTTCAAATTGAATCTTGATTTTGATGGTATCCATAGCTTTTCATTTCCTGTGGAAACAGAAGTAACATATGTCCTGTTTCCATTCTGAGGACAGTACATCTTTAAAGTATATTGGCTGATTTAATTCCATAGTTTTTCCTACTATCCAATGTCTCTCCACAACTACTGTTCCTTTCTCATCAGCATTTAGAAAATTCAAAGTTAAAGCATTATGTAATCTATTTCTAGGGGTATTTATCATCCTTTTCTGTTTATTTAACATATCCTTCAGAGTTTAATTTGATCTTTCTATAACAGTCTGGCTTGTTGTCATGTGATGGAGGGGTCTTGTTTTTTAAGCCTTTGCTACTGACATGATTTTTTTTAAATGAAATTCTGCGGCCTCCAGCACATTTTCTATCAATAATTGATCAATTTCTGCATTACCTTGTGCTAGAGAACTTGGCAGATCTGTATGGAATTGGATGTGTGTTATGTATATGGGATGATTCCTATTCCTATTATTTCTTACAACTGAATAAATAATAAAGCCAATTCTGTATCATCTTGTATAAATTCTGCAGTTTCAATATGCAAAACATCTCTTTCTGCATACTGTAAATCAGTAACTATGTTGAGAGGTTCCTTAAAATCTATTAACACCAAGAGAATAACATGTAATTCTGACTTTTGAACAGAATCATAAGGGCTTTGGTCCACTTTACTTAAATTTTCTGATAACCTGCCTTTCCTGATTTATTTGCATCAGTATAGAATGTAGAGACTCCAGTTATTGGTGTTTCTCATACGAAGCAAGGAAGGATCCAGTTAGTACTCTTTGTAAGTTGAATTCTTGCCAGAGGTGCAGCAAGTTGCAATTGAAGTTCCAGGTGTCAACTCAGCAGAAGGGAATCCTCTGATGAGCCAATCTCATGTAGGCAAGGCCAAGGAACTGCAGATCCTAGAATGTCTTTTGCTTCTGCTGTGCCTTTGTATGTTTGCTGCGGCTCTCTTTCTCTGGTATTTAGCATGGTGTGAGTGGAAGTGGGGAGATCTCTACAGCCTGTAATATGTTTATCTCTTGGAAACATCCCATTATACACAGGCATTTTTTAACCTGTGGATTGTCAAGAAAATGATCCCTCCCTTAAGATGTACTGTCTAATTTGATAATAACATGATAGCTTATGCAGAGTTTTGATGAATAAAAATAAATACAAGGATATGTTTCACAGTCAGGGTCTGTGAGTTTCACCTAAGGAGCTGCATGGATTGTAGCTCAAGTTAATGATAAACAACTGAGTCCCAGCAGCCCAACCAGTTTAAATTCTTTTCATTTTAATGTCGAGAGATGTGTTTACAGGTCTCAGAGTGCATCACAGCTGAAACAAAGCTTTGAAAATAACCAAGTTAGACTAAGATGGATTGTCAATTAGCTTTGAGGTGAAAACCCAAGAAGACGATCTAAAGGTTTAGAAAGGCACATGGTTGAATGCAGAGCTCTTTAAGGTCAGGAAACAAGAACAAGGCAGCCCAATTATTATGGCTGGCTCTTTCTTTGTAACTGCAAAATGTAGCCTGCCAGTAAAATATCTGATAAGAATACCTTGCTTGTCCACAGGGTTAACCCATAACAAGTGGCTTGGGTATGAATGTATGTGGGTCCCTGAAATAATTTGTTTTTCACCTAAAATACATAAAATTTTTAATCATGTGAGGGAGATGAAAAACACGTCTTTACCTGTAATCATCCACTTGAGAAATGAAGTGCGACTGTTTTGACTCTTGCACTGTCTAGAAGACTGTGCTGGGGTATAAAAGTTGTAAAACAACACACAAAAAAAGGAAAAACAATAAAGAGAGAGAGAATTTAAAAGGGATAAAATAAAGAAGAAAACCATCAAGAGAGTTTGAGTGCCTTTTCCCCAACCCCCTCAGATAGAAAAGTCTAGCTTCGCTGACTCCGTGGATTCCTATCAAAGCCCTGTGCTGCTGGAGGCTGCCCCCCCAGACAGAGATAAATTCTCTTGCATTTGGGATATTTGTGGATAACAGTTCCCAAAAATTACTACAAGACCTTTGCCAGGGTTCACTTTCTTCCCATAATTTGTCAATTTCAACATTATTAAAAGGTACTATAATTTCTGTTGGGTTTATTCCTGCTAATTGACAAAGTTTCAATTTTCCTTTTAGAATTAACACAGAGACCTTTTCCATGTACATTTTTATTTTTTATTTTTTTACTCAGTTTATGTGGCATAAATATCTATTCTAACATAACATCTTCCTTCTGCATTAAAATTCCTATAAGGTAATACTTGGAGGGTAACATGAACAGAATGCAGGTAAGATTCAGATCTACATGATCCACATGTGCCTTCTGTAATTTCTCTTCAATCAAAGCCAATTCTCTCTCAGATCAGCTGATAATTTCCTGGAACTATTTAAGTCCTTATCACCATCTAAGGTTTTGTTTAAATGAATCAGCTCACCAGGTTTTATCCCAGTAGTGGGCTATAGATTGGAAATGTCTCCTAGCAATTTTTGGAAGTGATTAGGAGCTGCAATTGATCTCTCTTAATTTGCACCTTTTGGGGTCTAATTTTTACAAACCTATTTTATAGCCTAAATAATTAACAGAATCACCTTTTTGTTTTTCAGAGCAGTTTGTAATCCCCAACAAAGTGAATTTTTTTTGTTTCTTCAAACATTCTTTCTAAAGTATCTATGTTTAAATCAACTAATAAGATGTAATGTACTATGTAATGGTAACATAGATTGAGGAAACTGCTTATGTATCGTTTCCAATGGCTGCCGTACAAAATACTGGCACATGGTAGGTCTACTTAACATTCTCTCTGTGGGAGAACCTTCCACTGATAACTCTTAGCAGGTTGAGAATTATTATAAGTAGACATCATGAAGGAAACTTTTCTTTTTTTATTATCTTTACTCCTTTAATCTATGACTGTCTGTACTCTGTCTCTTTAAAGGCTTTGTTTCCTTTTTTAATAAACCATTTACTTCTTTTTATAACTCTCTATACTCTTTTCCTCCTCTCTCCCAAGTCTTCGTACATTTATCCAACACTGTGACTCATTTAGAGGTCTTTTATGTCTGAATCTGCCCTATTGTGTATCTGTAGTTCTTTACTGTCGGTAAGCACTTTTTAAAATGCTAAGCACTTCTTAAAAACCTAAGCTGCAGAATTACTAGGGTATATACGGTATTTCCTACTTGCTCCACACAGTCTAACATGGTAGAAGTCTGTTCACCTCCTCTGCAAGCCCTGCACATTGCCCCAGTTTTAGACACACAGCCAGTCCATGTTGCGACCAAGAAAGCCATACTACGTTGCTCACAAACCCCATTCAAATGCTCGGTCTCCTGAAAGAACCAGAGTGCACGCTGGTAGCATGGCCCAGAAAGCTGGCATTTCAAAACGGCATGACTTCTTTTCCCGCTAACACTGATCAGGGAAACTTCTCTTAAAAGAGCTGTGGCAAGTCACCAGCAAACAGCAAGAAGCTGTGTTAAACTCTGCATTTTTGTGTCTAGATTTCTTTTCAAGCTGCCTCAGGTTTTAAGTGGATTTTAATTGGCCACGTGGGCGCCAATTTGCAGTAAGGAGGCTGCTTGGTCGTTTCCCAACTGCCCAGCCCTGAAATAATCACATAGAAACTGTATTGATTAAATCACTGCTTGGCCCATTAGCTCTAGCTTCTTAATGGCTAACTCTTACATATTAATTTAACCCATTTCTATTAATCTGTGTATCACTATGTGGTTGTGACTTACCAGGTAAAGTTCTGGTGTCTGTCTCTGGCAGGGCTACATGGCTTCTTTATGACTCCACCTCCTTTCTCCCAGCATTCTGTTTTCCCCACCTAGCTCTGTTTCCCTATAGCTCTGCTATAAGCCTAAAGCCGTTCCTTTATTAACCAATGATATTCACAGTATACAGAGGGGAAGCCCATATCAGTTCCTCTCTAACCTTATAATGAAATGCTGACATTGGGTCTCTATCAAATTCCTTTGTGTGGATCTGAATAACTCAATAATCTGTTTTATTAAGTTTTTCTAAGGCCTGTATCTTGGCAGCCAAACCAAACAACTTTTTAAGAGATAAACCAAGAATTATCAAAACGATAACAAGAATTATCAAAATGATAATTAGCAGTACATCATTCCTACTTGATTATCCCTTCAGTTAGTTGTTCCATTTTTAAATCATGCATTACATAATCATGCAGAACCCTAACTTTCTCTATCACAGTTGTGTTTCCCATTTTTTAACGTAGGTAAAAACACTCCCTTGTAACTAATTCTTCCCTTAAGAATTCCCAATTTTCAAGCCGGGCAGTGGTGGTGCATGCCTTTAGTCCCAGCACTCAGAAGCAGAGGCAGGTGGATCTCTGTGAGTTCGAGGCCAGCCTGGTCTACACGAACTAAGTCCAGGACAGGCTCAATGACTACAATGAAACCCTGTCTTGGGCTAGAGAGATTGCTCAGTGGTTAAGAGCATTGCCTGCTCTTCCAAAGGTCCTGAGTTCAATTCCCAGCAACCACATGGTGGCTCACAACCATCTGTAATGAGGTTTGGTGCCCTCTTCTGGCCTGCAGGCATACACACAGAATAGTTTTCATGCAGAAATGTTCATCAGTTTATATTTCTTTCCTTCCCACTTCTACACATGCATGATCAATAATACCACAGGGGCAAGACCAATCCTAGTATATATACATCAGGGGCTCAAAACTTCCCGCTCAATTGACATACTACCTTCTCACTTACAGGTTCATAACTGCTACACCCAAAACTCAGTAGCTTTTATTGTACCTACTGATTTTGTAAGTTAGGAGCCGGGTAGAGCTTGGTTGAATGAACTTCTGCATCATATTATACAGTCACTTGTAGAAAGAAGATCTGTTAACCAAATTCCAGAAGGCTTCCCCAAAGGGTCTGGCACTTTGGTGGGGACAGCAGGCAGGGGAATGCTAAGCTGGTAATACAGAGCATCCACACATCATTCCTTTAACACAGTAGCCTCAGAAGGCAGATTTCAAACAAGATGGCTCCTGGCTCCAAGGCTGATTGTTCTGGCAAATAAGGTAGAAAGGTGCACAGCCTGTTATAACTTAGTTGCCTGCTCTAACACAGTTGTTATAAGCCATGGAGCAGTTATTCCATCACGCTCTATTTGTCTGAAGCAGGCATAGCCAACCCAGACTCAAAGAAACAATGAAGAATCTGTAGCTAGCTTTAACTGTCACACAATCCCGTAGCTCACAGTACAGAGCTTTGGGCTTAGCAAATGATGGGAATTTTGGTTAGATCAAAGTGGGATCTTAAGTGAACTGGAGTTTCAATTATGATAGTGTAACTAGAGGAGAGAATAATTTAATTTTAATACATCATCACAGAAAGTATAATTTTAAATGGTCTATCTTCCTCTTCTCCTCACCACTCTTTTCTTTTTGTTATTGTTGTTATTTATTGAGACATGATTGCACTTAGTAGCCTAGGCAGCCCTCCACCTCCTTTTTATACTAGGCTGGCTCAGTCTTCCTGCTTCAGCCTCCCAAGTGCTGACAAGGTAGGGCTACCATATCCATCCCATCAATATAATTTCAAAAGAAAAAAAAAGTTAAGAGTCAAACTCAATATAGAAGGTCTGTGGGCTGAGTGTACCTTATCCTATCCCTGAGCTTCTTTCTATACATTTCCATGATTAAATCTATGTTAAAATCTTTGTGACAAACTCCAACTCAGCTTTAAAAAATGTCTGTGGTGAGCTTACTAATAGAAAGGAGAAAATTTTAAAAAAGAATTGGAGGAGAGGGTCAATGAGATGGCCTGAGCTCAATCCTTGGATCACATGATCAAAGAGAGAGCTGACGCCTGAAAGTTGTCCTCTGACCTCCACAGCTATGCAGTGGCACTGGTACACACCTGCAGATGCATGCGCGTGCACACAGAAAGAGAGAGAGAGAGAGAGAGAGAGAGAGAGAGAGAGAGAGAGAGAGAGAATAAAATATCACATGTTTTTAAAAAGAAAATAACTAAAGGGGCCGAGGATGTAGCTCAGCGGCAGTTTGCTTAAAATGCAAAATGTTCAGGTGTGATTCCTAGCATTACAGAAATAAGTAGAAAGAAAGAAAACAATCACTGACCAGATGAGATGTCAAGACAAAGGTCTTTTTTTTTCTTTCTTCCTCAAGCACAGGAGTTTGGAATCAACATGGGTAAAATAGAGAAGATAGGGAGGAAAAGCATGAGAACTTGAAGATTATGTCAAAAGAAATCCAAAATTGCATGTAAGGAGAAAGAAGGAAAAAGAGAACTGGCTCTCCAAGTACTATGAAAATACCACCAAGGATACAGCATTCACACCGTGGAGATATAAGGAAAATAAACGAGTAAAGGAATAGAGAAAATATTTAAAGCAACAATGGCTTTGACTTCCAAAATAACAAGTATATCCCAACCCAAAATCTGGAAGTCAGAGAATATCAAGATAAACACCCCAAATTTCTGCACCTAGGAATGTGCACATTCTTAATGAAATCAGAATGCAGTTTTAACTGGTAGAATCTTAGAGACAAATCCACTATGACAGCTTGAAACCTAAACCTACCTCTAATAGTAGCTGACTGAGTCAGTGAGCAGTCAAGAAGTGTACAAAGCAGACAGCAACAGCATTAGACGTAACTGAAACACGAGGTCCACTATACCCGCTACCACCACAATCCAGTCGTCTCAAACTCAGAGCACATTCTACAAATATCACACACCTTGCCAAATTTAAAATAATTAATTAATATGATTAAGAAGTATGATTTTTAGAACAAGTATGGAATACCAGAGACTTGGTAGGTAAAATAACTCAATTGTATTTCTCATGGTTTTGGGGATGGAAGTCCAAGATCAGGATGACCAATTCAGTTCCAGAGAAGGCCTGCAGGTGGCCCACCTTCTATCTGTGTTTTCAAGTGTAGAGGAAAACTCTGGTATTCTTTATAAAAGGTGACTCATTTATTACCTCAGGTCACTTTTGGTACCTTCCTTCTCACAGGCCTTATTCCATAAACAGTCACATTAGTAGTTAGAGTTTTGACACAGGAATTGGTGTGGGCAGATGGGCAGACAAGTACTTATTTAGTTCACTATACTA
Source organism: Chionomys nivalis (assembly GCF_950005125.1). Taxonomy (NCBI): domain Eukaryota; kingdom Metazoa; phylum Chordata; class Mammalia; order Rodentia; family Cricetidae; genus Chionomys; species Chionomys nivalis. Next base: position 29,626,897 of record NC_080094.1, read on the forward strand.
GACTAGCAGAGAATGGGGAACAAATATCAGGACACAAAATTCAGCAATGACAATTCTTCATTACCGATATTACAAATATCAAATGGCGATTAAAAGAACAATATGAACAAGCATATGTCTACCCATATGATAATTGGATAAAATTGACAGATTACTTGAAGGACAGGATCTATCACATACAAGGAGAAATAGATCATTTACAGAGAGCTATAGCTATTGCATAAGCTGAATCAGTGTTTAACCTTCATTGGTGAATTCTAGTGACAGTCAGAGAATGAACTCTACACCAAGTCTCTGTAATCTCTTCTCTGCAAAACAAAACAAAACAAACAAACAAACAAACAAAAATAAGCCATAGGCCAAGAGAAGACACAGTAACCCTTTTCATAAAGAACTGGTTATCAACACCAAATGGTCATCTTGGAAAATATACATATAAGTAACATTATATAGACTAAGCAGGGTGTATTTAGGAGTGTGTATGTGCGCGTGTGCGCGTGCGTGCGCGCGCACACACACACACACACGTAACAAAAAAAAAGAGGTTATGAATTTGAAAGAGAGCAAGGGGAGAGGCACATGGGAGATTCAGAAAAGGAAGAAGGGAATAATGTAATTACAGCCTCAAAAAGTAAAATAAATATTTAAGTATGGACAGATGCTTCTACTCACATAATCCTTGCAGAGATGCAAACTCACTTCCAATTCTTGTATCCACCTTCTACTGCTGCATAGCAAATCACAACTCTGGCACCTAACACAAATTTACTATCTCAGTTTCTATGGATCAGGATCTTGATACAGGTGAACAGGCCCTTTGCTCCAATCTCACCAGCCTGGAATTAAGGCATCTGCCAGGCCCACAATCTCACCTAAGGTCCAATTCCATGAATTCCTTTTCTTGTCTCTGGAGAACTGAAATCTTCAGTCCCTGAAGGGTATAAAAACTATTCCTTGCCACAAGATGGCATTTTGCTTCTTGTAGTCTATCTTATCTGCTCAGAATCCCTCTGACCTAAGTAAGGTCCCAATCTCTTTTAAAGCCTCATCTGATTAGGTTAGGCCCACCTGGATAATCTTGATTAGCCCAAAGTCAATTAACTCAGGGCCTTCATAATATCTCCAGAATCCTTTATCTTCCATATAGTATAGAATAGTCAGTAAAATGAAACTGGATGTTCAGTAGGGGGCAGGAATCTTGGATCCAACTTAGAATTCTTCCTACCATATGGAAAATTAATCCTGAAGAGGTCAATGCTGTTACATTAATCCTTGCAAAGTAGGCCACTCCTCACATTGCCCGTCTCTTAAAATTATGTTCAATACTTCCACATGACACAAAAAATGAACTCCGAATGCATTATTCAAGGTCCTTCTCCACTGGAAACCTTAACTCCCAGAATCCCTCCTCAGTGAGTAAGGCTGGTGCTGGGAGCCGATTGAGTGGCCGCCATTACAAGATGGCGCTTGGCCCCGGCCTCGCTTGCTGGACAGCTCCATATTAGGCAATGCAGTGGAACCGTGCCTCTTGTATGTGCAGTGACGATGATGTGCTTAGGGCCAATCCCGTGGCCAGGAGCATCGGCAGGCCCGCAGCGGCCAATCCAGGCACAACTCGTTCCCTTACCCCCTATATAAGCAGCCGCCGTTTGGCGTTGGGGCCCCTCGCTTCCGCTCTCCCTTCAACCAAGAGGCTCCAATAAAGCGTGATTTGGGAAGAATCCTCGTCTGGTGGTCGTCTTTTCCTGCTGGTCAGGGAGTTCGCCGCAGGCTGGGACTCATCCATATCTCAGTGTCCTTTGTATCAGCGTGCCTCTTCCTTCAGACCTATTTTGCTCTTTCCCTCCTAACTTAAAAGCTATCAAGAAGCTGCACTGAGCCTAAAAGACCTTTCCTGACTCTTTGAACCCACATTGAGTTTTTCTTCATCTGAATTTCTCCTGAAATACTGGAGTAGACTGCAAAAATGACCATATGCTTCCCATCCTATGTGTGCTTCCCATCCTATGTGTGCATCCCTTTGCAATACAACTTTGAGAGCCCCACGACTCTTTATCCAATGGAAAGGGAGCAAACATGATGCAAGAAGATATCTGCACAGCACTCCTACAGGGCTGAGGGCAACTCTGTGGCAGAGTATTTGTCTAGCATGAGGAGGCCAGGATTCTAGCCCAAAACCACAGAACAAAACCAAAGCAAGCACTAGAGAAATAGAGCTTGCCTTCATGCTGTCTTGAGGCCCTGTCACTACTAGTGACAGGCCATACTGACCTTCCAAATGATGAGAGACATGAGGCCAAGTCACTCCTGTGGCCCCCAAGTGACAATGGACCACCACCTGTCACATGGAAAATAACCAAGGTAGTGCTTCAAACCATAAGGTTGGATATCAACTTGTATTTCAATTTATTTATTCTTTAAAATAAGGAGATTCAAAAATCACCCTTTTTAGTAACATTTTATGGCTTCATTGTATTATACAGTTTGTTTTTTAAAAAATTTATTTACTCTGTGTGCATGTGTGTGTTTATACACATAAGCATACAGAGTGGATGTAGCAGTAAGAGGATAACTTTGTGGACTTGATTCTCTCCTTCCATTTTTATGTGGATTTCAAGGATTGAACTTCGATTGTCAGGCTTGTGCAGCAAGCACCTTTAAATGCTGAGCTATCTGTCCAGTCCTTGGCATGTTTTCTTATAAGAAGAGCTTATTATACTTATGATGGAGAAATTGTATAAACTGGCTTTCAATATCTGAAAGCATTTATGGGAGTGGGTCTGGAAACTGACTCAAACACTTAGCAGAGAGAGAGAGAGAGAGAGAGAGAGAGAGAGAGAGAGAGAGAGAGAGAGAGAGAGAGAGAGAGAAGAATTTTATGTTTGTTTGTTTGTTTATTATTTATTTGTGAGACAAGGCTTTACTATGCAATTCCTAGTGGCCTCCAACTCACTATGTAGAACAGGACGGTCTCTAACTTAGAGATCCACCTGCTTCTATCTCCAGAGTGCTGGATTTACAGGTGTACACCACCATACCCAGCAGGATTTTATTTTTCTACTTATGTATATATGTGTGTCTGTGTGTGGGTTTGTACCTTCGGAGACCAGAAGAGGGTACTGGATGCTCTGGAGCTGGAGTTATGGGTGGTTGAGAGCTGCTCAAACCGGGGGCTAGAGACTGAACTCAGGTCCTCTGCAAGAGCAGTATGTGCTCTTAATTACTGAGGCATCTCTCCAGACTCTTGATTACCAAGTCAAGTATCATTAACAGGTAACTGTACAAATGATTTATGGTATATCCATATACAGAAATACTATTCAACCATAAAAAGAAATGAATTTTGATAGATGATAGAATATGGATGAACCATATGCTTAAACTGAAATTAGTTAGACATAAAAGGGGTATGCGTTACTCCACTTTCAAAGAATTATTTAGAGTATGAATTTTACCTATACATTAAATATAATTAGTGTCAATGAATTGTGTATTTTACAATGGCAAATTTCATGCTATGTATTTATTATATGATTTAAAATTAATGGTGTAATATACTCAAATCCTAAACTGCATACTCTAAATAGGAGACTTGAATAGCATGTGAACTGTATCTTAATAAAGCTGTATATTTATCAGCACACCAAGCTCAGTGGGAAAGGGTGCTTGCTCGCAGCCAAACCTGATGACCTGAGCTCACTCCCAGAACCCACACGACAGAAGGAAAGAACTGACTCTGAGTTGTCCTTTGGCCACCACATTCGCACCGTGCACATATGCAAGCCCTCGCCAGGTGCACACTAAAACAATAATTGTAATAGAAACAAACCCTTCTTCAACCTCATTTCTAGAGAGTGCTTTCATTGCAGAAAATCAATAAGCTCAAATTTAACAGCACAGACAGCAAATAACCATTGCTGACTAACCTCTTCATTTTGAGGAGGGGAGGTTATTAGCATGAATATTGAAAAATTACTAAATACCCATATTTTCTAATGAGTAGTGGAAAATTCAAAAGTATTTAGATTTAGGGTTATAGGAAAAAGTCATTCGTGCAGGAGATTTTACCTCAGAAAACCACCAAGTCTTAGGGAATATACTGGTCCTTAGCCTACAGATGTGCCACCTTGTTTGGAATATTGTCATAAAAATAAGCCTACTATCTTAGCCGGGTTTCTATTGCTGAGACCAAACACCATGACCAAAGAGCAAGCTGGGAAGGAAAGGTCTTATTTGGCTTATATTTCTGCATTGCTGTTCATCATTGAAGGAAGTCAGAACAGAACTCAAACAGGACAGGATCCCAGAGGCAGGAGCTAATGCAGAGGCCATGGAGGGGAGCTATTTACTGGCTTGCTCAACCTACCTTCTTATAGAACCCAGAACCATTATCCCAGGGATTGCACCACCCACCAGGGGATGGACCCTCCCCCATGTATCACTAAATGAAAAAAAAAAATGCCTTCCAGCTGGGTCTCACTGAGACATTTCCTCTGACGACTCTAGCTTGTGTCAAACTGATAGAACTAGCCAGCACATCTATAAGCAAAAAGCAGACCCATTCTATCCCTAGTCATAGTTTCTGATGTGCTTCTGGATGATGGACACCTGCAGCTCTTGGGTGAGTGAAGCATGACAACAGAAACCCCCGGGCTTCCCTCAGAGGCATCCAGTTTCTACGACAGCCATCAGCCACTCTTGTGCGCAGCATGCACTCGGCACCTGTGCACCTGTGCAGACCACCCACTGCCCCTCCCTGCTGGGATGAAAGGCTGTCAGCATTCTGGTGCAATTGAAGGGTTTGGGGGTGGGTGGGTCAGGAGTTAGGTGTGCAAGTTCTGTATGTGTGCATGTGTGCCCAAAAGGTTTATGTGATACTATTGTGCTCCTGGTCTTAGTTTCATCATTTATAAAAGATAAGGTCTACCTTAAACTTTTACTTAGGCTTCTTCTCCTAAAAGGATCTGATGTTACTAGCATAATTTAATTGGTTGGTTTGTTTAATCAAAGGATTTGTTTTCAAGACCTCGTAAGTTTTCTTTCTCTCTTTTCTTTTTTTTTCTTTTTTAATGGTTTTTCAAGACAAGGTTTCTTTGTGTAGCTTTGGAGCCTGTCCTGGAACTCTCTTTGTAGACCAGGCTGGACTCGAACTCACAGAGATCTGTTTGCTTCTGCTTCCCGAGTGCTGGGATTAAAAGCATGCGCCAGCACCACCTGGCTCCCTAGTAAGTTTTCTATTCAGGGGGCATAGAAAAACTTCTATTCGGCCCAAAATTTTCAATCAATTGTAAAAACACATACCTTAACTTTTATGGAGGACATTAGTAAGTGCTCAAAATGTACCATGCTAATGCTCTACTAAACACCAGGGGTTCCAATGTTCTCAAATTTACACCCAGAAAAGGAAGTCTGGCTTAGCAGTGAAGAGGTATTAGCTCATTTAATGGCGTGAGGGAAACAAGTGACACCACGGAAAGCAGCACAAGGATGAAGCGTGTACTCATTAGATACAAAGTTCTGAGTTCCCCAAGTAGAACTCCTCGTAAGTTTAAATATTTCTTTCTTCCGTGGGAGAAAAATATTAAAACCATTTTTTATAAAAAGAATAATGGTAGGGGGCTGGAAAAAAATAATGGTAAGGGTTACATTGAGTCACTTGTAAATTTACCAGGGATTGCCTGGGAAAATTATAAACTGCCAATCACCACAGTTCAATGACACTCAGACTTTCAAAAACTACCTTAAAATTTATAAAAAGGAAAGGAAGGAAGAAGAAAGCAAGTGAGAGTTTACTTATAAGACAAGGCAGCTTACACAATCACTGCTACGGGTGCTCAGTAACATTTTCCAAGTGGAATAGACTCTAAACACCATGAACTAAACAGAATGTGAAAAAGAATGGCTTACTGTCTTGGTGAGTCTGGGGAGGACTCCCCTTTTGAAACAGGAGGGCTTTCAGTCTGCAAAATGTAACCAGTGAAGAGCGGATCTCTTTGCTGCTCAGTGTAGACTGACCGTGAGGCCTGCCTTCTATCTTCACCCTCCAGCTTGGCTCCTGGATTTAGCAGTGACTCCAGAGTGTCCAAAATCAGATCATCTTCACTTACAGAAACAGTGAGATCGCTGCTGCTGCATGGACTTCCCTCCTCCTGCTCTTCCTGCAGTTTCAGAAAGGCCTTTTGTGACTTTGGGTCCTCATGAGCAAGATCATCTGCAAGAGGGAAAATGAATGCATTGCTGGTTGCAAAGTTCTGAGAATGCAAATATCACAGAACAGAATTTCATTCCTTAAAAAAATGTACAGAAGCCTCCTGCTGTGGTGATATATGTCTGTAATCTCAGCAGAGGCAAGAGGATCTCTATGAGTTCAGGGTCCACTTGGTCTAGACAGAGAATTCCAGGCCTATAAGAGCTACACAGTGAGATTGTTTCAAAAATAAAACAGAGACAAAACAAAAGCAACAAACATGTAGAAGCACAGGTCTGGGAGACAGCTCAATGAAGTGCTTGCCTCAGAGGCATGAAGCCATGAGTTCACCCTGGATGCACATACAGGTGCATGCTGGAGCAGAGCACTGATAATCCCAGTGCTGGGGAGGCAGAGACAGGGCATTCTTGTGATCCACTGGCTGGTCAGTCTAGACAAATTGGTGAAATCTAGGCCAATGAGCAGCCTTCAAAGGAAGTAGGTAGCTTTTCTAAAGTTGACAGCCAGGCTTGTCCTTTGGCCTCCCTCCGTATGCACACACATGTATATCCTCCTCAAGATAAATATGCTCATATGCACACATACAAATGCATTAAAACACAGCAGCAATTCACAATTATAGTATTGAAATCTTTCAAAAATGAGTTTCTTTTTAAAAAATGTATAAACTTAGTGGTGCTAAGGCTCAAACAAACTCAGGGCCTCCTATATTGTAAGTACATATCTACCATTGAACTGAACATCCTCAATCCTCAAAAATATTTTAAGCATATGCCTTTAAAAATTCATATTTTGAACCATTTCTTTGAACATATTTAAGAAATCATTAGAATGGAACTCATTGACAAAGTCATTTATTTGTTTTTAGACAAAGAGATAAAATTATAGATCATAACCAGAAAAGCTAGGCACTAAGAAAACTCAGCAAACAAACAGTCTCTCATCTCACCTGAGAAACCATCACAAGCAGAATGCTTCTCTCCAGCCCACTTATTTGCAGATGCACGGTGTTCTGAAACTGATAGCGTGGGGCCCAGCGGGCTAGCTCTTTCTTCCCCGACTTCAATATGTTCTTGTGTCAGTATTTCTCCATTTGATCCCTCTGATCTGCTGGAACTGTCACACTTTAAATCAGTGGTTCTGTTCTCTGGACTTAATCTTTCCTGTACCGAGGCATGGAGCTCAGCAGACTTCTTGCCTTCAGATAAATTACCCTTGCTGGGACGTGTGCTGCTCCCTATCTCCAAGCAATGAGTTTGTTCTTCCTCAGACAATACACAGCTTGTGACTGGCGTTTTCTCACCAATCTGAAGAGATGTCGTTCCATCTATTTTGTCAGACTTATTTAAGCACTGTGTGTCACTATTAGTTTGTACTACACAGCTGTCTGTCACACAGCTGCTCTGGGCTGTCTGTTGGTGTGAATGTGGGTCAGGAATTGAAAAGTTCTTTGTGGGTTGCTTAGATTTCTGCTCTGTACTGAAATCGTCCATGCTTGAGATGGCTGGCATCTGGCGGCCCATAAAGATTGTTGCTGGTTGATACAATCCTCTTGACATGGCTGTCCCTGAGTTAATTCCAGCCTGTACTGCACCCTGCAAAAAGAGATGTGAGTTAAACACATTGCATATGAACAATGAAGCATAACTATAGAATTCAACACCTACCACCAACAAAACGTGTCTTCCCACTTAATGAGCTGGCAAACTCTACTACAGTCCAGATTATTATTGTAATAACAATGTCACTGTACAAGGTAACTATTGCCAAAAAACTACAGAACTTATTTCTTTTTTTTTTTTTTTTTTTTTTTTTTTTTTGGTTTTTCGAGACAGGGTTTCTCTGTTGTTTTGGAGCCTGTCCTGGAACTAGCTCTTGTAGACCAGGCTGGTCTCGAACTCACAGAGATCCGCCTGCCTCTGCCTCCCAAGTGCTGGGATTAAAGGCGTGCGCCACCACCGCCCGGCCTACAGAACTTATTTCTAAAAATGAAATGCATGCATTTAATCCAGCTGAAGTACATGGCTCAAATAAAACAAAATTAGTACATTTTAGGTTATGTGTCTTTTACCCCAGTGACATTCCCTGGAAAGTGCTGAGTTATAAAAGCCCTCCACACAGAGCTCATTTAGCATTGCTATAAAGGAACCTGACCAAAGACCAAAGAGGGGAAAAAAAATACAAGGAAATACATAGGGCAGACAATGAACAATGAACGGATTCAACTCTATTTCTACTGCTTTATATAAAATAAAAACTTCCAGTGGTGACCTTCATAATGGCATTAAAGCACAGGATAGTAATAATCTGTAATCAAATTAACATCAAAACTTCCTGAACATCTTTAAGGAACTTTTAAGTAATTTAAATTTACTAGCATGCTTATAGGAAATCTGAGCCTGTCCTTTGAAGGGTAGAGAAAAGGAGAGAAGACAGAAAGAAGCAAAGCTGAGCAGAGAACCGGCTTGCACAGGGGTGCTGGTGCCAAGCAGAACTAAAAGTAACAAGCGTGAAGCCTTCTAGAAGCTAAGTGCTTTTCTTCCCAGAGGACCAGAGCATGGCCACAGTCAAGAGTGCTCACTACCCAGAGCCTTACACTGCGGATGGGGAAATGCAAAATGTATCTACATCCTTCCTCTGCAGAAGGAAATACCAACATCCAAATTGCAGGACAAGAAATGTCAGAGACAACAGAATCCAGGCCGTATTTCTCTTCAAACATCGTCTCTTCTAATCTTGGAATAACAAAACAAAAACCACAACCCACCCCCAACTCAGAAGTCAACAAATCAAGGGCACCAGAGAAAGGCAAGGGGATAGAGTACTAAGCAATCTCTGCCCTGCAACAGCTGACAACCCGGCAAAGCTCTTCATCTAGCTGGGAGTTAATCAGCCTTCTAGGAATCTGGGGAGCATTTACTTAAGAGAACCAGTTAGATCTTGAAAAGAACAGTAAGCTTCTGAGCTGCCAGGTGCTGGCCAAGTTGACAACCTGTAGTTACAGGGAAACCCAGACACTAGAAGAGGAATGGGGCGGGGTGTGTGTGTGTGTGTGTGCAAAATTCTTTCAAGGGCCCCATTTCCAGACAACAATCATCACTGGACTATCTGGTATCTCCTTGGGGGACTCCACACAAAAGACTATTTTGACTTGAACTAGCTTTGAGCTGACAAATAGCCTTGTTCCCAAGCTGAGTTTGCTGAAAATAATCAGAAGCAGTTGTTCAATGTGCGTAGATAGCACTTGGAACAAACAAAAGGCTACATACATTTTAAAGAGAAAGCTGGTCAAAGTGCTGCCTGTGGGGTGGCAGACTCTGGAAGGTTCCAGTATACTCCTGGGAATCTGGATGACCACCTGCATGCCCTGGGCTGTGGGAGTGCTCAAGTAACAGGAAGTAAATGTCTGAGCTCTCACCTGAAGCTCACTTTGAGGCTCCTAGCAAGAAGTGAAGGCCAAGGAGTAGCCCAATGTACTTAGAACCTATTAGCAAAGACAATGAGACTCCTAGTCTAATGAAAGCTGATGGTTATTAACTAAATTTAATAGAAATCTCAGAGACCACACATAAAAAATAAATCACAAAATGGCTAAACAAACAGAAATTAACACAAATTCTGAGGGTAGAGTTCTCAAAATGGCCACATTTAATTACTTAAAGATGAAAAGAAGTAATAAACTTTATCTCATATAGACAGTGAGCATATATAACCAGCAAAAACAATCTCTGAGCAAGTCCAGGTATTAACTGACTAAAGCTATTAAATTAAGTATGATTAGCTAAATAAGTTAAACAGTTAAAAAAAAAATCTTGTCCAAAGAACTAGAGTAATCCAACACACAGAGGCTGACTCCTCAGGCACCCAGATGAATGACTTTGAAGCCAGTAGGTGCATTTACAGAGAGATCTCAAAAGTGGGAGGGGCAGGAGAGGGAGGAAGGGAGAGAAAGACGAGGGAGGAGGGGGAGAGAGATCTTAAATACAAGAATAATGTCCAAATAGAGAACATTATAAAGATAAATAAATTATAGGACTGAAGCCAAGCACACCTATAATCTCAGAAGTTCGGAGGTAGAGGCAGCAGAGTAAGTAGTTCAAGGCCAGCCTTGCTACACAGAGAATTCAAAGTCAGCCTGAGATACATGAGATACTATCGCAAAAGAATTAATAGAAAGTACAGGTCTAGTTTGATGTGGTGGGGCATGCCTCATGCCTTCAATCCCAGTACTCTGGCAGAGATAGGCAGATCCCCATGAGTTCGAGGACCATCTGGTCCACACGGATAATTCCAGACCAGCCAGGCCTACACAGTGAGATTCTGTCTCAAAACAAACAAATTGTAGGACTAGAGGTGTAGCTCACATGCCAACTATGAGTAAAACCTAGGTTTAAACCATAGCACAAGAGATATAAATGGTTAAAAAGGCCCAAGTGGGAATTCTTCAGTTGAAAACAACAGTTATTAGAATGAAGGGCTTAGCAGCAGAAACAGACAGAAGAATGAATTAGCAATACTGAGATAGATACACTGGGACAGTGCAATCTGAGAGAAACAAAGAATGAAGAAAACTATTAGCCTCAGAGCACCTTTTACTACAGCAAATGCATTCAAGTCCGAGACGAAAGGAAAGGGACAGAAAAAGGCTATGGGGGGGGGATCTTTATAACTGGAATAAGCAAATTTCAAGGGTACCAGAAAATTAAAAATACAGTCCCTAAGCTTAACTTGTATAAAAACTCTATCAAAAAGGTTTATTTTTCAGTCATGATTTGAATCTGGGACACAAATCCACACCAATGATACTAATTAATGGAAAATGGTAGTTACCACAAATCACGCTAGCCCACCAAAAATCAAAGTGATGTTTTCGTTGAAAACAGACCATTCCTGAATCTGTATTAGTACTTGACTACGAAAACAAACCTGAACTAATACCTGAACTGTCTGAACTGAATATATATATATTACAGCTTCAGCCATCAGATGTGGAAATCTCAAATAGCCTTTGGGGTTAAGTGCACACAACCATTGCACAGATGGTCAAAGGGGTCTGGGGATCTTTGTTCGTTGGTGATGCAAACTACAGTTAATGGTGATCCTTCCATGAACCTAGAATAAGCTCTAAAGGGAACTATAAAATCTGAAAACTAGAAGATACCAGGATAAGGACAGAACAAGCTCCACCACTGCACTAGAACACACCTCTAGACTTCAGAAAGAGCACAACAGCCAAAATCAGTCACTGCTCTCCTTACTCACAGGAACAAACAGTACGTTTTCCTTTGAAAGTCTTGTCAATGCTTGCCTTTTACTGTTAAAAAAAATTAGCCTGCCCTCATGATGGGGTCATCATAGTTTTTTTTGTTTTGTTTTTTTGTTTTCCAAATACATGCTATACATATGCACTCAGAATCACTGACTGCCTTCTCTTTGTCTTTGTTTCCCTGAGTGAATAGGTGCTGGAGTATCTTGGATGCTTTCTTTTATAATGGACACAGGCTGTTTAGGTGGTGCTGCACGCCTTTAATCCCAGCACTTGGGAGGCAGAGGCAGGCGGATCTCTGTGACTCGAGGTCAGCCTGGTCTACAAGAGCTAGTTCCAGGACAGGAACCAAAAAACTACGGAGAAACCCTGTCTTGAAAATCAAAAAAACAAAACAAAACAAAACAAAACAAAACACAAAAAAACCCCAAAACATAACAATCCCATTATCTTTATCATCATTCATTTCAACCACTTCTGATTTTCTGCCCTTCCAAAAAATGCTATATAGACTGAAGTGGGGCCCTGGCTGGCCCCAGGTTTCTCTGGAATGTTCAGAGTGCCCCACGAAGCTCTTTTCTCTCTTCTGTAAGCCTAAACCCTCCTTCTTCATATAAGGTAAAGCAGATGGGGAAAACTATAATGAATTCTTTCTTCAGTTAATCTCTTCCAGAGTAACTTTTGTTTCCTTTTAAACCACTCTTCTATCTTCTGCCCACATTTCCAGTTCTGATGATCCCGTTTCACTGTTGGATATGATGGCTAAGGAAATGGAGCATTCTACTCTTCAAAAAGCTTTACATGTCCTTTTTCTGTTGGCATGAAACAACACAGCTGAAGTCTTTCACCAAAATGGTTGCATTCATTATTTCCACAACCATCTTGGCAACATCCTCATTCTCAAACTCCACAAAGGCATAGCTGCAGCTACTTCCAAATCCTTTTACTTCTGGACAGTCTGAATCTTAGAACAGTGCCAAACTGGGAGAAGCAAGCATGGATTTGGCTTTTAAAAAATGCTGGAGGTAGGTGGCCCCAAAGATTGCTCCAGAAATGGGGAGGGGCTAATGTGTATATATGTACATGCTTGTGCATGTAGTATGCATGGAGGCCAGAAGTCAATGTCAGCTGTCTTCCTCTGCTTTTTCCTATTTTTTGAGACAAGGTCTGTCTGAACCTGGAGCTAGCTGTCTGGCCAGCAAACCCCAGGAAGCTTCACTGTCTTTGCTTCATTGGTGTTGAGATTACACATGAGTATCACTGTGATGGCTTTTTTTTACATTAGATGCCAGAGAGCTAAACTCATGCACTGATGTTTGCACAGCCAAGTATTCTGACTGAGCCATCTCTGTAGGAGTAAGTTCTTCTTGAATTTTCTTCTTTGTTGCATGTTAGCAAACCTAAGCCATTTCCCTCTAAAACTGAGTCTTCTTGCAGATTCGGCAAAAGACTTGGCTTAGCTGAGGCAGGCAAACCCACCATGCTGAAGGTGCTCAAGCAGCACAGCTGCACATAATGCTTTCTAATAATAGGAGTTCTGAAGAAATAACAGAAAAACCTCCCGAATTAGATGAAAACATGAACTTGGCTGTTCTTTCACCCAGGCAGAGGCAGACACTCTTCTGGATTCTTCCCTCCCAATAAATCTCTTGAATGAGGGTTGGGTGAAACCTTTCTTTCACCAGAGGAGAGGAGCTGGAGGAAGACAGAGGAGCTAAGGAGACGAGCAGGGCTGTAACACTTTGGCTTTTCCATTCATTCCTTGGCTGGAAACCGCCAAAATCCCTTTCCATCCGAGCTGTGATACTTTCCTGCACCTGGTGGCAGTTGAGGAAATTGAATTTGACATCAAGGAGAAATCACAGGGCACTGAGGATTATGACCTGTGTATCACCTCCCACAAAATGGAGAGACTAGGCCTTGACTTGGATGATGAGAGCAACAACCAGCAAGCAGCATTCACACAGGGCCCAGTTGATTCTCACCTCCTGACCACCCAACACTGCACACAGTCACTGGTGCATGCCTGCCAGTGCCGCAGTGCCAACTGTTCCCTGCCTTCCTGCCAGAAGATGAAGAGGACCATACAGCCCAACAAAGGCTGCAAACAGGAAAGCAACGATTGATGCGTCATCTGCAGACAGCTTTTCATACTCTACTGGTACCATGCCAAGCACTGCCAAGAGAAGGAATGCCTGGTGCTATTCTCCCTCAGCATCAAGCAAAAACTCCAACAGCCACAGGCCCAACAGCAGGGTCTGCTGTTCTTAACTCCTGTTACTCGAACCACCCTCACTGGCCAACAGCCAGCAACCCCACAGACACCCCAGTCCCAACCCACCTCTCAACCTCAGTCCACTCCTCCCAACATGCCATCCTACTGGCCCATGGCTCAAACTACCAGCCCTGGGTCCCAGGGTAAGGCCAAGTGACCCCAACAACCCCACCTCAGACTGCTTAGCCCTCCCTTCAGGGCCTCCAACTGCAGCAGTAAAAACAGCATGCAGATTCAGAGGACAGCAGAGACACAGTGCCAGATGCCTCGTGTACAAATTGTTCAAAGGCCAATTTAGCACCGGATACCCCTGATGATGTCCATGACCCCTATGGGCATGAAACTGTCTCTCATGGCCAGAAGTCCTGGTGTGGGCATTTTGGAGCCAGGAATGGGTCTCACAGGAATGCAACAGCAGCCACTTTGGGTCCAAGGAGGAATGCCTATTACCTCTTGTTAAATAAGGTGTGTAAAACAGAAAAGAAAGAAAGAAAAAAATCATGAACTTACATAATAGAGTTCAACAAAGTAGGATAAACTAAACAAATTAGCTTCTATAAACTATACTCATTAGCTTCAAAAAGAAAATTAAATCCAAAGTTGACAACGACAAGAAACAATAAATTACAGCAAAGATAATATTTAGACCCAAAAGGGAAGCAGCAAACCAAAAGATGATCAAAAAATTTTAGAAATCTTTTAAATAGACTCATCAAGAAAAAAGAGCAAGGACTCAATTCATTAAAATAGAAATGTGAGCAGGTAGGTAATATGTTACTAATATTTCATTAAAAAATAGAAGAGAAGCTAGGTGGTGGTGGCACATGCTGATGTGAGATGTCCTTCTGTATATGTGCTGCTTGTATTAGTTGATGAATAAAGTTGTTTAGGCCAATGGCTTAGCAGAGTAAAGCCAGGCAGGAAATCTGAACAGAGATATATAGAAAGAATAGGTGGAGTGAAGCACATACCAGCCAGCTGCAGAGGAAACAAAACATGTAGAAAATGGCAATACACAGACTAATAGAAATGGGTTAATTTAAGATGTCAGAGTTAGCTAGAAGTATGCCTGAGCCATTGATCAAATAGTGTTGTAATTAATATAGTTTCTGTGTTATTATTCAGGTTTGGCCAGCCAGGAAACAAAAGTATAGTCTCCATCTACAGCGTGCCTTTAATCCCAGCACTCAGGAGGCAGAGGCAGGTGGATCTCTGTGAATTCGAGGCCAGCATGATCAACAGAGTGAGTTCCAGGACAGTCAAGGCTAAACAGAGAAACCCTGGAAGAAGAAGAAGGAGAGGGGGGGAAGAAAGAAGGGGAAGAAAGAGGGAGAGGAAGAAGAAAGGAGGAGGAGGAGAAGTAACAAATGTGTCCAAGGATGTGAAGACAGTAGACTCATCACTGGAATATAAAAAGGTGCAGCCACTTCAGATAAAAAATTTGGGCGGTAAACAAAAAAAATCTTATTAAAAAATAAGTTATATATCTAATTTAAGATTAGAAAAAGTAGGGCCGGGCGGTGGTGGTGCACGCCTTTAATCCCAGCACTCGGGAGGCAGAGGCAGGCGGATCTCTCTGGTCTACAAGAGCTAGTTCCAGGACAGGAACCAAAAAAGCTATGGAGAAACCCTGTCTCAAAAATCAAAAAAAAAAAAAAAAAAGATTAGAAAAAGTATTCTTGTGCCTATTGAGGATGTGGAAGAATATGAAGACACAGCAGGATAGACAAGCTGTCTAGAGGAAGAGAGAAGCCTTCCTCCATGACCGATTTGAATTTCAGTTCTTCATTTTTTACTTCAGAGACGTTATCACTGCTAAGTAAAAATTACTTGTTAATATTGCTCTAGTTCAACAAATACTTTCCTTATTCCAAACAAACAAACAATTGTTCAAATAGATGGTTCCAAGGAACGGGCTACTAATATAGCATGCCCTAGCTGACTGTACCAAGGCCTCAGCTGGAAACCTCACATGGCTATTTAATAGAGATCTGAGTCAAATTACTGATGAAAATCCGGTCTCAGAGGCCTTTGGTTTTTCACTTTCAAGACCAATTTAGGGAGTTACCATACTTGATGTAGGTGGGTCTTCTATCTATCTGTTGCTTTCATTGGTTAATTAATAAAGAAAACTGCTTGGCCTGATAGGTCAGAACATAGGTAGGTGGGGAAGACAGAAGAGAATGCTGGGAGGAAGAAGGCAGTGAGACAGACGCTATAGCTCTCCTTTCCAAGATGGACGCAGGTTAAGATCCTTCCCGGTAAGCCACCACCTCGTGGTACTACACAAATTATTAGAAATGGGTTAATCAAGATGTGAGAATTAGCCAGTAAGAGGCTAGAGCTAATGGGTCAAGCAGTGTTTGAATGAATACAATTTGTGTGTTGTTATTTCGGGTGTTAAGCCAACCATGCGGGAGCCGGGCGGGACGAAAAGCAGGCCTGCCCGCAGCTCCTCACCACAAATGGCACCCAGACATGGATAACTGCATCCACAGAAAGCCTAAGAAAGCTTGGGAAAGAATAAAGTAAAGCATGTTTCCTTGGTAGCAGCAATTTCTCGGGTCTGCTCTGCTTGCTAGAGGCAAGCAAGCGCTCTCATCTAAGAGAGGCTTCCTGACTCAGCTTTAGCTGCAAAACCCTGCGCCTCTTTTAAGAGGTCCTGCCACGAAACTCTTAAACGGTGTTGATGAAAAGTTGAACACATGCTTTTCGGTTTTCAGTCGTAGCAAGAAAAAAGCTGTGCTGTTTTAAAATGCCTGTTTTCTGGGTCGTCCTGCCAGGGCAAACTCTGACTCTTTCAGGCAGGCAGTCTGACTGAATGTGGTCTGTGAGCAGAATGCTGCAGCTTGCTTGCTGGCAAGGACCTTGAAACGCCATAGAGTTGTGGTGATAAACAAGGCTACAGCCGGCACCATGAGGTTGGAAAGCTAAGGAATGGGCTGGATCCAGCTGTCAAAGCCATGGCTTTAATCCTCTTCATAAAGACTCATGTGGTCAGAAAAAGAGAGATATACAGTAAAGAGAGATTCAAAGTCGAAGAAAACCTCTAAATGGTTTACAGTGTGATAAAAATATATGTAGGCTAAAGGTTAAAGTTCTTAAAGTAAAAAAAGAGAGAGAGTAGTTGGGTGTGGTGGTAAACACCTTTAATCCCAACACTTGGGAGGCAGAGGTAGATTGACCTCTGTGACTTCAAGGTGTGGCAGGACACACATTTAATCCCAATGCCTGGGAGGCAGAGACAGGCGGATCTCTGAGAGTTCAAGGACAGCCTGGTCTACAGAGTTATTCCAGGACAAAGATATACAGAGAACCTGTCTCAAAAAATAAAAGTAAAAATAAACAAAATAGAGGTTAAAATAAAGTTGCATAAAGATGGAAAATATACAGAGAATCTTGATACTGTATGCTATTATGCTCTCTTTGAATTGTTTGAATGCTGAGGAAGGAGCAACAGCTGCTAAAAGATATTTGTTTATAAATGCTGCTGAACTAATCCAAGATAGATATTTCGAAAATACCTTGACTTTAAAATTTGGATCTAAGGTTATGATGCTTTCGAAAAGTTCTTCTTTTGTTCTTACAGAGGATGAGACCCTGTGGATGCTTCTATCCCAATATGGTATGATAGACCACGCCCTCCTGAAAGGTTGCCTTCAAAAAATTACTTCACAGCTGGGCGGTGGTGGCGCACGCCTTTAATCCCAGCACTCAGGAGGCAGAGGCAGGCAGATCTCTGGGAGTACGAGGCCAGCCTGGTCTACAAGAGCTAGTTCCGGGGTGGGCACCAAAGCTACAGAGAAACCCTGTCTCGAAAAACCAAAAAAAAAAAAAATTATTTCACTCAACTGCTGACTGAGATGAATCTAGCACACAGGTTATACCATGAAAGACCTAAATAACAGCGCCCCCATTCAGCACGAAGCAGTTTGGAGAGAAAAAACTGCGCCCATATTCCCAAATATTGTTTATAAATGTTCTTTTACATTTAAAGGGGGAAATGATATAGATATGAATAATTTACATTGGTATATAAATTTTACTCTATTGATATAAATTTAAGGTCAATATTGTTATATGTATATGTATTTCTGATCTTGACTAAGGTATTGTGATTGTGTAGTTCATTTAAAAATGTAATGTATAATTAGGAAATATAGGTTGCTAATGGATAATCATCGATAATAGTAAAGCTTGTGGTCATGTTAGATTTTCTAGATATATAGAGATATATTTCAGTTAGATAGACATTCTTCATATCTTTCAAAGACTGCGGAATATGGCATTTAATGTTTTAATAACTTAGGGCTTTTCATGACAATGAGACACGGCCGCTCCTGGCAGCACCAATCTACTTCAAGAGGAAGTTGGGCATCGAAGAGGCTGCTTATGGAGTTGGTTAGCCATTTGGGCAAGAAACTGCTCTTGCCTGGACTTATGCATAAAGTAGACACAGAGAACCCACAGAGAGAAGACTGCTGAACTTGCCTAAAGGTGAGATGGTCTTTCGAGGTTCCCGATTCATGAAAGAGTCTGCAAGACATTCTGCAGGACACAGCAGAAAGTGACTGAACTGTCTTTGAAATTTCCTGCTTCATGGAAGAGTCTTCTGGATACTGTGGGCCTGTAGGCCGAAGATGGATGCCCCAACAGTACAGAGGAACTTTGGGTGACTGTCCAGGCAGCAAGATGTCTCCGTCATTTCTAGAGTTTGGAAGTTGCTTATTTTTTGTTTAATTAGGTAATATTATATCCTTCTGGAGTCTTTGATGGAGTTGAAGAATGGATAGTTATAGATATAAATATTATAACTGTAATTGTTACTTGATAACTGTTTTGTTATATGTAATTTTGCTATGTTAAAGTTAAAGCCTTCTTTTTTGTTTAAACAGAAAAGGGGGAAATGATGTAGGAGGGTCTTCTGTTTTGTGTTGATTTCACTGGTTAATAAAGAAACTGCCTTGGCCATTTGATAGGCCAGCCCTTAGGTGGGTGAGGTAGACAGAACAGAATGCTGGGAGTAAGAAGGCAGTGAGAGAGACACAGTGAAGCTCCGACCCAAGATGATGGATGTAGGCTAGAATCTTTCCAGTAAGCCACCACCTCGTGGTGCTACACAGATTATTAGAAATGGGTTAATCAAGATGTGAGAGTTAGCCAATATGAGGCTAGAACAGTGTTTAAAAGAATACAATTTGTGTGTTATTATTTCGGGTATAAGCTAGCCGTGCGGGAGCTGGGTAGGATGAAAAGCAGGCCTGCTCGCTCATCACTACACAGACTGGCTACTAACCCAGCAAACAGAGGACACAACAGTTCTCATGATCTCTCTCTTTTTTGTTCTAAGCAAAAACCAAAGACACAAAGCAAAGGGCCAGGTGTAGATCTTAGATGGAAAAGTCATAGGGCAAAGACCAAATGAAGTGCATCTGAGTTACTCCCCCAGTAGTTCTCAGATCTCTTGGACTGACTAAAAGAAAGCAAAAGATCCCCACTGAACAACACTCAGAGAAGCAAACGCCAGGAACAAGTTAAGATGCTCATCATACAAACAAGGGAAAGCAGCACATAAGGGGATCTTACAGTCATGCTTCAGACCCACAAGAAGTGGATGCAATGCCCTGTTAACAGAGGTTTGCTTCTGGCAAGGAGAAGCAACAGCTCATGACAGGAAGTAGTTCAGTGCTCTCTGATTCTGCCAGGTGTGACCAGAGTTCCCAGACTACTGAATTCTGAGTTCTCTGAAAAGCTGAGCAATATACTTATGAATGAGGACATTAGGTTTTAGGGGCCTGTAGCTATTCAGGAGTTATGATCAGATGGCCCTAACTACACACAAAAAAAAATGAAGTGGGACATCACTCACTAAAACCCCATACAGGCAACTCTAGAGCATCTATCAAGATTCAAGGAGTTTCTAAGTCTTCAGTTTGGTCTCTTCACTGGCTAGTTGTTCCTGCTTGTTTATCTGAAGTGATGTGTAGAAGTGCATGTATGCACCTGTGTCTTAGAATTTGATATAATTTCAAACTTACAGAAAAGTTGCAAGAATCACAGGAAAAAGTAGCTTAACATTCTTTAGCAAGATGGACCAACTGTTTGCATTTTTCCCATTTCTTTGCCATTCTTCCCTGTTCTATACATGTGCCTGCAATACACTTACTTATATATGTAGACTAGTTCTGTGTGTTTCCTAAGCTCAGGGCACTACACTCTTTGTCCCAGTGGTGGGCTTCATGACTATAGTCAGGAAATTTAATGAGGATATAATTTTGTTCTCTATTCTGTACTTCGCATTTTTTGTCAATTGCCCAAATAATGTCCTTTATAGCTAGTTACCTTTGTTCTAGGTTTGTGTTTCCTGAGTCTCCACTAATCTGCAGCAGATGGTTAGGCGTTCTTTCTCATTCTTGACCTTGGCAGTTTTTAAGAACACAGGTTATCTGCCTGCACATGTTGTCTCTCAATGTATTTGACTGATGTTTCCTTAAGATTGCACTCATATTATTCATTTATGGTAGTATAATCACAAAAGAGTGTTTCTTTGTAAGGAGTAAGAAGAATGAGAGAAAGAAGAGAGACAGACAGAGAGAGACAGAGAGAAAGGTTGATTGATGCCTAATTTTCTTCTAGTAAACAAAGTAATTAGAAAATAAACCCAACAGAAAAAAAGAACACCACACAAGTGTAGTAGCATTCCACTTGTATTTTAATAAATAAAACTTGCCTGAGGATCAGAAAAATAAATATTGGCCAGCCTTACAGACCAGGCAGCAATGACACATAACTTTAATCCCAGCAGACACACTAGTTTGCCAGGCGGTAGTGGTACACGCCTTTAATCCCAGAACTAAAGAGGATTATAAGACAGGAGGAGACAGCTCTCCAGTACAGGTACAGTCTCATTCTGAGATTCCTGGAGGCAGGATTGTCATTTTCGAACTGAGGTGGAGCTAAGAGTCAGTGGCTGGCTGCTTTACTTTTCGGATCTTGAAGTTGAACCCCAACTTCTCTCTCTGAGTTTTTATTAATCATATTTCACACAAGTTCATGTATAGATCATTTATAACCAAGAAAAGTTGGAAGCAACCTAAACATACAAAGTCAGGATTTTGCTTGGCAGCTTTTTCATTTGCTATCACTAGATTCTAAGACACATATTTCTTTTCTTTTAAAAATAATCTTCAAAACAGGAAAAACTGTAAGTTCTGAGTCTTCTCAGAGCAGTTTCTGAGTCAGGGAGAACTCCCAGTTCTTCATTATTGTTGGTACTGCACCAGAATAAGGACTTCAAAGGCTTCTAAGAGGCAGACATACTGTCAAAAGAAGGCACATGTGTTCAGTATTTAAGAACCTGACATAAAGACTAGCTTGTCTGTGCCCTTCTACTGCTGTGTAGCTACGACCTGGCAGTAGATCCATCTTCTCAGATTTCCACTTTGTTCTTCCTTTTCCTGCACCATCCACCTTCCACTTCTTAAAATTTCGGGGAACTAAGGAGAGTAAGAGCGAAGCAAATGAACACGGCTGAACATACTTACTGGTGATCAGAAGTCTCACTAACAGCTACTTTTACTGAGGGAGAGAAAAGGAACATGTGTACAGATATCAACAAGTTTAGAACTGATGGACTTAGAACCTACAGTTTCAAAGTAGATAAGTCTTGGTCCTTACTCTACTTTAAACAATGCTGCATTCATATTTTGAAAACTGATAGGAACATTTTAATTTTTCTAAGTGAATTTTTTTCCCCTACAGCCAGGGGAATGAGAAGCAGAAAGCTGAAGGAGAAAGGAAAAGGAGCTGTCAGAGCAAGCATTCAGTTACATGAAGAATGGCTTTGCTAGTGATGTATTATTTTACTGAGTATTAGCAGGTTTGAGATTTGCAGAGGACCCTAAAATGACAAAGAAAAAAAAAGCAGCAATGTATGTTTTCCTCTGGCACTCCCCTTGTGCCATGTCATGGGGGAAAGAAACCATTTCCTATAAAATGTACGTGTCTTTGCTAAACCAGCTCCCGCTTCTCTTGTCCTCCTCATTCGCTGTTTCACCTTCCCCTCACTCCACAAGCCATGGCCCTGTATCTATGTGCATGAGTTTTCCACTTGTAAGAGCCTCTGCACCATAACATGCTTTCCCATCATCCCACCAAAGATGGCGAACAAAGGAAGAGAACTGTCTAGCACAAATCTCCCATCAAAAGTGTTTGGACTAAAAAAAAAAAAAAAAAAAAAAAAAAAAGTGTTTGGACTATGGGAAAAAGGTTCCTTCATGACTTGCCCTTTCCCACCATTTTTTTTAAGCAAATTATTTTATATGGTTACCTAAAAGTAGGTTGATAGACATATTAAGACTCTTGACCAAAATAAAGTTTAAAAGCAAAACTATGGTTTTTGCTTTATTTGTTTGTTTTTTAAGACTCCACATGATAAGTCTGTCTTTTAGGATCTGGATCCAGACTCTAGCGCTCAACAGTGTGGGGCCCGGGAAAGACAGAGAACTTCTTTGACCACTTCTTTCTTGATTCACAAAGTAGACATTAAACACACTGGATTTTGTAAGGCTGTTGTGGACTCACACACATACACACCCACACAAATCTCTAGAATGAGAGCAGAAATATAGCAAGACCAAAGCCAATGTTAGTTACTATTAGACTGGTTTTCCATTAGATACTTAAAAGGCACACCTACAAGGAAGCAGGATGCCAACCGTGCAGGCTCCATCTGGACTGTTACTTCAGACATCTCTCTTAAAAGAGAAGAGCTCTCAGTGCTTTCTCCTCTGCTCTGAGCAGGCTATTAGCACCCTTTTGGTCTGAAAGCTGAGAGAGAAGAACATTTCCTACACAGTCCTGAAAAATGGGTCTGTGCATCTAGTCTGCAGAAGGCTTTGAACTTGCTTAAATAACTCAATCCTCTTGAGAAACTACTATAATCCAGTTTGGTTTCTAATTGTTTCCTGAATTACCAGCATAGAAATTAAAAAGTTATAGGATCTGGGGATGTGGCACAGTGGTACAGACAGCTTACATTTGTAAGGGCTTGTATTCAGTCCTCGGCACTGAAAAACCTATTAATGAAGTCACCGAGCTGAAAATAGAATATTTTACCTTTCATGGCTCAGGGTAGAATTGACGTCATTGTAGATGTGAGAATGTCTCGCATAGATGTGAGAAGGGAAGGTCACCATACCCGCAAAGGCAACTGCTCAGAGCCTCATTCTGGGAAGAGTCTGTTTCCATTTGAGCAATGACTCAAGGAAGCTACTGGTGAGGACAGCACCATAAACTGGTAAGGTGAGAAACTGGCCTTTCTACATATCTGTTGACAGTAACCTTCTCTGCTTATTTCCCATGGCAGCTGGAAGAGGATAGGACCAAATTCCTGGGCCCTCATTATCCTGGCGTACACCTCGCATTCTCCGACCACACCTGTTCCTCTTCATCTGTGACCTTCTGTTGACAGCCACAGAGCAGTCAGAAGTGGGGACAGACACAGAGTTCAGTGGCTAAGCTGGAGGACAAATACCTTCCTTCCTTCCTCCTAGGGTAGGACACTTCTGGGATACGTTTTGTCTTCTCAGAGTGCCCAGTGGGCTGAGTGCCAGGTGCGATAACCCATTCAGTCACACAGCCACTGACTGCTTTCCTGTTTCTGAACTTCCCATCCTCCTTGACTGTGCTTCTGAGACTACCTCTTAAGTAAGTACCTGCATTAATCCTTGGCTTGGGATTTGTTTCCAAAGGATTCCCAAGTCATTTGCTCTTTCAATAGGGGCACTTGAGCTTTAGGATTCAGTTTCCCTCCTATGAGGGGTCTGTTCCTTAACCTCTTGGCGATGACCCTGGCCCTGCAGAGGCTGTCCTGGTTTTATGGATACTGCTCAGAGGCTGAGAACAGCTGTCCCCACCCCCCTTGAGCAAGGAAAAACCATCCTCCCCATCTAACACTGGGATGCTGCCTCTCCTACAGTGGGGCTGCTCCAAGGAGCAAGTAGGTCACCTCTGCTGACCTTCCTCAAGTCAATGGTTAAAGCTGTTTCAAAGCTTTTTCCTGACCAGCAGACTCACAGTGACTCTGGTGTCTGTCCGTGCAGGCTTTCTCCATTTAATCAAGCTAACTGGAACAGATGTTCCCATTACTGAAACATGAAGAACTCTGACAATCTGCTCCATCCCTAAAACCATCTTTTTATGACCCAGCCTTATTGCTTTGATCTAGCCTCTCCCCTCCATCAATGATTTCTTTTGCAATGGTTAACCCCGATTCTGATTTCTCCAGGTTCACCCTGGCCAGTTTCACTCCTGTGATATAATCAGTCTGTGTCTTTTGTCCCAATAAGCACAGATATGCACACAAACACACATTATTCTAAGAAAAGCTCAGTTCTTGAGCACAGAGCCTTAGTTATGGGTAACTGAATTTCACGATACATCTGTCCAAATTCATTTTATGGTGTGTCCCACAATCTCTTTAGATTTCAGCCTCACTGTGCAATGACCTTCTGGGCTTCCCTGCTCCTACTCCTTTACTGGTGGTGCTATGACTACCAACAGTGTCCACACTTTGCCGAAGACCATCCATCATCCTACTCATCCTGAAGTGCCTGCCAAGTACCATTCCCTCTACTAAGGCCTGTGTTAGGCACCACAGAGGAAGCAGCCTCATCTTTCTCCTGCAGCTCAAGTTCATCCCCGTAACTAACTTATTACACACTACCCTGTGCCTCAGAAAGAACACTGTTTGAGAATATCTTGAAAGCAAGAATTAAAACATTCTTGGAGAGGTCCACTGTGGTTTCTCAACAGAACAGTTACTCAGTGACTGTACTACGCACTAGAAAGTTTCCAGACCAGTAACTGGGCATGGAGGGAAATTCCTATGACTATTTAAAGAAGAGGAGCTTGGATTTCAATGAAAAGGACTTGTTCAGAAATTAGCATTTAATGAGGATTAACTAAGCCATGATTTTGCTGCAGTGTGTTTACCTTTTAACTGATTAGACATCAAGAGAAAATTAGAAAAGGCAAGATACAAGTTCCTCAAAATGTTGCCTAATTGATTTTTATTACAGTCAACAGTCAAAGCTTTTGAGGACAGCTTTCAGTACAAAGAAAATGCCCTGTTCTAATTATCAAACGGAGACTCCATAACTATAGGCAAGGTAAGGAGTCAGTAGTGCAGACAGGGGGTTAAAACTCTCCATTTTACTTAAGTGTCATTGATACAGCCATACTAAGAATGTGTCTATCAGGAATAGCAAAGAAAGAACAAACTGGAATATGTCTATCAAGAACAGCAGAGAAAGAACGAACCAGTTTGTAGATTCAAAGTATGTCAATTATTTCCCGGCCAAACGTCCAACAGAAATGTCATTCTGGTCTGGAAGTCTATCACATCACACCACATTGCCCCACATCTAATGGTGTATAAATCACTTATCATTAAAGGCCTTTTATATAGGTCAAGGTTGCTGGGGCTTGGTGTTTTGTATCTTACTGTTTAAAGAATACTCTAAATTCTAGCTTTTTAACTTTTTAATCTATGGAAAAAGAAAACTAAAACTTCTATAAACTCAGATTAATGCCTGCTAGTGCAAGGAAGAAAGGAAAACTAAAACCTTCCTCCTACCATAAAAACAAAATAGTGTGGCCTCTGTTTCTTTTCTGATAAGAGTCTTAAATACCAAACAGTTAACTGCATAATAACATTTACTGGCAGCCAGGCAGCCTGCTTAGCAGATATATAAAGCAGGTAAAAGGAGAAAAAGTTAATTTCTTGGCTGAATGATTCCATCGGTAGCTATAGGGCAAACCTGAAAGTCTTTTAGTAAAGTAGCAGTTGATTCTTCTATCAATCTGTAGCACACATACTCTTCCAAGGAAAGCATTAAATATGAAAATCATATCCCGTTATCATCTGTTTCCAGCTTTCAGCCCAGTAAGCTTTTCTTAATGAATGCTGCAGCCTAAGGAACAAGCACGCTGGTGGCTTCTCTGAATAATGGAGTGATGCTACCATTTTTGCTTATTACAATATCGACTGGCTGAGGGGGTTTCACACATAGTCACAAGTGACTACTCTTGCCAGCATGCTCCAAGTTATTACAAGATGTTTTTAGACATTTCATCTAAAAGAGCTTTACTGCTTTTAGTGAAGAAAACATCTATGGTCTTGAGCAGAATCATTTATATGGAGATAGGCAGAAGGATTAGAAGCCTGTATTACGGCAGATACATAGCAGAATTTATTTAAGTATTCCTTGCCAGTCTTTTTGTCTATTGCTTAGATATGCAATCTTTTCTTTCCACTTTGTCTGTGAAAAGGTTCAAATGTAAAAATTATACATAAAAGGAAAGAATCAAAGCACCATACTTAGTTTATTTTCATTTAAAACATTTCTCAATCCAATGAAAAGCAGCTACAAAACACTAATGATAAAAATACAGTTTTACCTTTTGCAACCCCTTCAGTTTTCTATAAAATCTTAAGTCCAAGTGACTACCTTTTGGCAAATTTAATTAAATTAGACATTAAAACAGTATCATAGAAGCAAAATTCTTTAGATAATCATGGTTCCATCAAAAACTCCTTATAATAAGATAATTTTATTTAAAACTCTCAACATATGAACACTCTAAAAATTGTCTAAATTTTATGTCTAAAAACCATAAAATCCATCGCCTTACTGTGCTACCTTTTCTCTGGCTTCACCTTCCGTCCCCAGGCTGTCTTTCAATAGGAGGTGCATCTTCTTCATCTCGGCCTCATATTCAGTCTAAACATAAACAAAGTTTGATTTTATGGGAGATACTATCAGTGTTATAAGTAAAAGCCACCTATAGCTTGCCATCTTTGCAACAAAAAGAGGAACAATGGAGCAGAAAGAAGCTGACGTTGCTGAGAAATTCAGCTTATCTTAGAAAAAAGGCAATTTCACAAATAATATATCAAAAGTTGAACTCTATGAAATGCTACATAATTTTAAAGTAAAACAAGGCTTAGTGGATTTTTAGTTTTCTACCTTTTTATGGAAAACCTTAATCCTCAATACACAGCAATAGCATATTTTCTTTAAACTATCATGAAAACCCAGTTATTTGATTCTAAAAGTTAGATGTTAGATATCTATTTTCAAAGCCTAAAAGGAAAAAAAGAAAGAAAGAGAGAAAGAGAGAAAGAAAGAAAGAAAGAAAGAAAGAAAGAAAGAAAGAAAAGAAAGAAGTCCTATGGGTTTGTTGTATCATTACATATTTTATCTTATATCACTAGGATCCTCAGAGTCACAAAATTCAGTACATTCTTTACTAGGGCATCAACTTGAATCAGTTTTATTCTCTAAAAATAAGAGTATACTGTAGGCAGTCACCAGTACCATCAAAATCAAGTTTGCGTGGGCATGAGTAACTGCATCAAAAGGCCTGCATTGTCACCTCGCTATAACCATATATATGAAACTATATGAAAAAAGGAAATGATTCAGTTCCAAAATGTATTCCTCTAAAATGCACAGCATGAAAGTACTTTGATTCAGTATATTCCTACTCAAAGCCTTAAAAAGCCGCTGATTGCAGACCATCACAGATAAGTATCAGGATGTTTCTGAATTAAGCAGTTATACAAACAATTAGAAACATACCTCCGAGATAATGAATTAAAGGCTGTTTCCTTAGCTCCCATTCTAAACAAAAACTAGGTCTGAAATTTGTTTTGACAGACAAAAAATGCATAAGTGACAATAACCCAAACTGAACATCTGCCTTAACATTTTTAAAGATATTATACATGCCCACCTTTTTAATAATGCTATTTCTTCTAACAGGTGCTATTATTAACATGACAGAGGGTAATAATGATCAAGGAACTATGTAGCTAAAGTTTATATAAGACCAGTGCAAATGATACAATAAGATGATAAAGTAAACAAAGATAGTGGAATAGGCAGCTATCAAAACGCAGTTCCCACGCTTCTGCTCTGCGTCTACACGTTTGAATTCTGACAGACTCGATTCCTAAGCCCAAACGCTTTCAAACTGCAAACTTGTCAGATACTAGGAGAAGTACCTTTAAAGGACGAGAGTCAGATTACAATAGACATAAAATAAAAACACATAAAACTGTTCCTGCTGTGACTATAATTTTTTTGTTATGATCAGTGAGTATTGGACCAGTCTGGTTATTAGGGATCATTTCAGAGCCACCTCCCAAACAGAGCACTTTCTCACAGAAGCACAAGGGTTTTATTCAATTAATTGTGTTGTAGCAAAGAGCAAATGATAACTGCATAAAGTTTCAAAGAAACAGTAAGAAATGCATTCTCAAGAGCCTGACCTACACTGTTCTCAACACACTGAAGTTTACTGAACAATAAGGTACTCTTCCTAAAGTATGGATCAAAAAAAATTGTTTAATAAATTTTGAAAGCAGAGTGATGCTACCGTAAATTAATAACAAAATACAAACTATATCTTTGTACCCTTTAAAAGGATAACCACCTAGAATATTCCGTTCTTTTCTTTGCCCTTTCTGGACATTTAGTAACTACCATATCTATCTTCTGGATGCTAGAAATTGTCCAGCTGCGGGACTATTAGCTCCCTAGTGCCACCTTCTCTCCAGTTGCAATTAAACAAAAGCAAAGGATTCTACTACTTTTGTAAGTTTATTTAGAATGGATACACACCAATACTCAGGGAGGAGGCAGAGGCAGGAGAATGGTGAATTCATGTGTACCTGAGCCGTACAAGAAAGGTCTTGAAAAGGTTTTTTTAAGTTTGGTTCTAAAATAGCATACAGATTAATTTTCCTAACTGTTCTTGCAAGCAAGCAAGCAAGCAAGCAAGCAAGCAAGAAAGAAAGAAAGAAAGAAAGAAGAGAAAAAAGAAAAAAAGTCTAGTTCGACAGAGGACATGTCCTTGTTTGCATCTTCATTCTCTTGTCTCATCCCTAATCTCTCTGATCAGGCTCAGGAGTTTTTTCTGTTTCCTTAAAACATCAGGGCTTGGAACAGATCCTTTCTCTCTAGTGTATACTCCTCCAGTCTTCCTTTCCTTTCTGACACACAAACTTTTCGTGGTTAGATTTGTTGATTTAGGGGGCAGGGCAACTCATGTCCCGGTAGCCTCACCTAATCCAGAATCCCCAGGACGACCCTCTTGTCATTTTCCCCAACCTGGGAAACCCGTTTTTATAAACTAACAGCTCTGAGTTAACCTATGTGATAACACCTTCTGTCAGTAACAGTTCTGCTTCATGGCACTGGTGATGCTGTCCACCTAAATTTAAGAGAACCTTTCCACTCGCTTCCTCATACGCAAAAGCAATTGACTCAGCTAAATTACTAGGCACCGTTAACAATAAGTTGGGCCATGGGAAGAGGAGACAAGCAGTCCTACAGGTCTCTGGGCTCTCCCCGCACTCACAACACATTTCCCCCCTACTGCATTCCTATGCATTCTCACTGTCACTCCTTTTTCCCTTCCCCACACTGTCATTTGCCTGACAAAGTCCCCTCTACCCTTCTTTCCTACTACTTTCTTTCCCTCCCTGGTTTTTGCAATCGCACAGCTGATTCTCAATTACAGACTAGGGAAACAGCTTACGCTAAACAGATATTTACGGTCAGCAGCCCCACTTCCACAGGTTATAACTGAAGATGGGCACAGTGACAAATTGTTTAATTTGATTCACAGGTGAATCTTTGGTTTTCTCTCCCCCTATTTTTTCCCAATACCCGTGCTTCCTCCTAGAGAGTAGAGTCTCACTAGAAGACACAAGAGAACGTGCATTTATTCAACTAGCACTTACAGTAACAAGGTATACATAAGACATAACTAACCCCATATTAGTTCTCACATAAGTGGCTATAATCTATTAAAACAACCAGACCCCAAATATGGAAGAACTGACTTTCAATCAGGTCTCAATGTTTACTGAGTGCTTACTGGAATCACAGTCTGGATGGGACACAGAGCACTGACATCCTAAGACAAGGAACCCACAGTGAAATAAGAACAACCAATACATAAACAGAATATCATGAGGGAAGGACAGAGGTAATTACGACACAGACTTAAGACAGGGCAAAGTGACAAAGGCAGGTATGAGATAATGTGGGGCATTCAAGGAAATGCTGTTTGTTCAGCAGGTTAAAGGACTGTGGGTATATGTGATCATGAGAGAAAGGGTGCACATGTCCAACAGATAAAGAAGTAGAGAAACAGTGAAGTAGAAAAACAGTGGGAAGATACAGGATGGGAGAGGTAGAGGAAGGAAGACAGGGAGAGAGACTATGTGTATGTAAGTATGAGGGGTGCATCATAGGACTGAGGTGGGGTAGTGAGCAGGTACAGATCAGCACCTGGGCTCTGACCTAAGATACCTGGTCTACCACCTCATAATTGGGTGAGGCTTGCCCTTCCTGAATTATGACATGCTGGTGCCATGCCTAATACAGTGTGGGAGGCTGCACATATATTAGCAAATAAATACTCTATATGTGTCTTAAGGGCCTTTTTCTGTGCTCCAAAGTTCCAGTACCTGAGTACCTGTGTCTAGGGCCTCTCAAAACCCAGGGAAGTTTCTCTGTCTATAGGAGTACATGACTAATTCTCCAGCCCCATGTGCACCCCTACCCATCCATTCTCAGCCCACACTGCTCAGAGCCACTGCAGAAAATCATAAGCTGAGCCATGAGGCCAGTTCATTCTTTTTCAGCTTTCAAACTATTCTAAAGGACTTTAGCATTATATATACAAAAAGGTGGGGCAGGCTCATCTCTACAAAGGAGGAGAAACTGACCAAACGAAACTTGAGAAAAACCTCTATCTTTCAAGAATTGTTTCAACTTGTTCTCATTCCTGGAATTCTACAAATTTTAAGTTCATGTGTATTAACTATGCTCTATCCAGGACAAAGTCTGCAACATTTGGAGGCGTAGGTGATGCGCTCTGAACATCTTTAAGTAATTTACCCAAGGTCCTCAGCAAGGAGGTAAAGATCTGGCATCAAAGTGGAAAAGCATTAAGAGGGAATAGATGACTCCATCATAACTAAGGCCAACACTAGACACTGGCATAAAAGACCAACATTTAGGACAAACCTCTGCTTACAGCTAAACTAATGGTCACAAACTGGGTTTCTGGCATTAGTGCTGGGTTCTGCGGACATGTGGTCAGCAAGCAGCTGTGGATTCAGTGTGACTGCTAAATCTCAGCGCTACATGTATCTCATGTTCTTCCAACTGCAGTTACATGACCTATTCTTTTATTTCATCAACACAACTGTTTCAAACAAGGAATTCTTATTCCAAAATTTAAAGCAACATAGTCTATGTGATTTTTGAAGCATGTTATAAATAAAACTTTCCATATTCTTATAAAGTTTGTTCTTTTCTGAAAAAAAAAAGATCCTCTATACTGATACTCTTTCCTAGCTCATTATACAAGTTTCTAAAACATATGTTATATAAAACTAATACTCTAAATATAAAATTATTTACAAAGTGGTGCAGGAGAATTGTTTGTACTCTGTCAATCATGTATTTTAATAAAACGCTGATTGGCCAGGCAGGAAGTATAGGCGGGTCAACCAGTCCAGCCCAGAACACCAAAGAGGCAACATGTGACCTGCTCAGCTGAGAAAGGTACCGAGCTGTGTGGCTAGCATAGATAAGAATAATGGGTTAATATAAGCTACAAGACCTAATAAGAAGACTGAGCTAATGGGCCAATCAGTTTTATAACTTATGGAGATCTCTGTGTGATTTTCTTGGGGGCTTGCCGGCTGTGGGTTACTGGGTAGGACAGAAACCCCAAAAAGCTGGCTCTTCATGTTACAACAAAGGATGATTCCAATTCCTTTCTCCAACATTTGATGATAAGAAGAAATCATTGGATAAGGTCACATGATATAAAAAATGAGAGAATTTTCTATTATTTCCTTTATTCCTGATTTGTCCACTGCTTTACTTTCTATGTGAAATCTCTAAGTAGTTTACAATGTGGATAATGGCAACTGCTTCTGAACCTTGAGCTCTTGACTGGAATACTGAGAGGCAAAACTTGCTAAAGCTTAAACACAGCTAATCCCAGAACTTGGTTTCTAAACTCTGCTGCCCCACTTAAGCCATTACAACCCTTTGAGCAAAAGGCTACAGGCAGAGAAGACACAAGGCACACTTACAGCATCCTGCTAGGCCCCAAGGAAAATAAGGCTCACACACACAATCCAAGGGTCACGTACAAAGGGCACAGGAGCCATCTAATGACTCCCAATGGCTGCAGGTGTAGCTCAGTACATGTGCTGAGCATCCTTAAGGTACTAGTTTCAATCAAAGCACCCAAAAATAGAGACTCCCATTGGCTACTTTTGTAAAAATAGGAACAAAAATAACTATTGATAACATACTAATTAAGTAAAAACTCATTATGTTCATCATGCTATTGAGAAATAGGGAGGGCACAAAGAGGAAATTCCTCTTTGTTACAGAAGAAAGTGACAGGGCCCACAGGTATGGGTCCTTTCTACCTCAAACTAAAGTCATCCTGATTTAGACCAGAGAGTTCTGCTCTTGCAAGGTTATTGTCAACAGGTGTGGCTGTTATCCAACCCTGGTATTTCAGGTGTTAGGAATAGATCTGTTTCTACCTCAAACAAAAGTCCAATTAAGTTCCTATTCTTTTAGGGAGATAACTATGGACTCCACCCAGGTCTAGGGTGGCAACAGAATGTTTAACTAAGTACGTAGCCCATCATTCTTCAACTGGTCTGTTCATTCATTGTATCACATGAATGCAGTATTTTATCTTACTCCTACCTTTTGGGGTTGGAGTATTTTAAGCAAATGGAAATTGAACTTGGGCAATTTCAGTGTTCACTGGAACTCCCTCCTGTTATTATCCTACACTTCTGTTTGTTATTTTCACTCATGTCTTCATTCTCTTTACTTATATTTTAATCCCCATGCCCTGACCCTGGCAAGTGATATCCTTGTTGAAGCTGGTCTCTGACAAGAGGGTCAGTTAATGGAAGATGTAACTGAAAATGACGCTCTGAACAACCTCCATTATAATAACTCTCTCAGGAAGGCTCATCAATAGATCCCCAAACCAGTGGATAAAAGGCTAGTGAAGAATATGATCTTCCAGAGATGCCAAGCCATCACTCCACAGATCATTTACTATGTTCTAGGGGAGGAGGTAAAGTATCTTAAAAACAGGTGTCTAGAGGTTACCATCTTAACCAACAGCTCAAAGACTGCCTCACTCATGTGGGACCACATGACACTGACACCAGGGACTCCTTATTGAACACTTCAGGAGCATGATTCACCTGGGACTCTTACCAAAATCAACTAGAACCGCAGAATAATGTCAAGTCACATGTCAGGGCTCCACAGTATGGCTGCATCAGAGGACACTGCACAGACACACAGCATTCTCAGGACTGCACAGAGTCCTGCCAGGCAGTGCTAGTCCAATTGCATTTCCAGTTCACAGGGGATGCCGTTGGAGGTGGGGGCAGATTCTGGATAAGGAAACCAAAACTCAAACTTCAAGTGACCAGCAATTGGCTGCCTTTGCCAAAATAGCCAATGCCATGAAAAAAAAATTTTTTTGTAATTAGATTAAAATAGACTTTGAAGGTCATGATGATAATATATATCCAAATAACATGTAAACTCTAGTGGGCTCATGGTCTAGAAATAGAAGATGCTTTTTAGGGAAACTGAAAAGATTTGAATATGAGCTGAATATTAAATGGTACTGTGGATTAGTTAGTTTTAAGGATAAGAAGAATATAATTATATAAGAGACTATTCTTGTGCTTAAGAGCTTAGGAGAAAAGGGTCATGATGTAAACAAGAGACTTTGATTGCTCAGAAAGAAAAGTCCACATGCATATACAAAGTAAATACTGCAAAATAATTATACTTGTTACATCTAGTGGAGAATATGTGCCCACTAGAATAATTCCTTTCATTTTTCTGTATATTTGAAGTTTTTGTAATAAAATTAGACTAGAGAATAACTGCTAGACCATAAGAAAAAAAACACTGAAACCAACTTCTTCTATAGCCAGTATTCTGTTGGGTTATCCTGAGCAACAACACCTGCCACTGCAAACAGCAGGGGAAAAGACAAGCTTCTGGCCCTCCAACCTTGGTATAAGTTTCAGAGCACCATGTAGGCATGCACTAGAAGGGACTAAGGTGCCAGAATAAAAGGAAGCCTTGAACAGCAGTCACTATACCACAGAGGCCAGGAGCATGAGGTCAACTCCCAGGGAGCATCCTAATGGACTCTTGACCTGAAGAGAGTAACCCAGACCAAAAAAGACACAAAACAGGAAAAAAAAGAAAAAAAAGACTCAAAGAGGGAATTGACTTCTAAAAGGAACCTTACTGGTGCTTAAATTCACACAATAACAAATAACCCTGTTCAGACAACTGAAAGTGGCAGCCACTGATCTGGGAAAGCTTTTCAAAACACATTGTAGAAAACAAGATGCTACCTTCAGTTTCTGAAGCTTCTCTGAATTTGTGGTCAAGTGTTCAACATAAGTCTGGACACACTCGAACTTCTTTAAATATCCTTGGTTTCGGAGATGAGCCCTCCTTTCAGACTCACAGATTTCCTTCAGGTATTTCTTTAGTTTTGCACATTTCAGCTTAGCTCTTAAGGAAAAAAAAGTAGATCTTTAATAATATAACTCAAATTTAAGAAACTTAAGAATAATTTTCTTTAACAAAAGTGTTAATAAGACAATAAAAATCTAAGAAATTTTACTCAAAGCATTGATGCCCAGGGAACAGAATGCATATGAAAGTTCAGAGAAAGAAAATTATTATGGTATCACATTGGTCATGACATACTTCTCTTAAGAAATGCACAGTGCCACTGGACAACACTACAGGAAATAAATATGTTTAAATAAGAACAGAAAAGACTATACTGCCTTATTTTAAAATATTTAAGCAAGATGGGCAGTGGTGGCACATGTCTTTAATCACAGCACTCGGGAGGCAGAGGCAGATGGATCTCTGTGAGTTCGAGGCCAGCCTGGTCTACAAGAGCTAGTTCTAGGACAGGCTCCAAAGCTACAGAGCAACCCTGTCTCGAGAAACAAAAACAAAAAAATTAAGTAAAATCATATTGCTAACACAAAAAAACTAAACACTGAAAACAAAATGTTTATAATAGCTATATAAAATCATAGTATTTACTTCAAATTATTATGCATTGAAAATAAAATAATGACAAAAACATTCCAACTATAAGAACTATGATATAATAGTAGGCGTTCTTTTTTCTTTTTTTGGAAACAGGGTATGTAGTCCTAGATGGCTTGGAACTTACTATGTAGACCAGGCTGGCCTCAAACTCAGAGACACAGAGATCTGCCCGCTTCTGCCTCTAGAGTGCCAATACTAAAGGTGTGTGCAACCACCACAAGTATAGGGATTAAATTTTGACTAACAGCTGCAAACAAGCTGGACACTCATCACTGTCACCTCTTACCTGAACTTATCAGACTTATTGTATTCATAAAGCTTGTCTTCCAGGTCGAATCTCTTCTTTTCACTGTAATACAAACAACAACAGAATAAGTCACTGTATTGTATAAGCTGTTTTTACTGTATTCAGACTATGACAACCTTTAAAATCACGCCTTTGTGAGACTGTTCCATCAATCTATTTGAAAAAAGAGAAAATGTCATGAGTGGCTGAAACAAAGACCTATCACCAAAGAAGCAGAAGAAACAAGGGCAAAAACTCAAGATTCTCAACATCAGTGGAGCTCTGTTGTGCATGCCTGTAAAGCCAGCACTTGAGAGGCTGTGGCAAGAGGATATAGTGAAAACCTAGCTGAAAAACAAAAATTGACAAGGATTCTCAAAGTAAGAGAAAATGTTTATGGCCAGCTTGTCTCAGAAAGCAAACAAAGAAAAAAGAATGGACTCAGAATAAATGTTGAAAGGACAACGTATATTTATTTCCACATTAGAAATATGTGTTGAGATCATGATTATTAAACCTTCAAGGGTTCTAATACCAATTCGGTGCTTAACTCAGGAAAAATGAATGACTAGATGGTACAGGGAATTTGCACTTAAATGGATCTTAGAATGCTATGCCTCCATGGTATTACAGCCATGAAAGACTGAAGTCTGATCATGAGGAATCATCAAAAGGACCCAGAAAACTTAAATTGTCAGGACCATGACCAACAGGGACGGACCAAAAATTTCCCTCCAAGTAGACAGAAGAGATATGGCATACAAAATGCAAACCATGTTTCCCAATGAAACCCCAGACCAGTAAGGACCAGAAGGAAAGGGGGACGTTGCTGGGACAACTGGTGTCTGGCGTGAGTGTGTGGACTGGCACCACAGGCGGGCAGGTAACGGTGAGAGCTCTACCATGGCTATCTAAAAAGGCATTCTTATTTTTTTTTAAGTACATTGAAGATTTTAGTGGTGATAAGCTATCACACTTGCAGTTTCAAATACTGCAGAGAAGAGCATTGATCTGAATAGGCATATGGAAAGAGAAAATGAAAATACAGTATCGGGACTTCAGGAGAATCTGGGTGAGGAAAATACTGGAGTTCTTTGTCCCATGTTTGCAACTTTGCTGTAAGCCTGACTTTATTTTAAAATGAATCTGTGGTATCTAGTGAAGGGGGCCACCATTTCTCCAAAACTCCATCACCTCCCAAACTGCAAGTTCTTTTTAATAATGATGTAAAGATCTTTGGTCTCAGTTCCCTCTTCGGGGGATGCAGACACCTGCTAATCACACTTCCTCTCTTCAAACACTCCATATCTTAGCAACCACAGTCAGACACATTGTGGCTCTCTATTCCATGCAAAATGGTGCTGAACTCGTCAACTCCCTCCTCCATGCTGCTGCATCTCTAAATGGTGGTCCTTCGTGCGAGGTTTAAACATAAGGCTTAAAAATTTGATATTTACCTCAGTGAAAGTCAAAGAGAAGGCTTATTGGTAGGATCACTATGTGAAGCCTACATAGCAAATCTCTGTTTCAGACTCTGAAATGCCCAAACCTGAGATGCTTACACAGCCCACGCTTCAGTCACTTGTGCCTCTCATCTGGGCTTTCACAGCTGGCTGTTCTTACAAGGCTGGATATTCTGCATTTTAAGGCACTTGTTCTGTCTGTGCCTCAATACTACAATTTTCCATCACCCTCAGCTCTACTCAACTAATGCCTCAGTGTCAATTTCTCGACCATTATGATATGTTACCCTGAATCAATATCACCATTGAAAATAACTGGGGCTGGTTAATGGACCTTTCAAAGGATGTTTTTATATACAATAATTGTTAAGCATCAGTGCCACTTATATGTTTCTACCACACTTGTGGGCACTATACCACACTGCAACATGTCACTCCATTAGACTCTTTTAGATTCAATTATTGACTTTCACGACAATGCAGAGAAAGCACTACATACACACAGAAAAACAGTCAAGCTATATAATTACACCAATGTGTGAATACAGAGAAGATGACTGGGGTTCAAAGCAGGGCAGTTTCAAAGGGAGAGCCCAGCTACCAGCTCAGCTAACCTTTCAATGACTGCCTCTAAAAGGGGTGAGAAAGGCTCAACTATTTGTTGTTGCCGTTAATCTCCTGCTTCTCTAAAGTTTCCAAATTGATAAAGCATTTCCGACTGCTATCCAAATAGCAGCATTCAAGAGGACCGCAGACTTTCAGGAGACAGCGCTCCCTATGCTGAGACTGGCTTTTAGCTTCAAATTGTTATTACAAATGTTATTACATTTATTTGTATGTATGTGTGTGTGCATGTGCGCATGTGTGTGCTCACGCACATTCATGTGTGGCAGTCAGAGGACAACTTTCACGAATCATTTCTCTCCTCCCACCCTGTAGGTGGGATCAAACTCAGGGCATTAAGTTTGGCAGCAGGCACCTTCACCTGTGGATCCATTTCACCAGCACAGCTTTAATATTTTAAAAGCTTACTAACCTAGTTTTTTTTTTAAGAAGAAGAAGAAGAAGAAGAAGAAGAAGAAGAAGAAGAAGAAGAAGAAGAAGAAGAAGAGAAGAAAGAAAATGAATCCTTATTCTACATATATTAATTTAGTTCCCTCATTCTGCTGAAGAACCAAAGTTCAAAACGGCCAGCAACCCTTTGTCAAGGTCTCAGGACTTGCCATGGCTAGAACTCGTGCTCCTGTGCTCTTACTGTAGCGTTCTCTCTAAAGTTATTTGCTTCTCTATCTTGTGTGCAGTATGCATTAATTAGAATTACTTACAGATTCTTAAAATGAAAAATGATC
This sequence comes from Chionomys nivalis, assembly GCF_950005125.1. Lineage (NCBI taxonomy): Eukaryota > Metazoa > Chordata > Mammalia > Rodentia > Cricetidae > Chionomys > Chionomys nivalis. The sequence goes on from NC_080094.1 coordinate 29,664,986, forward strand.
ACACACAGGAACAGATTTATACTGACTTAAAAATAAAACAAATCTTCAAATGCAGGACCATGAACAGGCCATAAAATGTGATTCCAATTTCTTATATAATGTCAACAACCTTACCTTGCTTAATAATTAAAGCAAGAAGCACTAAACATAAAGTGGATCACCACTACACAGTTATTGTGCCATAAGGACCATAAACAGCCAGGTGTTTCGAGCACAGGAGGCAAAAATAACTCACCACTGACTTAGTTCAAAAAGAATGTCACTTAAATCAGTCACATTTTAAGACCAGATCTTTAGCTATGGAACACAAATAAGTAAAAGCCCAAGGTAACTAGACGACTCTTCAACTACAGCAACGAGCTAAAGGCACAGAAACAAAGTCTTGTTTTTTAATTATCTGGTATATGAAGACATTTAATATCACCTTGGATGACTAGAAAAGTTTCGTTATTTAATGGCAACACAAGGCCACTGGGTTCCACATAAGGCATTCATAACACCTAGACACTAGCCAATTGACTCTTGGATTCCACTCATAAACTCAAATATTTTACCAAACACCTCTTTCACCAAATGTACTACACTGTAAGCCAAAGTGTCTGCTAGGTGTCATTTCTTCCCTCCCAGAATACTCAATGTAGGCCAAAGAAAAAAAAAGTAAAGATGTCACCTGTGTTCCTCAAGAAAGCAGTAAGCAAGCTGAAGGTACAAACATTAGGAAGTGTTTGGAAAAGAAAGGCTCTGCAGGGAAAGATAGATAGATAGATAGATAGATAGATAGATAGATAGACAGACAGACAGATAGATACATAATACAAAGAGATTTTTTAACACGGGATCTCCCTGGATGACCTGGAACTCATTATGTAGTCTAGGCTGGCCTCGAACCTGTGATCCTACTATTTCTGCCTCTTCAGGATACACTACCACCAGGACACCCATAACTGATTAATTTTTTTTTTAAAGTGGGAGATTACAAGATCCCTAGGTAGGAGAGCAGGAGTGCATCAGAAAGAAAACAGGATGTAGAAAGAAGAAAAAACGTGGAAAGGACAGCTAAGGCCTGTGGCAAATAGTTCACAAACAACTGACAAAAATTAAGTCTAGCATGAGATGCAGTTCCTTTAAAAAATCACTTTACCTCACCTGCAATTATTGTTATCATCTTAGAATTGTTATAGCTCTCCTGTTCCATCTGAATGATTCTGTAACTTTAACACTCATTAAATGTTTTATTTATCAAGAGATCCAAAAATCTATTTCCTTTCTTGTCAACTAATGAGATTTCTAAGTCCAATTAATTTGGCAGCTAAATAAGTGTTCCGACAACTTATCTTTCATGTGGTTATTTATCGTCAATTGCTTTACAATTTTCTCTTTATGCATTCTTAGATCTAGCTCTTTCCAATGGTTCTCATCTTTCATGCCTTAATTAAAGGCAATACCAACCTTCAAAGCTGAGCTCGTTGAAAATTTCATCCCTTCACTAAAAACTTAGGCAGCCCCAGACACCTCCAAATGACTCCTGCATTTTAACAGGGTGTGAGTTTTAAATACACAGTTACACGCACACCACCCCACTCCAGTCTGCATTCCTGGACCCGTCATCATTTATGCAGTGTCAGTGTCAAACTAGGATGACAATTTGAAGAGAGAGTGAGGAGGAGGCGTGTAGAAGAGGACTAGAGAAATTCACACGACTTGATGGGGACTGGCAGGCAAAAGAACTCCCACTCTGACTTCTGGCCGCCTCCTCTGAGGGACACGGCTTTAGTTGCCATGGGAGATTCTCTCTGAGCCTAACTCAAACATGGGGTCATTTGTGTTGAACTTTGTGCTCCGGACCCCATCCGGAGCTAGTGGAGGGTGGTAGGCGGGTCCCGGGCCTGGCGAACCTTTGGCGGGAATGGGAAGAAACGCCAGACAGGGTACCCGAATGGCCCAGCTGACTCCCCGACCCGTCCCGCGACCGTACCTTTCCCGCAGCGCCTGCTGGAGCTGGCCCACCCTTTCGTAGTAGCTGGGGCTCGCCAAGGGCGCGGACGCGGCGGGGACCTGGCGCCCGCCACCGCCACCGCGCCCTCGCGGCATCGCCACGGGGCAGCGCGAAGGCCTCCGTTGCCAAAGGAGACCGCCCCGACATGCAACGCGGGTAAACACGGAGGCCAGGCCGCCTGAAGAGGGCGGGGCGGAGGCGGGGCGCCGAGGAGGCGGGGCAAGATGCCGTGCGGGGCGGGGCGGAGGCTGAGAGCCTGGCTAGGCGGCGAACCCTAGTGGTACAGGCTACTTAGGGACCAGAACCCCAGAGAGTTGTGTCACCTCTCTGCTACAGCTGCGTTGCTCCTGCTATAGAATTCGTTCCGACTGTATTCATTTTATCAGATGCAGTTTCTAGTTTCCCACTCCTTTCCCTGCCTCTTCTCTTCTTAGAATTTGCAGGGAGATACTGTAACAAGGTTATTTTGCTACCAGCACTTAAAAAGCAAAGCAAAAAGCCAGAAGAAGGAAAAAAAAATTAAGGACTCCCAATACTCAACAGATGTATACAGTCCCGTTCTGTCCTAGGAACATGATGGCTCCAGTTGCCATCAACTTTTACAGGAGAGAAAGATTTGGTTTCTAACTAGTTACTTGTGAATCAATTTACTTCTGCAGACAGTTCTCCAAGATGTGGAGCCAGACTGCCTCAAATAAATCCTCTCTCCCACTGTTCAGCTGTGGGGGAATCCAAGGCACCCCAGAGTGAATTAGGCATGCTATGGCAGCAAGATTAATTTAACCTTATATCATTTAAAATGAATTAGGGGTCATAAAGACCCAGAACATAGTATCAGTTTTTATCATTGCCTCCATCCACATGGCAAAAGGCTTCTTGAAGAAAGACAACTATATTCTAAAACTCATTTAGAAAGGGAAAATAAAAATAAAAAATGTATAAGCACATGTATGAAATCACTGTGGTTCCTTATTCTACACTTTTTAAGGTTTCTTTTCTCAAGCCAGTAGTTTTATATGCAAAGCGCCACTTTAACCAAAGCATCTTTAATAGTGAGTCAGGACACCATGGTGGTTGCACAGAATCTGAATGGGGGTGGGGCTGCGTATTAAAAAGTTTGCAGCAGTAAGCCATTCTTAAATATGCAAAGACCAAAACTCAATTGAAAATTAAGGTGTCATGTATCCCAGATGTTTCTGGAAGTATTTGTCCATGTTTCACACCTTGACATAACACGCTCACTGTGCACTGCGCATGTCTGTCACGCTGACTTCAAATCCTAAACTGGTCATTAGGGAAAGCAATGAAGCCCTCAAAGGTCAACAATATAAGGTCATGACTTTAAGCCTTTCTTTCCCGCACTGTCTGCTAAAATGTTGAAAGGTACAAATTAAACTGGACTGGGCAATATATCCATATAATTTCAGCACTCAGTGAATGAGGCAGGAGGATCTCTAATTCCAGACAGGCCTTACAGACTTTGCCTTTATTTAAAAAAAAAAAAAAAAAGTGGGCCAGAGAGTTATCTTAGCAAGCAAAAGATGCTTGTTTTGCAGGTATGACAACCTGAATTTGATTTGCTTCCCCGAAGTTGTCCTCTGACCTCCACTGGTACACTCTAGCACACATGCATACACATTCACGCACACACAATACTGATCTAATTAAGCTCTCATGTATCAGGATAAAAGACTATAAGTAAAAGAGGGTCTCTCTTCCTGTCTTCACCGTTATACCTTTGTAAGAGTGTGGACATCCAGGGTGGAATTCACTTCTCTGACTCCTTTCCTAATCCAACCCCCTGCTGCGGGACAATGGTTTTGTACCTTACAAAGATTTGTTACTTATAGTTTAATAAAACGCTGATTGGCCAGTAGCCAGGTAGGAAGTATAGGTGGGGTGACCAGGCAGAAAGTAGAGGTAGGGCAATGAGAACAGGAGAATTCTGGGAAGAGGAAAGCTCAGCCTACAGTCATCATCCCAGACACAGAGGAAGCAAGATGAGAATGCCTCGCTGATGAAAGGTACCAAGCCACGTGGCTAACACATACAAGAATAATGGGTTAATGTAAGATGTAAGAATTAGTTAATAAGAAGCCTGAACTAATAGGTCATCAAGTTTATAATTAATGTAGGCCTCTGTGTGTTTCTTTGGGACTGAAAGGCTGCTGGACCAGGCAGGACAGAAATCTCTGTCAACACCCCCCAATTTCCCACCCCAGGTTCACTCACATGCCTCACTCACATTAGGGCTCTCTGTGCCCTATCTTCTCTCCATTCAACAAATCCCATCTGCACCCACAAACCTATCTCAGCCTCCTTTTGACCTAAAGCTAAATACTAGTGTTGACTCCTTGTAAGAATGGCCCAGGAAAGAGCTCTCTGGAGGCCCTGTAAAGCAGTTTGGGACCCTTAGAGCTAGGGTTCTGGGTACAAGGTACTGTGTTCTAGAAGACGTGTGTTTGTGCACCCCAAGAAGCATGTGCTTGACTCATGTGAAGTGACCAGAGAAGGACCCGAACAGGTCTGTGATATGCAGGGCTAGTGCAGGACCCTCCCATCCCGTGGTTAGATAAGCAAGGATGTGACTTACACTTATTTGCTCTATCGTCTCATTATAGCAAGTCAATCCATGCTTGTGTACTGAGGTTTATTTTACCAGTTTTAGTGTGTGATGATTAATCTTCTTTGTCAACTTAATTACCTAGCTTTGGAATCACCTAGGGGACACATCTCTGGGACGAGGATGTTTCCACAGAGATTTAACTGAAGGGAAAGGTCCATCCTGAATATGGCCTGCAGCATTCCACGGGCAGCAGGACCAGACTGCATAAAAACAGAAAACAAGATGAGTGTTAGAATTCCCTGTGCCTTGTTTCTTGGCCCTTCCTTTTGCTGTCATGGACTCTGCCATCCGTTTCTTAACATGGTGGCTCTGGAACTCTCTGGAACCCAGGAACCAGAACAATTTCTTCTCTCAGTATTTTCTCACAACAATGAGAAAAACAACCTATACATATAGAACCAAAGTTTTTCTACAATCCTGACAAAAATAAATAACTTTTCTTAGGCCTCTAGAGTAGTCTGTACAGTGAGTGACCAGGACCCACCCCACAGACTAATGTCTAAATGGACCATTTCCAGCCCCTTGAAATGCAGGCATTTACCCTACAGTAAAAAAAGCCCAAGATCAGGCCCCAAACTCCTACCAATCCCAGGCCAACCTGGAAAGCTCATACCTACCACCCCCCAAGAAATCCTAAGTAAAGTATGTTTCCTTCTCGGTTCTTTGCTATTTCTCTCCTGAGTAGAGACAGCCGTCTTCGTCTGTCTTCCCCAATAAATTTCTTATATGAGGTTTGTTGTGTGGTGTGATTTCGTAGTATTCTTTGGCTCCTGACAGCCAGGATACCTTTCCCTCAGAGATGTGACACTACACCTTTCATTTTTAAGGTATTTTATTTATGTCTGCACATTCTTCTAAGATAACAATTTAATAATCACATTCAGAAAATAGCAGTGTTGACGACGAGCACCATTCAGTTGATAGTTTTCTGTTTTACCCAGTTCCCACAGCCATTAAGTCCCAAAGAAATCACACAGAGGTCTACATTAATTATAAACTGACTGGCCTAGTATTTCAGGCTTCTTATTAACTCTTATATTAGTCCATAATTCTTGACTGTGTTAACCACGTGGCGAGGTCTGCATCTGGGTCATGACTGCAGACTGAAACTTCCCTCTTCCTAGAATTCTTGTTACTCCACCTCTACTTTCTGCCTGACTACTGGCCAATCAGCATTTTATTAAAAATAATAATAAGTGACAGGATAAAAGACCATTGTCCCACAGCAGCACAGAGTAAACAGGAGAGACAGTCATTTACCATTTACCATCCTGCTCCTGACCACACCCCCACACCATTTTTTTTTTCCAGACATGTTTTCAGAGAATTCATTCTGTAGACCAGGCTGGTCTCAAACTCAGAGACCAGTCTGCCCCTGTCTCCTGAGTGTTGGATACCACCACATCTGGCTGGCATCCCAATTTTCATCAGGTCAGTTTAGAAGAATCTAAAATTAAATACAGTTAAACAATAAATACTCAAAGTAATTAAAATGTTCAGGCTATGATTGACACATTAATGGCATATAATAATTTTAGATGGAGAGCCTCCTTTATCAACAGTAACACATAGCAAATGGAAAGAATATTTCTAAAGTATTTATGGCAAAATTATACATTTGGAATAATGATAAGCATTTAACAAATTCAGAATTCTTCCTTTTAAATATTTATTTTGGAAGAGGCTCTTTTAATACTTTTCTTTACTTCCTCTAGTAGCCTGCCCGGACTGTGAGTCACTGTCTAATGTTCCTGCAAGTCTAAGGGTGAACTAGAGGGAAGAAGAGCTCTGACTTCAGCCCCTTATTTAATTTAATTAATTTTTTTTATAAGAGGGTCTTTTTATGTAGCCCTGGTGGCCTACAACACACTATGTAGATCTTACTGACCCGAAACTCATGACAGTCCTCTTGCCTCTGTCTCCTGAGCACTAAAATTATAGGTTTATTCTACCACTTTCAACTTTGGTCTCCTCATTTTAAAGATGAATAAAAAGTCTTGCAGCTGATAATCTGTGTAATTTTAATTCAAAATTTGTGTTCTCAGTAAGCCAACAGCACCGGGGGCCTGTGTGTTGAACCAGCATTCACATGGGTCTTTGGATAAGCTACATGAAACTATTGTATCTGTTAATTAAAGCAACTGAATGAAATGATGACATGGCTTTTAGGGATATGTTGAAATTAGAACTTTACCCTTTAAAATATAAATATCATGTCCTTCCCCCCCCCTTTGATTGAGCCCTTGAGTATGTTAGGTAAATGTTCTACCACTAAATTTCCACATGCTCACACACACACACACACACACATACACGCGTGTGCGCGAGTGTGCATGTGTGTATGTGTGTGTTTGTTTGTTGGGGGAGGAATTCCACAGCCCAGTTCCACTATTTTTCGCCCACTGTTTTGTGTCTTGTGTTTTAGCTAATGTGTCTTGGAGAGATAAATAGACATTTATCTATACATCTCCATCAAGACTTTTTTGTTTTCTTATGTGCATATGTGTGCACCTAGGTATACATGTGTGTGCCATAGGCAGGTGCTTGAGGAGGCCAAAAGTGGGTGTTGGATACCCTAGAACTGAAGTTACAGATAACTGTGAGCCACCTGATGTGGGCACTAGGAGCTGAACCCACATCCTCTACAAGAGCAACAAGTGTTCCTGACTACTGAGCCATATCTTCAGTCTGGCACCTCAAGATTCTACATAACTGTGAGGCATTTTCTATTATGAGTACTACCTGAGACAATTCATCTAATCAGTCCTCCTCTGTTAAGTTTGTTTTTGCTTCATATACTATGATATTGACAGTGATGTTTAATGCAGCAATTTATATTTTTAAACAGAACTTTGGATCTGCCTACCCCTGCCTCCTGTGTGTTAAGATTAAAGGCGTGAGTCACTACCGCCCAGCTCATTTTCTATGCTATAACAAAATATATAAGGCTGAGTACTTTATACATGAAAGAGGTTTATTAGCATGTATTTTGAAAGGCTGTAAGACCAAGGTCAAATGGCCTCTTGGTTTGGTCTCTGACCAAGGCCTACTATCAGAAGACAATGAAGATGAAGCTGTTATAACAGAGATCACATGGTGACATCAGAATCCAGAGAGAGTGATGTGGGATGCCCTTCTGTATGCTGTGAATATGTCTTATTGCCATTAGTTAATAAAGAAGCTAATTTGGCCAATAGCCAGGTAGAATATAGGTAGGCAGGAAATCTAAGCAGAAAGACAGGGGGAAAGAAGGTGGAGTCAGAGAGGTGCCAGCAGCCACCAGGGAAGCAAGATTTGAGGTAATAAGCCACAAGCCTTGTGGTAAAATATAGAATAATAGAAATGGGTTAGTTTAAGTTATAAGAGCTAGTTAGTAATAAGCCTGAGCTAATAGAACAAACAGTTTGTAATTAGTATTAAGCCTCAGAGTGGTTATTCAGGAACTGGCAGGAGGGAGAGAGACCTCCAGTTACAAGACAGCATCAAGGTTCAGGCATCTTTACTATCAGCACACTATTAGGAGAACAGCCCAAGGTCCCATAAGAGCTGTCAATCAAGGAGCACCCACAGTGACTAAGCAACTACTCTGCACCGCGTACTATCTGTGAAACATGGTACCACTTCAAGACCAAGACCATGATGAAGACTTAGCTTCCAGCACAAAAACAATTGGGGATACATTGACATTGTATCTAAACTGCAGCATCTACATACCTGGATGGTCTGATCTAACAATTAAAGGACTTAGGAAATGAAACTAATAACCCCTAAAGTCTTATAAGCCAATTCCCATCCCACCTCCCAACATATCTCCTGCTGGTTTTGTTTCTCCAGTGAATCTTGGCTAAAACAGAAAGGTATGGGATTGCTAAGAGCATTTTGCTGGGAGACATTGAGATGAGAAGATATAGGTGGTCCAAAAAAAGAACAGAAAAGGTATGTATGAGGCCCTGGTTTCGATCCTGGAAACATTAGGAAGTAAACAAATAAAAATGTCAATGAATAAATTTTCTCATTTTCTTTCAAATCAGAAAGACCAACAACCACTAAATACCTGAGCTATCAGAAAGCTAAATAATAGCCAAAATACAGACTAAAGAGGAGTAATGGGAAAATGAAATGTTAGAGGCATTACTTAATGAGATAGACTCTCTTTGTCTCATAACCCGTCTACCTACAAGTAAGTCCTTGAATCAACTCCTCCAAGTTCTCCAGGACTGCCTCTATAGGAGCCCTTTGAAGCATCATATCCTTGTACACTTTGCCCCTTGAGGAGCTGGACTGTGGCTTTGCATACCAGTCAGGGACAGGTCTGCAGCTCTGGATGTACGAGTGGCAGGTTGTAGGTGTTGACAACACACAGGAATTGATCTAACAAGGCCAAGATCCTCCTCAAACATCATTTGGTGGATTTCATAATTGTTTGCCACTTGCACGCACTTCTCATCAGGGTTCAACAAGTACTCCTACCTAGAAGGACTGGAGACAAAGAGACACTCTAGGCTTCTCTTATGATGGTGCACTCACGGGAAGGTTAAAACTAGAGTTTTTGCATAATAAACGCCGGTTAATTTGATAGCTACGTGTTCGTGTTTACAGGGTGAGATGGCACCGGTGGAGAATTTTGTACTTCTCATTGTGTTCAATTATCTAGGAGTCTTTGTAGAAACATAGGCTTCATTCATTCCTGGGGCACCTCGGTGGTGAAGCCATAGAGAGCATTCTCCCTACTCCAAGTACTTACACTGTGTCCTTGAGAAGTGGTTGAACAGAGGTTGAGAATTTTGAAGCAGGTGCATCGTTGATGTGGTAAACTGTTGCCTGCTCTTAAAAACTGGGTGCCTTGGGCAGAATGCTTATCTTTGCTACGTCCCAAGTCTGTCACTTATAAAATGGTGGCAGTATCAGTGCCCTCCTCTCTCAGGGCTGTTGAGAAGATTAAATGTGGTAAACTGTGTGATAGTTTTTGCATTATGCCCAGTATAGTTATTCCATCCACATAAGCGGGAATTGTTTCTTTAGAAGGCAAGAAAACAATCCTTTGGGAGGCAGAGTGGGGTCAAAGGGGTGGGCCTTGCTTACCTCATGGTCCTGTATCATGCAATGGCTTAAATTTTGCTTTTTGCTTTTTGCTTTTTTTTTTGGAGGCTAGCTTCCAAGAGTTCCCATTCTTCATTATTGTTTCTGAGGCAATAATCATGCAAATTCAGTTGTGGTAAAGGATATACTATGAAAAAAAATTCCTCTTGTCCTTGCCAGCAACCCTCCAATTTCTTCTCCTGCTTTCTTAATATGGCCTTCTTGAGTTATTCAAAACATGCATCGGTCTGTGTCTATAGGTAGATATGATACTACTTTAAATATGTTTTTATGTAGAGTGTTTTGTTTTGAGAGTAGAAGAAGCACAAACTACAGTATGCCTGTGGAAGTCTGGTGACAACTTACGGGTTCTTTCCTTCCACCACGTGGGGGCCTGGGTACCAAACCCAGGGCATTGGTCCTGATGGCAAGTAACCTTTCCTGCTGAGCCATCCATCTGGCCAGCTCCACTAACTATGAGACTGTGTTTCTCCATGTAACAACACTGGCTGTCCTGGAACTTTCTTTGTAGACCAGGCTGGCCTCAAAATCACAGAGATTTGCCTGGCTCTGCCTCCTGAGTGCTGGGATTAAAGGACATGTGCCACCATGGCCCAGTTCCACTATTTTTTACCCACTGTTTTGTGTCTTGTGTTTTAGCTAAAGTGTCTTGGAGAGATAAATAGACATCTATCTATACATCTACATCAAGACTTTTTTGTTTTCTTACGTGCATATGTGTGAACCTAGGTGTACATATGTGTGCCGTAGGCAGGTGCTTGAGGAGGCCAAAAGTGGGTGTTAGATACCCTAGAACTGAAGTTACAGATAACTGTGAGCCACCTGATGTGGGCACTAGGAGCTGAACCCACGTCCTCTACAAGAGCAACAAGTGTTCCTGATTACTGAGCCACATCTTCAGTCTGGCACCTCAAGATTCTACATAGCTGTGAGGCATTTTCTATCATGAGTACTACCTGAGACAATTCATCTAATCAGTCCTCCTTTGATAAGTTTGTCTTTGCTTCATATACTATGATATTGACAGTGATGTTTAATGCAGTAAATTATATTTTTAAACAGAACTTTGAAATGCCACCAGAGTAGACATCTTTATAAAATGCCACCGCCCTGCCCACGATTGTACTACTCAAGAGATCATTTGTCCACTATGCACGTGTACTCTTCTTAACAGACCTGCTTGTCCTCTGCTTTGCTACCACGAGTAGGAGCCCTCATCAGACACAGCCATTCATTCTTGGATTCCCAGTCTCCAGAATTAGAACTCAAATAAAATTCTTTTGTTTATAAACTATGCAATCTCTGATATTCTGTTACAACACTAGATGGAGTAGACATGAGGGCATTTAAAAATATGAGTTATCTCAGGATAAACCTGGTGTAAAATGGGGAAAAAATCTTCTATGCTGAAAACTGTGATTATTGCTGAGAGAAGTTAAAGAATTTGTAAGTAAATTGAGAAAAATGCTGATCAGGGCATGCAACACGGCTGAGGGAGCAGATGTGCTCAGATCAAACTCGGTACTCAATGGAATCCCAATAAAATTCCCAGCAGTTTTTGTTTCTTTTGAGATACTGACAGAACGATTATAAAATTCATATAAAGCTGGGTGGTGGTCCCACATGCCATTAATCCCAGCACTCAGGGAGGCAGAGGCAGGCGGATCTCTGTGACTTCAAGGCCAGTCTGGTCTACAGCGTGAGTTCCAGGACAGCCAGGGCTGGAGCTGAGAGAGCTACAACTTGCAGGAAGTCGACTGACTGTCACACTGAGAAGCTGGAGAAAAAGAGACCTCAAAGTCCACCCCCACAGTGACACCCTTCCTCCAACAAGGCCAATGCTCATAATAGCGTCACTCCCGTCGGAGGCCAGGATCTTTCAAACCTCCACATCAGGCCACCAGCTACTGAAAAGCACACAGAACATGTTCAGTCTCTAGGAAATGCTAGAGCAGAAAGTCAACATTCTTTATAATCCAATTTCTTCTCCAAGAGCATCCTTCCTCCTTTCTGCTTCTACCCTCCTCTCCCCTTCTCTCCTCTTCTATCTCTCTCACACTTCCTTCCTTCCTCCTTTCCTTCCTCTCCTCTTCCTCTCACACTTCCTTCCTTCCTTCTTCCCTTCCTCCCTTCTACCCTCCTTTCCTCTTCTCTCTCTCTCACCCGCCCTTCCTGCCTCCTTTCTTTCCTTCCTCCCTTCTTTAATACTGGGAACTGAACCTGGGGACTTTCACATCCCAGCCAGGAGCTCTATCCCAGAGCTACTATCCTAGTCTTTTTAAAACCCTGGCTAATTTCTTCTTTTTTATAAAGCTTATTTTCTATTTCTGCTATGAATTTCTCTGTAAGAATAAGCTTCTAACAAACATGTTAGAAATGTTAGAAGCCATGATGTTTGGGCAATAAATGGACAAAAAGATGATGGACTATTGAGATGGCTCAGCAGGTAAAAATGATTTCTGCCAAACCTGATGACCTGAGTTTGATCTTGGGTCCCAAATGGTGAAAAGAGAGAATCAACTCCAGCAAACTGTTTTCTATGACCTGCCCCCCACCCCCAGTCATTCTCTGAATCTTGGGGTTTTATATCATATCCTTTGATTTAACCAATTGAGAATAGAAAACACATTCATTATCATTTATTCATACATGTGGGGGGCATGGTGTTCATGCCACAGTGCCCATGTGGATGGAGGTCAGAGGACAGCCTTGTCGAGAAGTTCTTTTCCTCTTTTACCTGGGGTCAGGGGATGGAGCTCAGGTTTCCAGGCTTCAGAAACAACGGTCTTCATCTGTTGAACAATCTTAACAATCAGCAGAGTATTTTTGTAAAACAGTTACACCTTTGCTGCTGTGTTTAGTCAGGTCAACAAAGACGACCCCTGTGTTAAATGTATGTAGACCTGTTTTTCTTTTTATCTATCCCTAAACTGACAATGTAACAACTACTTAAACACTGTTGCTAGAGGTGATTTAAGATATAAGTTAGAAGTTGGTCTTGGGGTTACACTTCTGCAATTCCAGCACTCAGGAATCAGGCAGGAGAATCACTGTAAGTTCAAGGCCAGCCTGGACTACGTAACAAGTTCCAGGACAGAAAGAACCACATACTGAAGCCCTTTCATTCAAATAAATAAATAAAATAAAGTGTATAAGGAAGATATGTACTGGTTATACATAAATATTGTGATTTTCACATAGGGTTTGAACACCCATGGATATTTATTTATATTTATTTATTTACTTACTTATTTAGGGTCTTTAGGTGGTCTAAGAATAAATCTCTGATGGGTATTAAAGAATTATTGTGAGCCAGGCGGGGCTGGCACATGCCTTTAATCCAGTACTTGGGAGGCAGAGGCAAGAGGATCTCTGAGAGTTTGAGGCCAGCCTGGTCTGCAAAGCAAGTTTCAGAACAGCCAGGGCTGTTACACAGAGAAACCCTGTTGTGAAAAAACAAAACAACAACAACAACAAAGAATGATTTGTGTGGGGGTGCACATATATATTTAAATGGGTTGATGCCTGTGAATGCAAAGTTTGAGAAATCAGAAACATGTAGGCCATTAGGCCATTAGAAACTCAGGAAGGAGCTGGCTTTGGGCAGAACTGTTCCAGAAAACCTGCTTTTACTTTCAAGGTGTTTAACTGGTTTGCGGTCATCCATATTAGTGATGCTACATTCTCAAAGAGGCTCAGAAAACAAAAGTGGGTGACGGAGAGCCTTATGAAACAGAGCTAATTTGAAATTCACAACTGGCTTTCTTAAACCAGAGCCCTGGGCTAGGAAGTGAGAAATGTTGAGTTCCTGCTTTGGCTGTGAACGATGAACAAGCACTGTGAGTCCCTGTGCTAAGCGTGTTTCCACCCCCACCCCCACACCTCTAGCATTCCAGGAACAGTTGGTAATGTGTACAAAAACAGCAATATAAACTGTCATGGTGGCAATGACTTTTAATTCCAGGACTAGAGTGGCAGAAGGATCATTAATTCTGACCAGTTTGTCTCAAAAAAGTAAAAAGTGGAACGAACAAACAACAACAAAACAAAACAAAAACCAAAAAATGACAACACAAACAAATCAGTAGAATTATTTTCCCCACATTTAGGCTTCTAGTTGACTAAACATTGTGTTTTCATTGTTTTGAAAGCTTTATGTATGTAGTATGATTCCTTAATTCACATTTCAGAAGAGGATACTATCAAGCTCACTAATTCAGGTTGAGCCGGGCGTTGGTGGCGCACGCCTTTAATCCCAGCACTCGGGAAGCAGAGGCAGGCGGATCTCTGCGAGTTCGAGACCAGCCTGGTCTACAAGAGCTAGTTCCAGGACAGGCTCCAAAGCCACAGAGAAACCCTGTCTCGAAAAACCAAAAAAAAAAAAAAAAAAAATTCAGGTTGAGTTCAATGTCTCCAGGTTTGGAAGAAAGTCTTCATAGACAGGCATTTGTCTACTTTAACTCCCAGGATACAAAGTGATCTCTTAGTCCCTGACAACACATGTCCCTGTCATTGCAGAACAGACGTAGGCATCACTGCCTGGATAAAGATAGTCATGATATTTTTTCCCTCCATGGGCTTATGAAAAAACCATACAATATTATGTTTCTTCTCCTCTGCACTAGCTTCTGTAGGATTTATGAATTTCACCTATCAGCGTGTGTGTGCGTGTGTGTGTGTTGAGTTTTGATACCTATCTCTTTGTGTGTTAGTGAGCAGGGCAGAAAAACGCAGACAACAGACTAACAGAAGAGAAAATATCTCATGAATAGTCTTAGACACATTTAATATTATTGATGATATTCTGTGATAAAATAGAACCACAGGATCAGGATTTATATATTTATTTGCTTACTAAATTGGCCTCATACCCTTGTAGGAGAATTAAATGTAATTTAGCTTCTAAGGATTTTGAGCATATCCTTGTTTGGCATTTGTTTTATTTTATATTTTTATTTGTTGATTTGTTTTAGCTTTTTTTTTTTTTTTGGTTTGTTTGTTTGTTTGAGAAAAGGTCTTCTGTAGGTCATGTTGACCTCAATCTAGCTTTTCAGCTAAGAACGACCTTGAACTCCTGATTCTTTTGTCTCTACCTGGATTACAGGCAAGCACCACAACATCCAGCCTGTTTTATATTTTTGAAGAGAAAATAAATCAGCTGGATCTAAGGTTTCCTCAGAAAACTGTAACTAATAACTGAGGTTTACTGTAGCCTCTTCCTAGAAAGGCTGGCCCCTCCTGGCCCTCTGGGCTCAGTTTAGTCTGAGCAGAGGAGACTGGCTGGGTAGGAGTGTGGATTTCAGAATAGACAGTTTAAAATGCTTATGTTGGCTGACAGGTGGGTATCCCTGTTACCCCTTCCCAAGGTGGAGATAACTTCCTTTCTGTATATTGTTGTCTATGCCTAAATGCTGGGGATTGACCACACTGCTCTGCACCAAGACCACTTTTAATAGGCCCTTGTTTCTTGTGTGTATAATTAAATCATAATGTAACATTGATTGGTTTGTTCATTTTTAAAAGATCTGGTTAATAAAAACAGGAAAGGGGGAAATCAAGAAAGTAAGATGACTTTATGTTTTTAAAATGAAACCTCCAAATACCCTTTCAACTGAAAACATTTAATTTTTTTTCTTTATTCGCAATTTGTAGTGTTCAGAAAAAGAATAAGACAGCCTCATTGCTCTGGAGTTAAGGAAGCTATCCTTGGAGATGTCTTCACTGACCTGGCTCCATCGTGACTAAAGAAGCTGGGATTCCGTCAAATTCAGCCTTCTGAAAAACTGCAAGTGAGGACACTGTTGATTAAAATCGACTGCACTGCAGTTTGCGTAAGTCACCCAGATTAAAATCTAAATTTCAAAAAAAATGGGCCGCGAAGGATGTGGTTGGACTTCCGACTAACTCTCTGCTGAACTCTAAAGCTGGGACTGCACCTTTCCAAATCTTTTTCTAGGCAAGAGGTCCCAACAATCCGCGTGGGGCTTGTGAGTTTCTTAAGAGTGACTGGAGAGTCCCCCATCCCCCCCAAACCAGACGTACCCGCCGCCGGGTGAACCATTCTGGGCTGTCAAAACACAAGGCGTCGTGCTCAATCCCAATAACTAGAGTGATGATTAATGAGCAGCTTGATCATTTAATATCTCATGTGATTAAATTATAAGGCGTGGGGGAGGGGAGCTCCGCACACTCCCGACAGCGGTGGGGGACACGGATCAGCCAGCGGGTACCGGCAGCACGCGCGAGCCCTGCACTCCTGCTTCGAACGTCGCCTGGCTTGGCTCCGCCACCTCCACCCACCGTGGGTCGGCGCCTTCTCAAGGTCAGTGGGTCTGGGGAGGGGAGGGAAGGAGGAACTCAGGTGGTGGTGGGGAACGGGGTCGCTTGCCTTGGGGAGGGGAGATGTGGACACTCTGCAGGGTAAGTAGGAGCCGCCCATTCTTCCCGCAGCAAAGCAGCTTTAGTTGCTGGAAAACAGCCTCAGGCAGCGGACTGTCAGACCTTAAATCTCCTTCCCTCTACTGGAGTCTGGGGTGTTTTGTTCCTGGAAAGGAGGGACCGGTGGTCTGGAGCTTTGGATCTCCACCTGTCCCTGAACTCCACGCACCTAGACCTGGAGTGGCTTTTCCTGTATATAGGCCTGGTGACCGTCGGGTGGGAGCATTCTTCCTGAGCCCGCAGACCCTTGGCGGGGTCTCGTGCCGAGCGGGGTTCACACCAGCCCGGTGTTCAACCGGAAGGTGTGCGCAGTCGCCCCAACGTACCGAGATGCAGGGACGCGCAGAGACTCCACAAAACTATGACTGAGGGCTTCTAATTGTCTGGGGGAAGGGGAGTCGGAATCGTGGGAAAACCGGTTCCTTTGGTTTTTTAAAAAAAGGTTCAGCTGAGACTACCACTTACCTCCGAAGAGTGAGCGCAGGGCCGCGCTAAGTAAAAGGGCGGGGGGGGGGGGGGGGGGGGGGGCTGTCACTCGGCTGAGGCTGCAGCTACACAGTTCCGCCTGGAGCGAGGCAAGTGGCCTTTGCAGTTGAGGGTCCGCGCTGGGGACAGCAGCCTCAAAGGGGTCTTGAGAGGTAGCCGGTGGTTCACAGGGGGAGCCACCTCTTATTTCATGATCATATTTTAGGTTTTACCATTTAGCCAGGAATGGGCAGGCCCTACTGGAGCAGACCCTAAGAAACTGCACCCCAGAGATTAATTTGTTAAGAGCCAAAGCAGAAGGGTAAAAATTAAAGCGCCATGCCCAGAGCTGCAGAAGGCCTCTAGCCAGGCAGAATTTTCAGCTCAGAAATGGTTCCCAGTGGGGAACTGCGGGTGGAAACCACGTCTTTCATTCAGCTCTGGAGAAGGGTGAGAGGACGGGAAGAGTGGTGGCCTCGGCTCTCTCCTTCAGGGGAAAGATTGGAAGCTTTCCTTGGATATGGAAAAATCATCTCCCCCCAGTACCACCTAATTTCTTTGAGCATTTGAAAATAGCACCAAAGAGGGGAGAAAATCACTCATAACTAAACACGCCTGTAAATAGAAGTCACAATATAGAAAATGTTTACATGCATGCATGTATATGTATGTTTCTCTTATTGTGCATGCAAATGTTTATACAATGTATTATATATACCTAAAGAAAATGAAAAGAAACCTACCCATCTAGACTAGAAAAAAGCCCTCAAAGAAAGAAAGAAAGAAGGAAGAAAGAAAGAAAGAAAGAAAGAAAGAAAGAAAGAAAGAAAGAAGCCCTCTACACTAATGTTAAGAGGCTTGGCCTGAAATGCCTCCAAGTTAACAGATGCAGACTTTGACTACGATTTCAGAATATTCTGTTTTAGGGAAGAAAAATCCTGAAATGGGGGGAGGGGTGAAAGGGGAAGTCTGAAAGCTGCTTCGGTCCTTGGTCTTAAGTGGCTTCAAACCTGGTAGCCTCTTCCTTTCCAAGGCCTCTCCTTCTTCTACCCCGGGCCCAGGCTCTAAAGAGGCCACTCCCCTCAAGGTGCATTCGTAATAATCGAGGAGGGTTTATGGTCAAAGCTGTTGCCTCAGTAGATGACAGGGCCAGAATATTGCCTTTGTCTCTGGGGTCCTGACACGCCCTCAGGCCAACAAGTAGTCTCCAGCCGGACAGTTTAGTTCCAGTCCCTCAACCTCGTCCTTCAATTTGTTTCTTATCGGTGCTTTATTCAGTTAGCCCTATATATCAGGTTCTCTGGGAAACAGCGGCTTGGATCTACAGAGAGTCATTTTTAAAGTCGGGTGCCAACCTTTCTACAAGACATACACACTATTGCGTAACTAACTCGTGCCTGGTGGAAGCAAGACCTTTCCCAGGAACTACTGTGGGCTCCGGGGGATCCAACAGGGAGAGGCCTAGCGCCCTAGACAGAGCGTGCCTCTGAAAGAACTACTCCGTGTTTTCAATGTTAACTAGGAGCAGGGAGGTGGAAGCGTGGGCAAACTGGGTTTTATTTCCCAGCTTATCTGCTGACTCAACGATGCCAAGAGGCTAAGTTTCTAAAGGAGAGTTAGTTTTATTCCCCGAGTCCCAAGATCACTTCAGTTTGATGGTGGCAGAGATCTGCAGAACAGCCGTCCAAATTGGTGGTGCCATCGGCGGCATTGTTCTGCAGGACTTGCGGGTAAGCGATCTGGAGGGACCTTTTCTTCTTACCGGAGCGCGAGTTGGCGTGCATTGATTTCACTCCTCACTCTCCGCCCTGCTGCTGCCCAACATCATTTAGGCCAAGATCGGGTATAATGGAAACACCATCAGCAGACAATTACCCTTTCAGAGGATTCACTTTTCCTCACAGACACTGTTATTTGAGAAATAGGATCATTTGATTTCATATTGCACTAAATAACACCCAGCCGGTTCAAATTGCCAGCTTCTTAAAAACCGCCCATTGGAATAAATTGCAAAGGCCTCTTTGGTTTTTCAGGCCAATGCTGTGGGTACCAGGCAGAACTTACAAAAATAACTCGAAAGCAAACCCTGAGCAGTCGACACTGCGCTTCCTCCACCCCCCCCCCACGCCCAACTTTGAGATGGCTCAACCACTTGACTTTGGAATTAAAATGCACAGTTTCAGCCACCCAGGAAGCGCTTCGAACCACAAAGTGCATTAGTGTTCATCAGAGGAAGATAGTGTGGTGCAGCAGACAGCGAGTTCTCTGTATCATGCAAGATTGCCTTGCATGGTTAGAGAGCGTGCTTGAGGACTGTTGCAAGTTTGGGCTTTACTACTCCTGCCTGCGCCTTTCCGGTTCCCGGGTCTCTCACTCCCAGAGCCAAGTGCCACCACTGCAGACACCTCGGGTACAACCACACGCCCTCTAGCCCTGCTCCTTCTACTCTCGCAGCTAGAGTCAATTGGGTATCTACGACTCCAAGGGTCCGCCTAGATGGCAGAGGGGGCGAAACTGCATTGGGGCATCAGCGCGGCCGTGTCGAGTGGGAGACAGGAGAGGACCAAAAGCCAGCAGAGAACATTAGATTAGTTAGCTGCGCACACACCACCACAGTCATTTTAGGAACTATTAAGCCTTCTGAAGTTGATCAGTTTGCTATGGTTTAATTGACACTGTTCAACTGAGTGACAATTGTTCTGCTTATGGGGATGATCCATCCACAAACCACACGCTTAAAAAAATTGAGTTTTTAGCTCCTTCATGCCAAGGGACAGAGTGTGTTTAAGAATCACAGAGTTTTGGCAGATCTGACCTTTGGAGCCTTTCTTTGTTAGATTTGTGCTTAAATACTTCAGGAAGGTGGGTTAGATTCTTCCTCTCCTAGATAAAATAAAGACAGGATCCTGGAATTCTCCCTAATGCAACCCACTGACCGCAGCAGCAAGAAGGGACATTTTGTGGGCCAGTAGAAAAGGCCCTCAGTGACCTACTGGAGAGCCTTTCCCTTCTGGTGGGATTGGGAGGAGCCAAGGAGAAGCGAGTTGTGGGCCCTTAGGAATTGTTCAGAAGTACCAAGTTTCTCCCGGTTGGGCGGGCGCTCGGGGCAGGGTCAGCGGTGACTGGGAAAACGTGGGCTGTCTACCTAAAATGGGTAAGATACTGTGTTCACATTCTGCACTTGGCTCTGCCCTGAGAACCCCTAGCCTCGCCTCTCCGAAGCATTCTGTCAGATTACTTTTCTTCCTCATCAATAATAGGAGGCCCAATGTACCCACTTAAAAATCTGGGCAATGAGCCTTGGGTGGGCCCACTTTCCCATCCGGCCTTGCATATCCGGATCCAAGGCAGGCTGGGACTGACCACTAGATCCCAGGGAGAGTTCTGGCGCCTGCCCCATACCATTCTTAACATTAAGATGGTCGTGCAGTCCCTGGCGCCTCATTTCGTCCACCCACCCCGATAGCCTCCGGGCCGGTCATCCTCAATTGGAGTAACCCTTTTCAACACCCCACCTCTTCCGGGTGTACTACATAACCCAAGAACCATTTCCCCGCCAAGTGCTAAGGCCACAAGGGCAGCTTTCCTAAGAAAGGTTGGAACAAAGCGGTTAAATTCCGAGGTTCAAGAAAAGCTATCTTAAGGCGATCGAAAGTTCAATGCCTGTGTAAACCGAACCTCAGAGCTTCTGACGGAACAGTCGCGAGCCGCAGCAACTCTAATAAACGGATGTCTGCTGGCAGAGGCTGCTGGGCAGCCGGCCGCGCCCCGGGGCACCTGGAGGAGACTACTGGGAGGATGTGGATGGACCTTTCCCTCCACGCATGCCTTTGACACTCTCCTCCCGGGTCAGAGTCCGAAGTGTGTGAATTAGGGTCGACCTGCGATACCAGCTGGGGGAGTCGTGCCGGCCCCGTCCAGGCCTGCGAGCCTAGGTGAAGGCAGTGGGACAGCTGTCGCGGCTCCAGTTGCTTTGGGGAGTGGCTAAGTAGGTCAGCCCTTTTGCCCACTATTACCGCCCCCCACGGTCGCTCGCGTGTCAGTGCCGGTCCCCGCGCCACCCTCACTCGCGCGCTGTCCCTCCAGGTCGCAGCGTTTACCAGCGCGTTTTGTCCGCAGTTGGATTCCAGGCTGAGGGGCTGTAACCGTGCTCTTCTCCGACGAACGCTAATCAAGTAATTTCCCCATCCCAGTCCCATCAAATTGCTCTTTAGCTGTTGAACCACGGAGTTTTGCTCGTCTTTTCACATGCTAATCACGCCCATTCAACGGCTCTCCGTGGGGCTGTTTGTCGCGGGATAAATCTTCTTGTTTGCCCGCTGCATGATTAATTGATATTGTTGTCTGGCTTTTGTGGGGACCGCTAGGAGCTGAAAGGCGACGCGTCGTGGCTGCGCCGGGGGCCGCTGGCGACATCTTCGGGCTGCGGAGGTCCCCGCAAGGTCGGGCCAGGGCTGATGACATTATGCGCCCGATTTGGTTTTCCTTATTAGAACGATGATGAAAGACTTGGAGACCCGAGTCTTTACAGCCCACCACCCGGGCGCTGACACCACACAGCGTTTAAGCCACAAGCGCAGACAAAGCCCTGGCATTTGCTCAATTCAGGAAAACGAGTTGGGTGTCCACGTAGGAGACAATTACATCTTATTTCGGCCCACCCGGGATTTCAGTGGAGTTGAATGTGGCAGTGCCGCACAGAGGTAGGGTTCTCAAACAAAGAATTTTTTTAAAAGTGTTTTTGATTGAGGGCGCTAATAGAAAACAAAGGATCAGTTAAGGAAGTCAGAGCCGTTGTAGGCAGCGTTAGCGCAAACGCGGCGCAAAGGCGCCTTCCTAGGCGCCGGATACTCGTTTTTGTGGATTTGCAGAAGAGCGCTGTTCTGCGACTGCCAGCCACCACCAAGGTCCGCCTGGACCAGAGCTCTAAGGCTCCAGTCAGTCTGCAAATTCACATTTTATTTGAGGGCCCCGATTCCTACTCGATGCTGTATTTTTCTGCCTCTGGCAGATGTGCAACCAAACCTCCAAATTCCTCTGCCCCCTTAACCTTTCCTCTGCGCCCTGGGGTTTTATCCTCCACAGACATCCCTAAAACTTGGAGATTCAATTAAACAATTCCAGTTACGCAGAGCTCCTACGGTCTGCTCATTGCAAATATTTCCTTTTTCCAGTTCTTAAAAGAAAAAAAAAAGCAAAGTAAAGAAAAGAAACTGTCGCCTTCGCTTTCACTGCGTGCGGGGTAATTGATAGGCGCCATCAGAGGTCAGAATTTGCATAAGAATTAAGAGCAGTAAATTAATTTAATATTCCGTGCACATCCCCAATTATTCCTGGAGACCTTTGTCTCCGCGGCTGCCAGAGAGGGGATTCAGCTGCTCTTCAACCAAACAACATCTGTGCGGTTAATAATTTGATAAACAGCTCATACAAATAGTTTCTGAATTATCTGGCTGCCCAATGACTATTCAGTTTGGAAACGTTTAGGCAGGGTCTCCGGGAGTCCTCTGAGGGGCTCAGGCTCCCGCCCTGACAAATGTCCCATCTTTTAAACATCAGCAGAAGACAATGTGTAGAATAAGTCATTATCATTGAGTAATAATCCTACCCCTTAAAATAAAAAAAAAAAAGACACAGACTGGGTGTTCTGGGTTAGGGTAGGTCATCTATTAGAGATTCCACCTGTGATAAATAAAAGGCTGGGAGGTGGGTAGAGTGAAGGCATACTATGTGCAGGTAAAATGGGGTGTTGGGAGAGTGAAGACATACTGTGTGTAGGAAAGATGGGATGCTGGGGAGAGCAAAGAGAGGTTGCAGGATGCTTTCCTTTAACTCCTTTACAATTGAGTGGCTGGATTTGTACGTAAATAAATCCTCAAGGATCTTTGGGGAATGACGGACTAGAAAACTAAGGTGTGACAGAGGCTCGCAGATGGAGATTAATTTTCTACTATGTTGCTTCTAGTATCTTTCATTTCCCCCCCTCTATATATGAGTGTTATTTATTTAAAAAATGCATACAAAAGTCCCAGGGACCGGAAAGAAGGTAAGTTATGTTGGCTCATGTAGGCTTTGACGGATTTGTCCCGGTGCTCCTCTTTGGGCACCACCAGTTCTCACCCACCAGTATCCTGAAAACGGCTTCTCACAAAGCCCAGGTACAAACAAGACAGATACACAGGGCCCCTCCAAAACTTTAAGTTGGCCCAGCTAGTGAAACAGCCATAATAAGATGATGCTGTCCTATGTCAAACCCAACCTGAATTTAGACACTAACCCCTCACTATTACTGTCTGTAATACGGAAGATGCCACGGCTGTCATTATGTTCTATTATCTTCCTGCCACCCTTAGCAAAGCCTCTTCCTGATATCAAGTCTAGAAAGGAACCATTTGATCTTGGATGAGACTCAGACTGCTCTAATTCCTGCAACCTGTGCATTGTGGCTGTTTACAATGAATCTGTATTTACCCCGGAATTGTTCTGCAGTGACTTCAATATAACACAGGGTGTTTCGCAAGAGCCTTTATCTCTGTCTATACATTTCCACATGTTTGATGTACATACCTCATACATTCCGCATCCTGCTTTTCATTTCCCACACTGCTGACAGTCTAAGTACTTGAAGTCACTGAAACTACCTAGACGTTCTGAGTAGTGTGGAGGCAGCAATATGATAGACCTTTATTCGTCTACTCTAATGAGCCTCTGGTAGCATCGAGCTTTAAAGACAGGCAAATCCTTCAGGCTATAGGTCTAAATATACGACTTTACACTGAACGCAATGCTTGCCTTCGCTCAATTGAAGAATTGCTTTTCCAGAAAACAAGTCATTGTGTTACACAAATAGGACATTAGTATTTCTACTGGGCACATTTATTTCTATTTTTAACATTTTCTTCTTGCATTTCATTAGGTTTCTATACAGAACTGTAGATACTGTGGGGCCTGGCAGGCTTTTATATGCATACAAATCATCTCTGTTATTTATGATTGGGGTATCTGTCTATATTGTTTTATTAATTTCTGACTTTGATTCAGACTTCTCTAGTCACCCAGAGTAATTTGAAAACATTTCTTTTCTTAAATGGAGCATTATCAATTCTTTGGGGAGCCATTCTATTTTAAACACCAACATATTCAACTGCTTAATCTCTAGCTCTGATGTTACTCATTTTTATGCCCACAACTTACCCCCTTTGGGTTCTTTTATATTCCATATTTATCTTCCTTACATGTGTTTGACTTTTTTTTTTTAGAGCACTGTGGGCAGAAAAATGGTTAGTAAATAAGAAGATAGATAACTGATTATATTTTTGACTCTGTGAGTAAAGACACAAAACAAGGAAAGTAGGGATTCTTTTCCTACTAATGAAACCCTGTTCAGAAAAGCATTCTGGACACCATCGAAGTTAATGAGTTTGGAAGACTTGTCCTCATAAATGCTTGGCTCTTTGGTGATGAAATGCATATTGCCAACAGTTTACTAATTTAGATGTATCTTTGGAGGGAGGTTTGGACATAACCGGCACTTGGTCCTGTATGTTTGTAGGTGACCAACTTTCTGTGTAGAGTTCAAATCAGAGGTAACTCTTCCTCCTCATGTCCACGAGCACTTAAAAATATTGGGGCTGTTGTAATGAGTGATATTTGGTAACCTAAAGAAAACTCTGGCCGGGCGGTGGTGGCGCACGCCTTTAATCCCAGCACTTGGGAGGCAGAGACAGGTGAATCTCTGTGAGTTCAAGACCAGCCTGGTCTACAAGAGCTAGTTCCAGGACAGGCTCCAAAGCCACAGAGAAACCCTGTCTCGAAAAACAAAAACAAACAAACAAACAAACAAAAAAAACAACAAAAAAAGAAAACTCTGGGGGTCCACAAGATGGGTCAGCAGATAAAGGTACTGGCCACGAAGCGTGACCATCTGAGTTGCAATTCCCAGGTCACATGTGATAGAAAGAGAAAACTGACCCCCACAAATCATTCTCTGACTTCCTTACAGAAGTGTGGAATGGCACACATGTTCTCTTTATCTCTTTCTCTAAATGAGCGAATGAGTATAGTTAGTTTAAAATAAAAAAGATTTTAAAAGCACAAACTTTGGTAATGTTACTTACTGAAGTTGGGAAAGGAAATACAATCCCATGTCTTGGGGAAAGTTTAAAGGCCAAGAGGCAGAATGATGATTCAGTGTGCTCTTTATTTAGATAAAGGATTTCCCCCAGTGCTGGGAAGCAAACCCAGGTTCTTTAAGATACATTTGACTGGGATGTTTTTTTCTTTCTTTTTGAAAACTACAAATAGTAAATAATCAGGAAATTCTTCCTATAAACAAATTCCTCTAACTTATTTGCTTTTTTTGACATGAGTAAATACAATTTTTACGTATGTAATCAGCTTAACTCTCAAAACTTACAAAACTTTGAATTTGAAAACATTGACATACAGAAAAGCTATAAACAGGATCACTTAAATAATGTGGTCTGTTCTCATTGTCTTCTATTTTCATAATTAAATGAACTGCATTAGTTTCTCCATCTGAGACACTGGTTCAAAAGGATGCATTTCTGTGAGCTTTGGATGTTTGGAAACCACAGAAGTAAGCCCGGGTTCTCCAGAGATGATGATCCAAAGTTTCTGGTCACCAAGTGTGTCTGCTACATCCCTGGTTCTTTCCCATTCTCTCCTGGCCAGGGTTGTAGTTAGGCAGGTCCAGCTTCACTCTTCAGGGCTCCCTTCATATCACTGTGACTACAACTTTGTAGAGTTGTTAGCGCAGGTTCTGCATAAGTCGATAGCACTCCTTGGTAAAGAGGTGCCAGTGAAAGAATCTGTGGCCAAGAGCCAAGGTCAACATGGTTCTGCTTAAAAGGAAGAGTCATGGGTAATGGGGTCTATGAGTTTCCTTTGCTGCTTGAGCTGCTCTGAAAGTCTGATCCAGTAAACCCAACCCAAGAAGGAGTTCAGAAGCATGCTCTGCTTTGCTGACTCGGTTA